>NC_030428.2:8810000-9135000 GCF_001660625.3 Ictalurus punctatus
AAGTGTTTGTTTTCTTGTTTTTTAAAAAATGATTACATGGTTCCTTGTAGCACTGCTGTAAGGAACCATTTCTGGGTTCTTTAAAACACCAATAAATAGATGCTTCTCTAAAGAACTTGAGAGTAAAAGGTTCTTTGTGTAACTTTAAAGGTTCTCCTGTGCCATCAGGCTGGAATCTTTTTGGTTCTAATTGGAAACTTTATTTATTATTTATAAGCAATTATTTATAATCGCACGATCTGGTGTTACCCAGATGAGGATGGGTTCCCTTGAACCTTCACCCAGATGAGGATGGGTTCCCTTGATCCTTCACCCCGATGAGGATTCTTCACGTCCTCTCAGGGAGTTTTTCCTTGCCACGTCACCGTCACAGCTTTCTCATTAGGGATACATTTATAAATGTAAAATCTATATCCTGAAATCTATAGCCCTGTAATTCTGTAAAGCTGCTTTGTGACAATATCCATTGTTAAAAGTGCTATACAAATAAATCTGAATTGAAATGAATTAATAATGATGATGATGATGATGATTTGTTATTCCTCCGAGCCCGCTCGCAGAACCCCTCAGAAAGAGGCAGTTCGCCTTCCGTTAACTGGGTGTCGCACTGGGCCAGGGTGCGAGTCGCGCGCAGTAGACAACCCTTCTGTCCTGCTCAGAAGTTTCTCAAAAGGGCGGCGCTCTTCTCGCGAGCGCAGTTAAAGAGCGCGCTCCCGACCGGAGCGGAACGAGCGCAATGCCGAGCGCGTCTTCCTCCTCACGCCACGGGAACTTAACGGGACCGCGTCCGACGCGAAGAACAAGACGTTAACGCCTGAAGAGCGCTTGTGGGCAGTGCGTGCACGCGTGTGTGTCGTGGTGTGTGTGTGTGTGTGTGTGGGCGCCGCGTTGGGTCGGTGGGAAACGCGCGGACACCATGGCCGCTGGGCGCAGCTCGGTGAGCGCGCTCATGCAGCAGCCCGAGGCGCCGAGCTCCAGCGACTCCCCGCCGCCGCACGGCTCCGAGGACGAGGAGCAACACGGCGGAGCGGCGGCGCCCCACGACCCCGAGTGGACCGAAGAGAGGTTCCGTGTTGACCGCAAGAAGCTCGAGCTCATGCTTTTAGGTAAAAGTTGTGTTCATGAGTTGAATAAAAAGAAACTTTGGCTGCTAACTGCATGCTTCCACGCTGAGTAGTTTCCCAGATTTTAGAGCTCTAAACTAAATAAGGCCACGTCTATACAGCGGTACGACATGGAAAACCCCTCAAATGGTGCTTTTTATAGGCATAAACAGCATTATTGTGCCATCAGGGCAGTAATACGCGCTGTTTGGTGATGGTTTGGGTTGAGTTCAGTCTCAGGACACAGAATGAGATTTATAGGCTTCTGCTTTTAAAAGAGTGATCATCTCCACATTGTTATCTCCACACTCACCCAGTCCCGTTTATTCTTACTGATAGATCAAGGAGAGTGGTTTGGTTGTGGATTAATCACTCATGCTTAATTTCCCACAAGTCCTTCACCGTTATCTGCCTTAAAACACTTTTTGTTTTGAGGCTTATTGGTTTCTTATACAATGCAAATTTCATCTTTGGACGTTTTTATCCCTCCTCTACAAACATCTAGTCTTCTTCTTCTTCTTCTTCTTCTTCTTCTTCTTCTTCTTCTTCTTCTTCTTCTTATTATTATTATTATTATTATTATTATTATTATTATTTTACATCGACTTTACAACCATTCGCATTTGTTGTCTTCTACCTTTAATTATAGGCTATCCCAGCTGAAAACCACCCCCCAAAACAATTGAAACTCTTATAGAATTTGTAATGGTTTTAATGGGAATTGTATTGATTTTAATGGAAACTGTAAAAGCCCCTGCGGATCTCTACTGGTAATTTGTTGAAATCTGTTGGTTGCATGTTATGTCTCGTGGACACCATTAAGGATTTTAAAGGTTAGCTGATGGTTTGTGATTTTATTTGTAGTGGAAACCGTTATCATTTCTGTGATGGTGTCTATTGTTTGTGGGTTTTTTTTGTTGTTGTTGTTGGTTTTTTTTTTTTTTTAGCAGGGAAGGGAGTCCTTTAAACATTTCTGTTGATGTCCTATCCGGCCACCCGTGCTTTTTTTTTGTTTACACCAGAGAGAGAGCTTTATTTTCCCACACAAAAGCCATCAGTATGACGCAATACTGTATATTGCTTCTGTTGATATGATTGGTTACTATGGTAACGAAATATGCTGCAAGACTTTGTTGCAATATGCAAAGTGCTACATAACTGCTACATGCATAATTAATTCATTAAATGCTTCATCCAATCTAGGCCAATGAAAATTGGTGTTAATCATCTGTATTCACATTGTATCCATTTGTATATTTAACTAGGTAATATTAAAGCTTCACTGATTTTTGTTTATTTTATTTTAAATCCATCATGTAATCACAGGCTTTGTGGTATAATTACAATATCATATTTTATCCATGTTGTGCAAACCCTGCCAATAGGAGTCAGTGTTGAAACACACAGTCCATGAGACACTGCTCACAATGCTTTTGCCAGTTGTTTGGCTTCTTTATTTTCCCCTCGAAATGCTCAGTTTTGATTTATTATTTGGAAAAGGTGGTCAGACTTAGTTATAATACTGCACTTCCATAACAAAAGGTACTAAAAACACCTGTCAATGGGGTACCCAGAGACTCCTTTAAAAGTAAAATAAATTCCACGGACCTCAGAACAAATATTACATTTGTACAATAATGTTTTTCTTGTTATTAGAACCATAAGGCTTTCTATTTCTGAACTTTCCACTGACAGAACACATTAGGGTCGGAGACATTACTCGTAGAGGGTTGTGATGTCCACCGCTGTAACTTAATTAAAAAATCACAGACCCCATGGCTATGCTTCATAGACCCCACTCACTCTGAGAACCAGTGCTGATATGTACGTCTTTTACCTTCAATCCAAGGACCTAGGGAATGTAATGTAACTTTAAATCTCCTTAAAGCTCACGATCACTGTTGTACATGTTAGGGTACTGTAACAGTATAATAATGTCGGCAGTGTGCCACTCAGAAACACAGCAGCCAAAAAAGATAACGTCAACACAAATACACTCGTAACTTTCAGCTTCACTTTACTCAACTACATACACACTCGCTGAGCTCACTGCACAGGGGGAGAGCAAGAAAGCAACATTCTTTCATTCATTCTTTCATTCATCTTCAGTAACGTCTTCATCCTGGTCAGGGTCATGGTGGAGCCGGAGGAACACTAGACCTGAGGCGAGAATACACCCTGGATGGCATGACAGTCCATTTTAGGGCATCATGCACACACATTCAAACCTAGGGGCAATTTAATGTAGCAAGTCCACATACCAGCATGCTTTTAGAAGGTGAGAGGAAATTAGAACCTACATGGTCATGCACAGGAACTCCACACAGCCAGTAACCCGAGCTCAACCTTCTTTCCATTTAAACCAACGAAGACCTTCCAACCTTTACACATTTTGTGTAATAAATCAGCCATTGAACATGTTTCTGTGAGTTATCATGCAAACATAAACAGTGGCTGAGTGGTTAGCACGTTTACCTTGTATCTCCAGGGTTGGGGGTTGTGCCCCGAGTTCCTTGGGATAGGCTCCAGGCTCCCCAACGACCCTGTGTAGGATAAGTGGTACAGAAAATGGATGAATGGATGGATCCCCCCAATATAAACTGTAAATGAACTGGTGGCCACCTTACAGTATAACCCTGTTTATACACGCACTACAGTTTGTAGTGGTTTTTGAAAGGATCATATTGAAAATGTACTGTTCCCTCCCCAAAGGGCCCAACAGTGAACCTTGGCAGTCCTAGAATGTGAAGTCACAGCCTTCTAGCCAGAAAAAAAAAATCGGTGAAGTAACCATCCAGTCATACACCATGACCAACCATGACACTGTAACAACCCGACCTGTTCATCTGTAGTTCACGTTGCATACAAATTTCCTTTTCATATTGACCACAGACGCCTGATCATCGTCATACAAGAGAAACGAAGTGTAACGTACCGTATGCTTTTCTCTCCTGCTTGCTGCTGGAATGGCATTTGAAAGCAGCTGGAAGAGGAAGAGAGAAGTCTGAGATGAATAACAAGCTCACCATGCCAAAGTAAATGTAACAGACTTATGGCTGTTTGATCAGATAGATTTAGTGTCCGATGTAAACTGGAAATTCAGATATAAATTGCTGACTAACAGCTTTGAAGGCAAAATCTGGTACAGCTAAGATTCACACCATGATGGATTTGGTGACCAATCTGTCGAAGGTGTGTTAAAATAAAGCCCAGTGAGGGTTTAGTAATGTTTAAGCCTTACCTCAAAGTGCCAAGCATACAGGCACTGTCACGCAGCATGTCCTGCCACTTCTCAAATGTTTTTGCACTGACTTCTTTCTTTGGATTCTGTGTATTTGAGTAGATGCATGCGTGTGAAAGAGAGATTTTCCATCCTCAGGCTTTGAAAGAATTTTACCCGGCTGCTTCATGTTGCCGCAGCTCTCGCTCATCAGCTTAATAGCACTGCACAGGGTTTATTTCTCCAAGTGTTTCGGTACGAAAGTGTAAGCAGAACAGGTGCCAACACCATCTAGACCTTCAGAGCCAAATGGTCAATATTCAAGGCCCTCTCTTTTGTCGAGCGCTATTCTACAGCTCGGACAGTGACGTTAATTATTTGGTTTTAAAACGGGTTTATTTGATTTGGCACTCATGACCAGTGTAGCATTGCTCTGGCTTTAAAGTGCAATGTCGTGGCTAAATGGCACATGCAGTGTTTCTACATTTAAATTCAATTCAGCTAAAATGTTGTTGTTGTTGTTGTTGTTGTTGTTGTTTGGCCTGGCCGGCTTCCATTAAGCAGTTACTCAGTCTTGAGTCGTTTGGAGCATGAGTTTGAATTTGTCATCTGCGCCACCGTCAAGACATGAGCAAGAAAGCATATCTGTTTCCTGTCTAAATTTAAGGCCCTCTACATGTCAACTCTTTGCCCATCTGCTCCTTAAACCGAAGTCGCACACTTAGGACATATGGTGTAGCGAACTTCTAATGGAAAAATCGAGGAATGTCAGATTGTCACTGCAGGTTTTGTATGGTAAAAGACAGACACTAGTGACAGTCAGATTTTGTGAGCGTAGTATGCATTTGTGTAAAATATGTACTTTTTTGTTTGTTTTTTTTAAAAATAATGAGCTGTAACACAGGAAACAGACAACCATCTTAGAACATGTCCAGGAAACTCTCCTACACATTCAATGTCTATGTGTGTGTGTGTAATACAACTTACAGGGAAGGGTTTGACACACAGACATACACACATATTCTAAGCCACTAAGTGATAGTCCGGAGGAAATGCAAGCTAAAAATGGAAAGAAGCATGCTTTTCCATCTTCTATAAACAGACCCAGTTTGTTCTGGCTAAATTATACACTTTAGTTAGTTCATACCATAACGGTTTACAGATTATATGTGCATACTATACACAGCCTCTAAATCTACAGTATCTTCCATTATCTGCTTTTCCTGTTATACACCCTATAAAGCACAGCAGCAAATGTGGGATCTTCTTAAATGTTAGAGACAGTGTTAGTGCTTTTCCACTCTCAGTGCCTAACCTTAAATTGTTCTCGGCTTTTGCACTGCAAAAGAACAAGTTCTCTGTCACTTAGATTGCTTCTCTTACAGCACCAGAAACCTGCTGGTCTGGAACCGTGGCACCAGTTATGTGAGGGACTGGGAACGAGGGTCATTTTGTCGCCATGACGACAGCTCAAGCAGGTCATGTTGTTTGCAATAACACAATGAAAAAGACTTAAAAATATGTGAAGATCATTTTTGATAATATTTTTTTGGGGGGAAAAATGTGCGAAACCCCTACCAAAGCCATAAAGCAGACGGATTGTAGAAGAGAGAAATACTTCACTGGCAGTGAACTGTAGAATACAGCATGCTTTCAGAATAATTTCAAACTAATTTGTCAAAAGGCAAATTTATGTTTCTAATGTGTGTAGAATGTGAAAATAAATTAAATAAATAAACATAGCCAGCCAGACTGTTAAAATAATTGTTCGTGATGAATCATAATATTTAGTTAATTTTTTATTTATTTTTTTAATTAATGGTTAATAGTGATTAATCAAATTTTTTTATTGGCCCAAATTGAACCAGAGATTTTTATAGCCAGAGTTCTCTCTCACTGTAAGAAATCATCACATATCACTGTCCTGCGCAGGTTACACTGGTTACCTGTTTCATATCGTATCCAATACAAAGTTCTCATCACTTTCCTTTCCCACAGTTCCTTATCACTTTCAAAGCCTTAAGTGGTCTAGCCCCTTCATACATTGCTGATCTCGTCCGTCCCTACACTCCATCATGCTTACTCAGGTCATCTGTTTCTGGCCTATTGTTCATTTCACGTTAAAAGCTGACCCTGCTCAGTGGTAAGGCTTTCTGTACAGCTGCCCCTTCACTTTGAAGCTCTATTCCACAGTCCCTTCGCAATCCGCTTTGGTTGAGTTTTTTGTGTTGTGTTATTTGTGTCTGCTTTCTAATTGTAACGTGACCTTGGGTTTCTATAAAGGCACTATAAAAAGATATAAAAGATATAAAAATATTAATAATAATAATTATTATTATTATTGTTATTACACATGTGAGGCTGCTGTGGTAGTTCTACATTGTTTGGTAGGACTACTGTGTTTTTAGTGATTTGGCTCAGGAATGGACAAACACGCTGTTCTGTAGAGATGCTGTGATGGCACGCCAGATACTATATGTAATCATAATAAAAAAAAAAAAGAAAAAAAAAGTAATCTGTCTCATACCTGCAATTATTTCTTAGACCATCTGTGCTCGTGTGATGCTTTCCTTTTCACTGTCTCCCCACTTTATTACATCCCTGAAATGCTTGGCACACAACTGGGTGTAGTGCCTCTTTCCTGTTTTCCAGTCAGTGCAGGTGGATGCAGTTTCAAATCTTTTTCTATATAATGCGCTATAACGCTGCAATCATTATGGCTAGTCAACGAGGTCAAAAAAAGCATGCAGCATGTCAGATTGTGAGTGCATATGGATGGTTCAAAGATTTAATTCAGAAAAAAAGGCTTTAAAGTTGCATTCTTTCAACTCTTATACTGTACGATAAGGTTTTGTGACGTGTTTGGTCTGTGTACTAATTTGTCAGTGCTAGTAGTGAATGAAAGCTAGTCAGTTACCTGTGTGCAGTATACAAAGTGAATATTTGGTGCTGTGGTTTCTCAGAATGTTGTCTGTACTGATTCTGTCAGATGCAAAACCATGACCGAAGCTAACAAGAAGCTACCAAAGTCCAAAGTCTATTTTGGGTGGCTATTCAATGGTAAGCTAACACTCATCTAACGTCTGTTAGCTACATCAGAAATCATCATGATATCTGCTTGTCAGTATTAACATAGTTAGCCATGCTAGTATTTCGGTAAAGGTAGGATTTAGTGAGCAATCTCTTCTTCTTTAGAAAAACACTAATAGCAAAGTGTACACCAACACACATAACATTAAAACCAATGCCAGGTGAAGTGAATAACATTGATTATCTCGTTACAATGGCACTTGTCAAGTGGTGGAATGTATTAGGAAGAACGCGAACAGTCAGTTCTCAAAGTTGACGTGTTTGAAGCAGGAAAAATGAGCAAATGTTAGGATCTGAGTGACTTTGACAAGGGCCAAATTGTGATGGCTAGACGACTGGTTAGACAGTGATTAGTACCTACCAAAGTGGTCCAAGGAAGGACACCTGGTGGCAGGGTCATGGGTGCCCAAAAATAGTTTAGGAATGATTTGAGGAACGTGACAAAGAGTTCAAGGTGTTGACTTGGCCTCCAAATTCCTAGATCTCAGTCCAATCGTTCATCTGTAGGGTGTGCTGGACAAACAATTCGAATTCATGGAAACCCCACCTCGCAACTTACAGGACTTAAAGGATCTGCTGCTAACGTCGATAACACTTTAGAATACAGATCCGTCATTAATGACTAACTACACAGGAAGAAATGAATAACGCAATATTAACATTTTAGTAACTGCTATTAACTGAATAGAAACCCTGATTAACAAATTAGTAAGTAATAGCACACAGATGTATGCTAATTCACTATTAGCTAATCAATAACTACTATTTCTCTCATGCCTCCCAGAGAACTACTAAGAAACTGTTAATAACTACTATTTCTTTCATGCCTCCCGGAGAACTTCTGTGACTGCACACAACCTTGGGGTAACCATGGACAATCAACTGTCCTTTTCCTCTCACATTGCTAATCTGATACACTCATGTCGATTTCTTCTTTACAACATCAGAAGAATGCGACCATTTCTATCCATACAGGCCACTCAGGTGCTGGTTCAGTCTCTTGTCATCTCGAGACTGGACTGCTGCAACTGACTCCTGGCAGGTCTTCCACTGGCCTTCCTTCCATTTGACCTCTGCAACTGATCCAAAATTCAGCTGCATGATTTGTTTTCAACCTTCGTAACTTCTCCGACATCACCCCATTGCTACGCTCCCTCCACCGGCTTCCTGTAGCTGCCCGCATCCGATTTAAAACACTGCTGCTTGCCTACAAAGCCAAAAATGGACCAGCACCCACTTACACCTCAAATCACTTATCACCCCGCACTGCACCACGCTCCCTCCGATCCTCTAGCACCGCTCGACTCGTCCCACCCTCTCTCAGGGTACAAGGAAGGCATGCATCAAGACTCTTCTCTGTTCTGGCACCTAGATGGTAGAATGAACTTCCCCTAGATGTCTGAACAGCTGAGACACTGGCTGCTTCAAACCACATATAAAGACCTACATCTTCCTAAAATACTTAAATTAGTACTTTTCATTAAAAAATGGAAAAAAAATCTGTCTTTTCTTTCTATATTACCTCCCAACAGAGTTTTAAAAGTGATGGTATTTTTAGTCTGTGACCCAGTGAACCAGTATTGGGATGTAGTTATTGATACTTCTGTAAATCCCTCTGGATAAGGGCATCTGCCAAATGCCATACATGTAAATGTATTAAGAAACTATATTCATAACTACTAATTCTTTCATGCCTCCCTGAGAAGTACTAAGAAACTATATACAGTTTCATAATTAATGAGAAACCACTACTGTTAACAAATAAACTAGGTTGTTTACATAATCAATAGGTAATAGCAGACTTATGATTTGGGTAAGCTGTTAATAATTAGTACATTTTATCATTCCTCCTAGAGAACTATTTACTAACTATGGATCATTGTAAAGAAATGGCTTTTTAAATGCACATTTCGGGACCTTACTCCTGCTGTCAATTTTTCGTCATGCCTTTGAACTAGGGATGCACCGAAATGAAAATTCTTGGCCAAAGCCGAAACCGAATATAATGAGGAACTTGGCCGAAGGCCCAATACCGAACATGTTTTTTCACTTTTTTTCCATTTATTTTGCCATTTTTTTCACCACTGCATCAATTAAATAGTCAAAATGTGCTTTTTACTATTTTGTCTTGCTTTTCAAAGAAAAAAATCAATTACAAAAACTACAATTTCTTTTCATTCCAGCAGGCATAGGCTACCAACAAGGCACAATATAACTTTAAATAAATAAATGAGTCAAATAAAAATATTTGGATGTGGTTATCTTTGAGCCCCCCCTTGAATAGCCGATGTTAGGCCTATAACCGACTGCTGAAAGAATGGAACACACTGTAGTCTACAACTAAAAAGTGCATTAAAAAGTGCATTGAAAAGAGTGCAGAAAATGGTTTTTGGGAATCTCTTGGGTTCTATACGGCTGATTATATTCGGGATATATACCGCTCGTGTCTCTGTACACCTCGCGGAGTATTATAGTAGATATAGTATAGTTAGATACGTTGTTAATGTTATGTCCCTGGATAGATTTAGTTAGTTTAAACTAACTAATTAGTTCGTTTATATATATATATATATATAGAGAGAGAGAGAGTTTAGTTCGTTTACTATAGATTAGTTTTCGTTTGGTTTTTCCGCTCCCAGTCCATAGTACTAGTTCATGTTTCTTGTTTTGTGTTTTGACCCTGTTTTCTGTGACCGCGACTTTGTTTCCTGCTTTGCCACGTTTATGCCTGTTTGCCGATCGCCCGATAACCCTTTGCCTGTCTTGACTAAGTTTTTTGGATTACGATTTGTCTGCCTGCCCTTAAATAAATACGTCTTTACCTGCTTCCATACTCTACTCCCTTACGTCTCGCGACGTGACAGAATACTCCGGAACAGAAACAAAACAAATGCACGTGTCCACAGTAAACATCCGAAGAGCACGTAGCTCGTGCACGTAGCTCGTGCGTGCGCACGCCCCCTCATTGAGGTCGTGACATTATTCGCGCATCTCACTCTGGTTGCTAGGCTATTTTGTCGCGTCATCAAACACGTCATTGTTCGGTCAAATTTGTTCGGCCTTTTCACCGGACACCGAAAGTGCTCTTTTTTTTGCTATTTTCGGCCGAATAATTTCGGATGCCGAACATTCGGTGCATCCCTAGTATAGTTGCCTTGCGGAATCTCCGATGGGGTCGTGCACATTAAAGGCCAACACGCCTCATTCACTGCTATTTTTAGTTCAGCTTGCCGCTACCAAGAGGCAGATTGGCTGTGGGGAAAGTGAGATGTTTTGTGTTCGTTTTCTTTACTTACTAATTCATAATTATGTATTTCTTACTTTATTTTTTTTAGTTATCTGTTTCTATCTTTATTTCAATTATTCTGGCCTTGTATTTAATGTTATACTTTGAAGTTTGTAGTGTTTCCCCCCTGTGTGGCCAAAGTGGACTAGTCTGTCTGTATTGCCGTCTGTATTGCTGCCTTTGTTGATTTATTTGTTTGGTTCTGTTCAGTCCTCAGTTATTTGAGTTTAGTTCTGTTTAGTTTGTGATGGATAGAATATGATGTGGCCGAGTTACAAGTTGACCTCTTTTATAGACCTAAATATTGATTTTGATTATTTGATTATTACCTATTGATTATGTAAACAATCCATTCAGTCTATTCGTTAACAGTAGCAGTTTCGCATTAATTATGAAGCTGTATATAGTTTCTTAGTAGTTCTCCGGGTGGCATGAAACAATTAGTAGTTATTAATTAGCTAATAGTGAACTACCGCATTCATCTGTGTGCTATTACTTACTAATTTGTGAATCAGAGTTTCTAGTCAGTTAAAAGTAGTTACTAGAATGTTAATATTGCATTATTCATTTCTTCCTGTGCAGTTAATCATTAATGACGGATCTGTATTCTAATCCGTATTCTAACTGACTAATGCCATTGATTTATTATTGATGGCCAAGCCACAGATTACTCCAGTTACCTGAGATCTAAACACAGACAAATTAACTGCTACATTTAACAAGCGTACCTTTGACACAACACCGGCTTTATTGCTTCTAAAGTGCTCTAAATAAGAAATTGTTGCTACAACAGTGGTAAATGTTCTGTGGAAAAACAGCTGGACTGAACTTGGCAAACACGTACTTGACATGTTCAGTCAAAGTTTCCTGTTTTTCATTTCTTATTTTATCAATAACCTTCTTATTTTGCCAAAGTGAGGCTTTAGGATGTTTTTAATTAGTTTAAATAATTTTGTGCAAATAATTCATTCCACAAATCATAGGCAGCAGTTTTAATTTATGGAAAAGTGAAGTTTGCTTGTGGATGAAATATACTTTGGCCGACGTCTCTCTCAGTGTGTATGTGCGTGTGTGCTTGTGCATTTTAAAGAGTTCATCTTTGTTGTGCTAAATGAAAATATAAAGCAGTGAGTAAGTGCTGGCCGGAATGCGCTTAGGCCTGGTTGTCCTTTGGACTGTAGCCTAGGGAAACACTTCTCCATGCTTTTTAGAGGTTAAACATGGCATTCTCCCCAAGAACTACCTCCAAAGCCAGCCGTTGCTAGCCAGGGCCTCCATTCATGGCAGAGAGAGCCATTACTTGGCTTGTCATTTTGGTGAAATAAATTAATCCTACTAAAAAAAAAACCTGACGATCTTAATTGTCACATCATAAACCTAATGCTTTGCTTCTGACGGGTCAATAAATGCTACAAATGACCTGAATCGGCATGCTGGGACTGTGTTTGAATCTCCAACTCGGTCTGTTCTGGTCAGAAGGACCCTGGAGGAGCAGTGGGTGGAAGGTTCCCAGTGTTCACAACGCATAATTCAATGCAGCTGTTGGAGAGACTCTGGTTTAAAAAAAAAGAAAGAAAGAAAGAAAGAAAGAAAGAAACCTCTGGCTCAGACCAGAGACTTTGTTATGACAAGGAAAGAAATGGTCCTGTTTCTCCAGAGCCAGCTTGACTGCTTAAAGACAAAAACAAAATGGTTGTTGTTCACCATCAGAACTGCAACAGCGCTATTTCTTGGTGGTGATGGTGTGGGTGCACCCTGATACTATTTCCCAATAACTATTTTTAATGAAGTCTCCATGCGGTTTTCAGATGATGCACATAATTTATTTGCAAGGTGATGTTTTAACCATCCATATGTTTTTTGCAGATGATAAGTGCATGTGTAATTGCTTTCAGTGTTGCTTTTTTTTTTAACCAAAAAGAAACCTAATAAAATTTCTTTTCTTGCAATAATATCTTGTCATTTGCTACTGTCTTCATTAGCTTAGCTTGACCCATTCTTTAAAAGCCACTAAATGGGGCTAGCGATTTCAATGCATGAGATTCTGTGAGATTTATTTCCTGAATAGTTGCTATTATGGTTCCACACACATATTGAAACTCTGTTTTAGGTGTCTATACATGTACACATCCCATGCTGATCGCATGAGAAGTGGCAATTAATCTGTGTTTCTTAATGAGAATAGTCTTTACGTGAAAACCTCCCATGGACAAAACATACTCCCACTGTATGAGGCCAAGGAACACAGCTGCTGATAACAATTTCCCAATCAACCACTGCATCCAACTTTCATAGATGGTGTGGACATCACTGGCTCATAACTCTGCATCCACAGATAATCAGGAGTCCAGCACACATTTTTATGGACTGACTCACATGTTAAATGAAACCTTAGACTGGGCAGACATACTGCATGCTTCCTTTTTAATATAGGTTTAGTGTTAGTTCGACATCGTCAGTTTTGTTTTTGTAAGTATATGAGAAAGGAGAGTGTTATGTGTGGAGTCACTCAGCCCCAACTCTAGTACATATTTTGTATAAGGAAATGCAGAAATCTCAAACTGATATTCACTAATTCACCTCTGTTATGGTCTGTCAGAAGGGTTGAACGCACGATTATGATAAACATTCTTTCTGTATTTAATTATTTGGGCTCAGGAATCCATATTGGGGATATACGGTTGGCTCCAGAAGTATTTATAGCTGATATTTAAAGCTTAAACCTACAAGATTAATGGTTTATTAATGGCTTTCAGAAAACATTAAGCCAAATATGCATAATGTAAGGGACAGTGCTGAGGCGCTTCCTGTGATGTCTAACCTAGTTGGAGACCCTTGTGGAGAATACTGGAAAAGTCATTTCTTGCAAAACATTTTAATCTTTTTATTTTTATTTTTTATACTTTTAGGCTTCTGCATGTGGACATCCCTCTTTAATTCAGACATCGGGTTTTTTTCCTAGGTTGGATATAGCTTTACGGTCATTGTCTTCGTGAAAGATATATGGCCGTCTATGACCAATTCTTAGACTTTTGGCAGAGGTAGGTTGTGGGCTAAAATATCCTAGAATTTAGCAGAGTTCATGCTGTCATCAATCTTAACAAGAACATCTGAACCACTAGGCAATAAAGCTCAGAGAATCAATGATCCTCCACCATATTTTACACTGTGTTTGGGGGATTTTCCTTCTATGCAGTACTTTTGTGCCAAACAGGTGTGTGGGGCCAAGATGTTTTTATGGTCTCATCTGACCACAAGCCGTGATTTCAGCGGTATTTCAGACGACGGTTGGTGAAGTTCAGGCGCTGCATCTTGTGGTTTTCTCTCAGAAAAGTTTCTGTTGTACTTCTTTTGTTGTTCACTAGTTTTGAATAGGGATGCATTGATACTGATACCGCAGCAATCACTGGCTATGCGAGAAAAAAATGTCTACAGACAACCCTAGGTCAGTGAAAACAGCAACCCTTACGTAGTATTTTGTTCTTGATGATTAACCGTTATTGGCCTTGACAGTGAGGGAGTCTGATGCATTTGTTTTTGTAAATGCAATTGTAACTCTGGTCAAGCCCAGTTAATTAATATAGCTAGCTGATGTGCTTCAACTAGTTAATGTTAAAAAGAATGAGCCTAGTAGTTTAAATGCATGAACAGGCACATTTTCAGTACAGTTTTCATGGCCACTATGTAAACCAGGGAAACAAATGGAGCTTAATAAAATGTTCTGTCACATCCCTGATTCATTAATACTAAGTAGGTTACTGATTTAGATATTAGTATCGGTATGGGTATTGATGATTACCAAAAGAAATACTCATACTCAGTCTGAAAAAAAAAGGATTTTGTAGTAGTTTTGAATTTTGAATCTTCAATGATGGGTCCAATTGCTGGCAAATTTTCAACTCTTCCAGACTTTTAAAAGTTTGATATTGGTCCTGATTGTGTTTAGAAATATTTCTAGCGGTTTATGTATTGTTACAACATATCCATTATGTAATTTGTGCAACCGCTATGTGTTTATTTTGTGGTAAAAGCTCTTGCGTTTTCCCATCGTGATTGATGACTAAGGAATTTTCGAGGTGTATTCTGTTATTTATTTTTTTATTTTTTATGAGAATGGTTTTTGTTAGAGGAATAGTTTCTCCAATTGTTTGAGTGGACAATTTAAAATCATTGTGTGTAATATTTGCCCTACACAATGGTTTTTACCCATTCTCTTGAAAGCCTGGGCTTAGCTGTATACTTTGAATGACAGTTAAATAACTTTGCCCCAAAGTTATATTTAATGAAACATATTGTTAGTTGACTGCATGGACATTGATTGTGTGTTTGTGGTTTTGCATCATTTGACCATTTTATGTAACATGACATGAAATGTCCTCAAGAATGCTGTGTAAGAATGCTGTTAATCTGTGATGTATTTAACCAGGTCCGTTAGACCGGCCATCCATAAGTGCATATTATACAGTCTTTCCCTGATGTTAGTTGTGCAGCTGATGACATAGCGGCCAAAAGTTTTGATGGTCAGCAAATACAGTTTGGAGAAAATCATCCTTGAACCATGCTAAACACTACACATGCTTGAATTTGTTTAGTTATTGCCAGGGCAACAGCTGATAATAATTTCCTCAGAGAGCTGGTTACACAATAATGTGAGATATTAGGAAGGTCATCACTAACACAAATGTATTGCCAGTTGAGATACAGTACTTTGATGGCAATAGGGGAATTACTTGTAAAATATATTACACTGGTTTGGTGAATAAGAAACAGCCACTTTTGGTTTTGACCCTGGGTTTGTCTGTAGTGCAGAGCTTGATGTGGCTTGAAATCATTTCAAGCAAATCTAAACTTGGCAATTATTTAATATAATATTTGCTTGTATTTCCTCATTTGTAAGTCTCTTTGGATAAAAGCATCTGCTAAATGAATAAATGTAAAATGTAAATGTGTTTAATATAGGTCACCCACCAAAAGCTTTCTACTGCTAAGAGTTTGTTGAATCAATAACGTGAAAGAGATGACACTGGCCAAATGGGTTTATACATTTATACATTATATACCGTATACAGAAATGAAAGCAAAGACACACTGAGGGACCAATTTTGCTTCATGAAACCATCGCGCACACCATGTTGGATAATGATGATTCATAGACTTGCTCCATTTAAGGGCATGGTTTTTTAATTCACTGCAAAAATGTGGGGACTGGCTTAAAGAGTCTCGACATTTGCCTGCCAGCCTGATCATTCAGATGATTTATCACAGCGTCCTGCAAGTTCTCAGCTGGAACTGGAATACTCGTCTATGTCAAGCCTCATTGCTTTACCTTTCTAAGTCCCCTGCTTAACTCTCTGTGAACTTCAGAGGGTTTTGTGGGTTTGGCTTCTGTATATAGAAGCTGGCTCAAAATAAGAACATGGAGAAGAAGAGTAATGACTTCAAAAGAGTGGTGACTTATTTGGCGTGGAGGTTTTTTTTTTCGGCTTAGTGTTTTGAAGTTATAAGTATGGAATTAGTATGTATTTGTTAATAAAGTGTAATATATAATATTTTACTCCAGTATGAAAAGAGCATGAGATTAACAAATTAATTGTGTTAGTGTTAAAGTCGCTGTATCAATCTGTGGTGGCGAAGCAGGAGCTCAGGTTTGGGCAAAGTCATCTGTTTATTTGTCTATCTATGCTTTCATATATGTTCCTCAACTATAGCCAGGAGCTGTGAACAAAACGATAAGGTTATAAGTATGTGCTGCTGAAATGAGGTTCCTCTGCATGGTTGTTGAGCTAACTCTCCTTCATACGGTTAGGAGCTCAACAATCTGGGAGAGCCTCGTAGAAGAACCGTTGCTTATCTTGTGGTGATTCGGGCATCTTTTAAGGAAGCCCACTGGTTGGCTCCTACTAGAGCTCAAATAGATACCTCCAACTGGATGGAGCCCCAAAGGCAGACCCAGTACCAGCTGGAGAGATTATATCTCACAGTTGGTTTGGGAACATCTGAGGATTGCCCAGGAAAATCTAGAACCTGTGACTGAAGACAAAGTTTTGGGATGACCTACTCAGCTTGTTGCCTCTAAAGGCCACCAGGAAAAGCATAAGGAAAATGAGAGAATGAAAATGTTAGACACAAACATTCTGTCAGCTTTTAGGGGAAAATTCACTTTACTGCATAAGCCACATAATCAGTTTTACAGAATGTTTGTGCAGGTTTTAAAAAAAAAATATAGACCTTGGCACTTCATGCCTCAGTGCTGGTTCATAGAACTGGTAAACATTTCAGAACCAACCCATCCACTGGTGTAAAATCCACATTCTTACATAATCAGATGTGGGAATTTGATAATAAATGTCATAAATATACGAATAACCCTTGAGGGTTTTAGAAATTGTACTTCTGACTGTGAGAAAATATTTTGCTGACCCAACTGCCAACCAAAAACCTTTGCACACAGTATAAAGATAACATCAGTGGCAAAAAAAAAAATTTACGCAAGTTTTTATTCTTGCATGTAGGTGCTCAAACAAAATTTTCTTTCCATTAGCAATGCAGTTCCCTTTACGTTTGTTGTAAGTGCAATAAAATGGTTCTTTCTTTCTGTGAGAGAAATAACCATTACTGCAATTTAAAATGAAATGTAAACAATATCCAAAACTTTCCAGTACTTTTCAGATGATTTTGCTGCACTAGAACTGGCTGGAAATACACATAGTTCAAGATTCAGCTTACTGGTGAAAACTGACACCTATTCGTACTGTTTTGTTTAATTTTTGGCCCAGCTGGTGTTACATATATTAATATCTTGACAATGTCCATTGTTCAAAGCAATATATAAATTTTTAAAAAATGGGTAATATGGGTAATACATTTTGACACGTTTTAATGCAATTCTAACATGTTTTCAGACAACTGACAAATTAATAGAAATACAGTAAGCAGTGTGTTAGTAAGAACAGCCTCAATGCATCTTGGAACAGATTCTTCAAGTCTCTGGAAATATACCCAAGACCCTTTTGCCAAAAGATATTCCCTCAACTGGCATTTTGACGATGGTGGTGGAGAGTTGTCTAATGCATTTGTACAGTAGATGTTCAATAGGGTTGTGGTCCGGTGACTGTGAAGGCCATAGCATATGATTTACATAATTTCATCCTGATTAAACCCTTCAGTGAGCCCTCGTGTCCTCTGGATCGGGGCATTACCGTCTTAGAAAAGACCACCTCCAGCCGGATAGAAATGTTTCCTCATAGCATAAAGATGTTTAGTCAGAAGAACTTTCTACTGCTTGTAGTATAGCGACACTTCACTCTGAGCGTACTCCAAGTGTAAACCATACCAGGAAAATAAATGGAGTTTTCTTTTAATTCATCACCCGTCTGTATATACAGCAGTACTGGCGAGATGCCAAAGAATCCACACCTTATAGTCTGGAAAATATGATATATAGATGTGTGGACTTGATATTTTCTTATGGTAATATTCATGTTATTACAGTTTTTACAAGCCAGTAACCCTGAAAATAGACATGCATGTATTTTTTTAGAGACAGATAATATTTCTATCTTGAGTCTCTTTCTGAGTTAATGGTTCAAACATGTGCTCATTTATCATTAGACCATAATGACTATATAATATTTGAAACAGCCAGTACAGACTTGTTGAGGCGTTATCCTGAACACGGTCTACTCTCTTAGACTCTTTAAATGTGGGATTGTTTTGTGATGATTTTGTGATGATTTTGTTAAATCATGAATAAAACAATCCTATATCAGAACGTGATTAGCTTTATAAACTTGTTCGTACATAGCTACATTTCTCATGCAAATCATTTTACACAGGTTAGGATGTGTTTTTATGGCCTAGTTGTAATGCAGAGCTGATTCCTATGGTGCTCTGCTAGTTTGTGCAGTTTGTAGTGAATCTGCTTCTAAAAACATCCCTGTAATTCCAAGGATATAAATGCACGCTGGGTATTTGTCTGGCTTAGCTGGGCGTGTGGCAACAGGATTTTGCCCATGTCACCATATGAACTGTAGGTCATGCCGGTTTGTCAGTTCCCCTTAGTGATTTCACTGGCTTTTGTGATTCTAACCTGGAATATTATTACCTTTAATCAAGCTCAGACATGCATTATTTGTTATATGGTATGTGGTAAGAGGATCCAAGTTTGCTTTCTATTTTCTGAACCGGATGTGTTGATTAGTGACAGGTCTTACACTGTCATATGTCAAATTTTGGCACGTATAAATTCAAGCTCCATATACATGCTGGATGGATTATTTTAAAGCACACTTGCTATAGTTTAACCCTTCAGTGTTTGGCGGAGTTGATGTGTTTATATTAATACTAATATTTTGGACGGTTGATGGTTGAGCTCTATGGCTGTGAAGGAGAACATGGAATTTCCTCAATATAAAACTGTCTGGACCTACTCATATGCACCAAACACAACTCTTATATGAGCCTTAACCTAATGCAAACCCACACATTTCCCGCAAAGACATCTTGTTGCCAACAAGCAGAAAATTGGCCCGTGCACGATACCTGTCTGAATGCCAATGACAGCGATTTTTCCACTGCTGGCCATGTGGTAAAATGTGTCAAGATTACTTGCTGATTTTTGTTCATATACATCCATAAGTGAACCCTGATGTTTTATTCTTTCTAAAATGTCCCTTTCTTCTCCACAGCTGCCGCTGAGGGGAGGGTGAATGGAGGCGAGGATTTCTTTCAGAAGGTAAGGGAAACCACATTTCTCTGGCAGGTCCATGTAGCGGTATAAAATAGGTCAAAATCACATAGCCTACACAGTTATGTGAAAGGCAAATGACATATGGACATGCTTAACTATGCTCTGTCGCCCTGGTAGCGCGAAAGCCGCACAATGGTCAAATTTCTCTGAAGTGCCACAGGTTGGTGCTGCACTGCTGATTAATGACTTTTACAAACATTGTCCAATTGCTGAATGGCAACCCGACCATTTTTGCTGAGGTGGGCCTGAATCCATTTGTTGCCAAAGCCAAGACAAGCACATTTAACCTGTGTCGATACCTTTATACAGTAGAGGGAAATGGTTGCAGGCTTTTAACCAGAGCACTAGCAGGACCAGGGTGGATAAACACAGAAAGGCGAATGTGTGTGACTGGCCAGATGGCCCAGGGGTGGGAAATGCAAGCCAGGACCTGAGTGAGACCACGGCAGGTGGCCCACTCCTGTACAAGTCCTGGCTACTTTACAGGCAGAATGGAATAACGCCTTCAAAATAAATACACTCTCCAACTTGCCGTAGGTCTGATGTCAGTGAAGAATCCCATTCGCACTAAAGGCTAAAAGGTTTGTATAAACCTGAAAGGTGTGGGAAAATAAACCCACTAGGCTGAGGGAGCCCGTTCTAGAGGATACACTGTGTTGTGGCCTGGACCTCAAACTGCTTCAGATTGTAGCTGCCAGAGCTTCAGGAATGCCAGTGTTGGCTTTTCAAATAATCATTTATTAAGTTGTCAGCCAAGATGGAAGTAAAGGATTTGATGGGGAGGAAACAGCCTGTGTTTTCAGAAATGACAGATCGGTACAGGGCCCCTACAAATGATGTTTAAAAAAATAGTGAGTAGGCTTAGGCTCCTTTAAAGACAGTTACACTTTTGTAACACACTACATGCATAGAATTCTTGGGCAGCAGCAATGTCAACATATCCAGAGGAAGATTTTCAGCATGTTCATTAAGTTCAACGATTTCATCAACCATTTCAAAACCACAGTATTAAAAAAAACTGGCTGTTAGCTTATGTTTCCTTGCATAAATTATTTAAAAACATATCCAGAGTGTTTCGATAATTTATTACTACTTAAAATTGCAGATCACGAATAGTCTAAATAAAAATATAAATGGAATGTAAATATAGTAAAAACCGGATAAAACTGGATAAAACATTGTACCAGAAACAAAAAAAACGTTCAAATATGTTTATAAACAAATTTCTTTTTTAAAAAATAATTAATGTTTACCACAATTATAGAAATATATATCAATATTTTTGACTTTTGCATGATTTTAGGACTGTTGCATGATGCAGCTGATTTCAGAAGTGTAGTATAAAAAAGTATTTTAAAAAAGTTTTTTTTTAAAAAAAAGGAAAGGAAAGGAAAGGAAAAGAATATATAAGGTTTCGGTGGAGTCTGCTGCAAACAATTATTTTTTATTTAATTTGGTATTTTATCTAGAAAATTTGTAAATGATATACCAGAGACATTCTGCACTGAGAATGACAATACGTCTAATGAACTACAAAAATCAGGATAATGATTTATGTTAAATTGCAGTAGTAATCTCAAATGATGTGGAGGTGATATACATGTTATATATTCTCCTAAAAACAGCCTTAAATTGATTGGCAATAAGGGTTCGAAAGAGTTATATATGGAATTACGTTTGTGCCCAATGTAGTGAACGTAACTGTTCAAGATATGAACAAAAATATACAATGAGAGAGCATAAAAACACTCGGAAACTGACAACAGTGAACTCAGTGGCAAAAATTTAACATGCTCTTTAAATAAACAGCATTCTTTGTTAACAGATTTCTAAGCTTTCTTTTCACTCATGGTATATGAATGCGCTTGCCAGAGTTTTCATTTATGCTTTTGAACTTTTCGTTTACGTTCGCTATTCTGGCGCAAACCTCACGTGTGGGCGGGGCTTAACAGCGATTTACTCTCATTGGCTAATAAGATTTGGATCGACAGCTCAAGTGTCCAGCGGAGGAGGAGAATGACGATGATGATGACGACGACGCTCTGTGCCGTTCCTGAGAGCTCATCTCGAAAAAAAATAGTTGTATGAGACTACCCAAACCTCAAATATTAATTACAAACTAATATACTGACTATGTAAGTAAGTAAGTAAGTAAGTAAGTAGGTAATTTCCTCTATAAAGTACAAACACTATAACTATACAGAGAACCGCATCCAGAATGCTCTCCAAAATTTGCGAAACTGCAGTCTCTACTTCCTGGTCAGAGAGCTGTCGATCCAAACCTCACTAGCCAATGAGAGTAAATCGCTGTTAAGCCCCACCCACACAAGAGGTTTGTGTCAGAATGGCGAACGTAAACTTGTGGAGAGTAAATGAGAAATTTGAAAGCGTACATGAAAACTCTGGCAGCGCATTCATAAACCATGATTAGCGAAAACGAAGCTTAGAAAACTGTTAACAAAGAATGCTGTTTATTTGAAGACCATGTTACACTTTTCCCTTTGAGGTCACTGTTTTCAGTTTCAGTGTTTTTTCTTCCTCATTGTATGTTTTTTCTTGAATTTACGTTCACTATTTTTAGCACAAATTTAATTCCATTAAAATGAGTTGCACTAATTGCTTTGCTTTTTTTCCGTCTTTTGCAAGGGTTGAAATGACACCGTTTACGCATGCATAATGTAATAGTGAAAGTAATCTCTCAAAAGCCAAGAATTAGTCTCTTCATTTAAACAGTCTGTCATCTGTGTTTCAATTCACACCTTGCTAGGTGAAGTATTCCTGCTGTGATTGGCATTTGTTCTGTCTGAACAATCTGCCCATCGCAGGTCTGCCCCTCTCAGAGAACGATAAAGAACTCAGAGATGTTTTCAGTCACAACAGTGAGTTCCTGCCTATCAGAGTCTCAGCTTTGGCGTTGAGTACAATGGTAGGATTCAAACTCCATGGATGTTTACACTCACCCTGGGAGCTGAGATCAGCTCTCCAACAGAGACGAAACCTCAGGAACCCTCGCTATTCTTCTAGTATGCACAGAGGAACCCTACGGCCCTCTTTACTGTCTGAGGATTTAAAGTGAAGGCAGTTGGGATTAACAGACAACTGCAAAGTGATGTTTGATTTCATGAGCTCTTTCCCTGTAGCCCACTGGGACAAATGTAGCAGTAAAGGTACACAATATTGTTAGTCGAATTAATGGTGATTGTGCTTATAGTGGATCTCGTGTCAGTATTTGCGTTTGCATGTTTGTTTAAGCGTAAGATAGTCTTATATTTGCCATAAAATGATTGGGAACAAATATCATAAGTGATTTCTTGAGTACTTCACATTCCACAGCCAGCTTCAGCAAAACAGTTTCACCAGTGCAACAGCTTTTACGGAATCGGACCATCACAAGTTTTCAAAGTGAGTTACCTTCTCTCCTCGCAACCCGTCCAGGACTGAGACTTAAACCAGACATCCGATATCCCTCGTCCAGATAATCTTATCAAAAGGACTTACAATACATCTACACTTCCTGCCAAGAAACCAATACACTTTTCTGATCATCACTACTGCCTGGTTAACTCATTCTTTGTCCTGAAACAAAACATACTTGTGTGGCAGCTGTGCTTCAGCATTCCTCTTCTCCTTAGACTTTCCAAAAACCACAATTGTTTATAAAGTGAAGTCAGATTGTACACAGAGAAGTATTTGTAGTTGGACTAGTTGAGGAGCTGGAGGTAACGAGAATCAGGTGTGTGAGTACTGGAACATAACGGCTCTATTAGCACTTTTCATTGGGCTCAATGTGAGGGCATGTTCGTAAACAGTGCAGTACATGCGAACCACCATTTAACACGAGTTGTCAATCAGATGTGGAGATGGTAACATGAGCCTGACAGAAATCCTCAGCACAATGGGTAGATGTTCTGCTTCAGAGTAGACTATGGTTAAAGTAAATGTTACATTTTGCCTGATTGCTACTTTGTATTACAATACCAACCAGCTGCTCAAAGCCCTTGAACTTTTCCACATTTTGTCATAGAATTCAACGTAGAATTCAAATGAACTTGAAAAAAATGTATTTACCCAATATTTGAAGGTGCAAAAACGAACACAGGTTAATTAAATAAAAAAGCAGAAATGTGTGGGTTTGATACTTTGTAGACTCACCTCAGCTTCAAGTCTTCTGGAATATATTGGAATATTGTTATCTGTTCTTTTTGACTAAATTGCTTAAGCACTGTCAGATTGGATGGAGACCATTGGTGAACAGCAATCTTCAAGTCTTGCCACAGATTCTCGAACGGATTGACAGGGGAACACATACAGGTTCTTGGTTTTCAACCAGTCCCCAGTAACTTTGGCAGTATGGTTTGTATCAAAGTCCTGTTGGAAGGTAAACCTCAACCCTAGTCTCAAGTCTCTTGCAGACCGGAACATATTTTATTCTAGGATTGCCCTGTATTTGGTCCCATCCACTTGGCCTCAGCCTTGAGCAGTTTCCCAGTCCCTGCTGATGAAAAGTCAGCATGCTTCACTGTGGGAATGGGTTTCCCCCAAATGTAGCACTTTGTACCAAAGACAAAAAGCTTGATTTTGGTCTTGCTGGACTAGAGTACCTATTTCCAGATGAGTCTTCAAATGAGATTTCACATAGCTTTTTTTTCTTCCAATATTGGCTTTCTTTTTGCCACTCTTTCATAAAGCCCAGCTTTGTGGTGCATTTGGGCAATGGTTGTCCTGTGAACAGCTTTTCACCTATGAGCTGTGAATCTCTCTAGCTCAGTCAGAGTTTCACTTGGCCTCTTGGTTATTTCTCTACAGCCCTCCTTACTGACTTTTGGTGGATGGCCTCCTCTGAGCAGAGTTGTGGTTGTGCCATATTCTTTCCATTTTTAATAATGGATTTAATAGTGGTCCACGGCATGTTCAAAACATGTTTGAAATATATTTGAATCGATATATTGTAATTGACAGCTCCGAAAACCTAATGGTGGCTTTTCAGTTTCTCATAGAGTAAAAGAATCCCGACTTCCTATTTCAGTTCAAATAAACACGCTCCTTCTGTTAGCACAAAGGCTGACATTGTACTGTGTTTCTGTTATTAATTATACTGTTTCATTTTCATCTGGCATTGAAATGGATATGAAATCCTAAAAATTCACAGTCTCTTTCATGTAAATTCCTTGGAAATCTGTATTGATTTATCGTCATATTTTCTTACCATGATACCTTGCCTGAGAATCGTTGTTTTCGTTCTTAATTTTGTTTCACTTAGTGCTCATTTTTCCAGTGGTCCCAGCTTAGTGAACATGCTGTCACTTAAGACAAGCAAATTAACATTCATCAAAAATGATATCAGGCAGTATCAAATTTGACTACAAGGGAAAATGTAGACACGATCCACACTATACTACAAAACGGGTTTGCATGGAAACAGTGATCTGGTGACTAGGACCGTCCCATCACACTCTGGACTGAGTACACAGGCTGTGAGGTAAGTTCCTCAATGACGGTTGAGACTCCCGGCTCGGCATGTTCTCAGAGCTCATGCCAATTAAAAAACACACTTCTCCCTGGGACAGGGATATTATGGAAACAGTGGTCGTGCAGGCATGTGATGTGGGCCAGGCCGCTCCCCACGCCTACGAACAGATGACTCCTCACGGCCTTGCTCACTGTCTGTCTGCTTTCTTTCCGCTGAGCCCTGTGATGAAGTGTTCTGTTTGGCCTGGATTTGTTTCTGCCTTTTTTTTCTGATGCATGCTTATCCTGAAACAACGGAGGCAAGCCCCCCCCCCCCTCCCCCCCAAGCCTCAGACCCGGGTGTACTGTATATGTGTGTAACTGCATGTGTGTGGTCGCAATGTTATTTATAAAACCATTCAAACTTTGATTGTAAGAGGCTTGTTTTTTTCCTCTGCTTGGCCAAGTTATCTTATTATATGATGCCCTAATCGTTTGCTTCATCTCTCAGAGTTAGGCTCTACTATAAACAATGCCAGTGTGTAATATGAAAGTCTTGTTCAGGGTTAACGACTTTGCTTTAATCTGAAACTAGAGTCATGTCTGCTTCTTTTAACAGAGGAAATGCAGTGTGGGCTATAGGTTAACTTTCATTTACGACTTAAACCCCAACCCCCTCAGCCGAAAACCATCTGAATAAAAATGAAGCTAAAAATAGGAAGGAATGTGCTGCTAAATCATGAGGATTCTGAATTTACGGGATTTGGGATTTGTAGAGCTGTTCCTATAAGACCTACCTAAGGAAGGGAGAGTCAGCCATTGATATAGCCATGGTCAGTTCACTGTGTACACTACCATTTACTGTACATGGAACAAGGGAGTTTTCCATATTAGGAAGGCTGTGTTGGTTCCCGAGAAGCCTGATATTTTTTTTCGTCAACTAATGTACGTCTTTGCCATATGAGTCACAAACACTGAGTAGCTTGATTTTGCAGTTCTGATTACTCAGACTGAAAGTGACAAACCTGTTTCCCAAAAAAGGTTCATGCCGCTAGATGAATCCTTCATTCATCTTGAGAATGCAGAAGAGACCTACGTGCACAAGGGGAAAACATGAGAAACTTCACACAGACCAGGATCAAACCAGGCTGTGAGGCAAGAAACCTCTACTGCGACATGGTTCTGCCCTGGATGAATCATCATCCTGTTGTCATCATGTTAAAAGTTTGTCTACAAAGGTCCTTTTTTTGGAACAGGTCTTCTCAGAACAGCTCACAAAAGATTGAGCCAGGAGTATATGATAAGTTCAGATTTCAGGCATATGTGCTAGTCAAGAAAAGGCACCGTACTTTATGTTGACTTGCATACGTTCCCTCCTTAATTTCACTGACATTTATAGAGTCTTCTGAGATATCTTTTTTGGTAAATGTGCAGTACGTGGTTTCAGCTTTCTGCGCCCAAGGATTTTCCTCCTATTCCACTTATTTTAAAAGGCCTTTAGGACCTCCATGGCATTTTCGTTTCTAGCTTATGATACTGGGTGGACCGGCCAACACGTCATCCTTTGGGATACATGAACTTTATGCATTTGTTCAACTTGAGTTCCTGCACCTTGTGTAACTTTGAATCTGATGAAAATATTACATGTTAACTCAATCAAATGACTCAGCTGAATCAATAGACAGGAACAATTTTTTTTTTTTTTTTTTTTGCATGAACTGGTTACATAACAACAGCCGAGAGCTGTTTATGCGAATTAAGCTCCTGACTGAGTCTGGTTCTGAAACCGAGGGTGGCGCAGGAACAGCTGTTGTCAGTGGGACTATGGCAGGAAGCAGGTGCCAGAGCAGAGCTAGCATGGCAGTCAGTTCTCACACTTAGCTCAGCTGGAGCATTAAATATCACAATGTGGGAAATTTTACAGCTCCTTCCAAAATCTGATCATCACAATGTGCATATGTACTGCAGCTCTTGATCTGATTGTTGGCCAGCTTAGAATCTTTTAAGAGTTGGATTATTTTTTTTAATACATCCTAGTCCTTGCCTGTACGATTGATAATGCTTGCATTAAGCTGCACATACTTTACAACCGTGTACAACCGACAGATGTCAGTTCATAACATGTAAATTCAGAGCTTAGAATTTGTTCAAATGTCCAATCATAAAATACATAAGTGCAGGAAAGTGTGTGTTATGTGGTGTAAAACACAGTGGCTGCATTAGCCCTTCTGTAGTGTGTGTGGTCTGATTAAACGTGCCGCTCACATGGGCATGACGCTGCCAAAATCAGCAATGACATCAGAGTGGAATAGCGTACACAATAGACTTCGCTACTGAGTCAGAGTCATCTGTTAAAATTTGCCACCGAGGCAGCACTGGCCTTTACACTCTTAATTGCCAATGAAGCATAAAAGATGTGCAGAAGCATGACTCAAATCTATCACACAAATGTGACGTCTTTAGACAGTGATTGCATCTTGGGCTCAGGCTGAGCCATTTGAAAACTCTTCAATGGCATGTGTCGAGTTTTGTGGCTCATAGTGAAAACATTACAAGTCTGGAAAAGGAAAATAAGAGTGTTACGTAAAAATCACCTCGCTCACTGGTTGGGTCATATACTCCGATTTGGATTCTGGCCTGTCCAGTTGTGCAAAAGTTTGGATGTTAATAGAGCATGCCTACATGTGACTGAACATGCAAGTCAACTAGGTGGACATGAAGCCATATTCATAAACACCACCACTTCTATGACTTTCCTCTTCTGATTGCTGTGGGCGACTTTCTACTCCATTTGTAATGCTGAAAAAATTCGGAGGGATTTTTTTTCTTTTCTCCCACCCTCTAATAAATCCCTAGTTTCCAGAAAGGAACTGAGCTTTGAGTTTGGCTTTTTTTTTTTTTTTTTTTACTGTAAACGTTTCAGCTCAGATTGTTTTAATTGGAGGACGTTTCCCTCTTTCAGCTGGACATGTGTTATTGGGTGATGCCGAGCCACAGCACTGTAGGCCTGGCAGCTTTCAGCGGCACAGTGGCGTGACAAAGAGAGCTATGTTTTTTCGTTGACTTTTTTAAAAAAACACCAGAACTAGCACTAGACAGGTCTGTAAAATGCCCTACGAATTTATTAGCATGTCAGCTGTTTAGATGACTACCTACCTCAGTCAGGAATGAAAGAAAATGAAGCTTGTATGGTGAAAACAATAGGCACTATGAAAACTGTTCAGGTTTCAATCATTTTTGATGAAGGTTGCCTAGAATATTTCTTGCCCTTTGGAAAAATGTCCATTCCTAGATGTTGTAATGACTTCATACGTGAATCTGAGACTCCAGTGGAATGCAGATTTTCTTTTTCTCAGCTCATGATGGGAAGTTGGCGGTTAGTTATTAATCACCTCTTAAGTGGTTGTACTCTTGACTTTTTAATTCCAGCAGCAGAAGTCAAGTGGTTGGAATGCGAAGCCGTATGCCAAGCACAATGTGTGTCTTTCACGCTTGCCACTATGAGCAGATGAAAAGGGCAAACCACCAGTACAACAGGACAGATGTTTTAAACTGAGATCCACTTTAACACTGCCCAACATATTCCAAGATCTGTTTGTAGTTTCCAGGAATTGTATGTCCTGCACTAGAAATGTGGATGGACGTGTGTAAAAGATTTGGCATGTTTCCTAATTTTCAGTTCACATTCAAACTTATAACCATATCATACATGATAACTGTTTAATGTACAATCAAGGAATACTTTTCTGTTTTGGATTTTGTTTAAAAGCATGTAGGTTAATGGTATGAAAATGCCATAAAATAGTTTGTGTGTAAATATTCTTTAACCAGCAATGCAGTAATTGCTAAGTGTGTATTGATTGAACCAGGTTGATGTGTTGTAATATTTGTGGCTTCCATTCCTACAGGTCATGGAGGAGACCAATACTCAGATTGCATGGCCTTCAAAGTTGAAAATTGGTGCCAAGTCTAAGAAGGGTAAGACCCTGTCTGTATACATATATACTGTGTGAATACCATTTTGGCATTTTACATATATATATATATATATATATATATATATATATATATATATATATATATATACACACATATACACACACACACACACACATATATATATATATATATATATATATATATATATATATATATATATATATATATATATATATATAGAGAGAGAGAGAGAGAGAGAGAGAGAGAGATACATACATACATACATACATAAACAGAGATAAATGAAACAAAGTCGATATTTGGTGTGACTACCATTTGCTTTAACAAATTTATTAGTAGTCTCAGATACGATTTGTGCAGTTTTTATAAGGAAATTAGCTGTAAGTTTTATAGAGCATCTTGCTGAACCAGTCACGGTTCTTTTGGTGACCATGACTGCCGCTTCTTATTTTTACAGCAAAACCCAACAGCCATAATTATGTCTGAAAAATCTGCACTTAAAAGTGTCTCTTACATAATGCTGTCTTTACTGACGTACAAACATTTTTCTGTAACATTTAATTTAGTTCTAGAAAACCAATGTTTGGAAATCTAACATGTTTTTGGTACTGATGCGATAATGTAGAAGTCATAACATAAAAATCTATAACAAAGTTTGTACCAAAAAAAAAAAATAGGAGGCCTAAGACTATTGCATTGTATTGTATTATAGTTCTGAAATCTAAAAATTGCATTTAAAGTGCACCTGTTATGGTTTTGAAACGTTTTTAATTTGTTTTAAAGGTCTCATACAATAGATCTACACGCATCCGAGGTCAAAAAACACTTTATTTTGCTCATAATTTAAACTGCAGCATTACGTTTTTGCCCCTCAGTGTCACAAACGACTCGTTCAATGATCCGTTCTAAAGGATTCATTCTAAACTCCTCCTTTCAGAGAGCATACTCCGCTCTGATTGGTCAGATGCAACAGTGTGTTGTGATTGGTCTACCTCTGTCAGCTTGTTTCGAAAAGGAAACGCCCACTACAATAATGAGTTTCGGCTCAGTCTGTCCACGAGCAGATGAAGACCAGAAGCAGGTTTTTTGTTACAATAATGACTCGTTTCAGCTGTTCAGAATCGGTTCCTTCTTTTGGGAGTCAATAACTCCGTTTGTCCTGCGCATAGATTTTTAAAACTTTGCAGACGTTTTTACATTCCCAAACAGCCCTATAACAAACTACAGGAAAGGTAATATTTGAAAAACCATAACAGGTGCACTTTAAAGATTCAGTTCTGACTGCACCACGTATCAGAGTATGATATATGCAGAAAAACACAATTTTGGCCAAAGCCTGATTTTTGGTCTTTTTTGCCCGCCAGAATTCAACCATGGTGATGGATGGGTTTCCCAAACTGTCACACATTTAGTAATAGTTTAACAGCTCAAAAAACACTATAAATGCAAGTGTGTGCGCACACACTTTTACAGCTGAAGTGGAACAAATTCCACTTCTGTTAAGAACATTTCATCTTATCAAAGTATTACATGCCTTTAGTAAACAGCACCAGCATCATCTTGGCACCTTACTATGATGCTTTGCGTGTTATCTCAGTTTCGGCTGTCTTTATACTGAAAATGTTTTGCAATCGCTATCATGAAGGTAGAACAGCTTGCACATACATTCCACACTGCGATTAGCTTAATGAGATTTTCAGTAGACAATGTACATTTTTTACCACTTTATTTTAGGTAATTATTTGTTCCAGTCTTTTGCAGTCTGGCACTAAATATGCAACATACTGAATTCTATATGCCCACAGCCTAGGATTTGCTTTATATGATAGCCTTAATTGTGTGCTAAATGACTCATCTGAATTGTTATACAGCAATTGATGACCTGCTAGCAATGATAGGACATGTTTTCCCAAACGCAGCTCATATTCCTTTTCTAAACTCTAAAGAGAAGTTTACACACTCATTCTGCAGGCAGGAGGTCATAACCGGGTCAGAGGCCATTCAAATTCCACCGCACGTTCTCTCGTGTTGGCCGCCGGCCCTGGGCATTGGCTGCTCCGATGAACAAACCTTACATAATCTTTCGCCGTTATCTGGTGACTGAATGTGGCAAGCATCCCAGCTAATTAAGGATAGAAAACATATGCAGAGCCTCAGACATGTGGTCTGCACCAGGCGCTGTGTCGCACGCCCCTGTCCCCTAGGGACTCCGCTTTGTTGTAAGATGTTCACTGTGAGCCTGTGTGCAGCTTATGAAGGCCAAACGTCCAGCATATTGTCTCCGGAGCAAAACAGTCTCCTGGCTTTGATGCAGTGCTTACCCCTGGTGTTTGTGAGATGTGACGACAGCCGTTTGGACGGCCACGAGGCACGTGTTTGAAAAGATCACCCTGCTTTTCTTAGTGTTTAACACATGCACTATTCATTTTTTTTTTATATTCAAATTCAAATAGCCAACATTTGCTGTTGAACAAAACAGGTAGCTTTACTTTGTCCAAAGGGACTTAGCAAGTGAGTCAAAACACAATTAAAGCAGATAGTTGAGAGGATTACGGTTAAGATCCTTGCCCAAGGGCCCAACAGTGGCTACTTAGATAATTATTCTCTAAACCTGAGTGATTAAAAGCTCTTCAAAGCTCAGGCTTATCGTTATTGTCATTACTAATTGAAAGCAGATGTTTCTCATCTTCTTCAAAGTCTCCACAGCCTCACATTCAGCTAGAACCATGACTTTTTGTTTGTCTCATCTATTCCGATGAGCAAAAAAAAACCCATCAGATCAGATATGATCATTTGTCCAATCGCTTGAAAGGCACAAACAAGGACAATCTGCTGCCTGAAATATTTGCATACCAGTTCCAGTGGAGTTGCTGCCAGCTGCACACTTATGTGTCTCAGGAGGATGCATTCCATTCCACACACTCCGAGGTGATGCTGGGTAACTCTGGAACCGCTCGTCTGTTTAACTCATTTGACACTGTAAAGCTCCAACTGATTCTCAACAGACCTTATTGTGTAGCAGCTGTAGGAAAAATAAGACTTTCAGCAGAGATTTCTCAGCACACGCTAAAACCATAATACACTTCTCTATTCATTTATACTATTCTAATCCCTAAAGGACATGTCCACCCTGAAGCACATTACATTTGCTAGAGTATTTACAATGGCGTTCAATAATAGAAAAATATCACTGATCTTAAATATAACTGATAATGGTCAGGTTTCGCTGTTGGGGGCGAATGTCTTTTCCAGCAACGTCATATTAATGGAAAGTCCAACATAGAAATAGTGGCGACAGCAAATGCTGGACTCAAAGTTCCAGAATGCAATGCTGCTATAAGTTTGTGAACCCTGTAGAATGATCTATATTTCTGCATAAACATGACCTAAAACATCAGATAAAGAGTAGATAAAGAGATCCCAATTAAACAAATGAGACAAAAAAATATTATACTTGGTCATTTATTTATTGAGGAAAATGATCCAATATTACACATCTGTGAGAGGCAAAAGTATGTGAAAGTGGGTTTCCTCACATGAACTGCTTGCTTCAGGTCCTTCCACAACATTTCTATTCAATTAAGGTCAGGACTTTGACTTGGCCTTTCCAAAACATTACTTTATTCTCTCTTTTTTTTTTTTTTTAACCATTTTTGGGTAAAACGACTTGTGTGCTTTGGATGGTTGTCTTGTTGCATGAACCACTTTCTCTTGAGATTCAGTTCATGGACAGATGTCCTGACATTTTCCTTTAGAATTCGCCAGTATAATTTAGAATTAATTGTTCCATCAATGATGGCAAGTCGTCCTGGCCCAGACGCAGCAAAACAGGTCCAAACCATGATACTACCAGTACCATGTTTCACAGATGGGATAAGGTTCTTATGCTGCAATGCGGTGTTTTCCTTTTTCCAAACATAACCCTTCACATGTTAATTATAAAGACCACTATGCAAGTCTTTCAGGGTGGATTTTTCATTTAATACAGTGACGCTGCGTCAACTTTGGAACATTCCAGGCCCTGCCACAAACCTCAGCAATTGTTTACATCATCTTTTTCACTTCTCACTTAATAACTTTCCTGCTTGTTTATTCTTCCCTTTATCTTCCAGCATCGCAATGTCTAATAAATGTAATCTGTGCATTTTATTCCATAATCTCATGTATCTTTTATGCTAGTACATGATGTCTTCTGGTTTATAGACCTGAAATATGCAGTCCCATGTCATGAGAGCGCCAAACGGATGCCTGACTACATTGCCCATCAGCCGTAGCACGTCACATTACCTTGTCACATGTTCACTCACACCTGTTGCCTCTTTCACCGTTATTAGCACCACTATTTAAGTTCGCGTTTTTATCTGTTAGCTTGTCAAGCTTCTGTTATTGTCACTGTGTTTGTGGGTTGCCATTTTCACCCTAGACTGAATATCTAGTTAATCATCTGTTTAGTCTATGTTTTTTGTGTTTACCAGATTAGTTGTAGTATCGAACTTTCCACAATGTCTGCATTTGTATCCGCTGCCTCTTCTACTAATTACTTGACATCCCACATCATATCTAATGATAATATTAAGCCTAAGTCAACAATGCTGTGTAAATTGGTCAGAGATACAGGTCATGTAATGACTTCAGGTTGTGAGATTGGATGCATCGTTAACAGTTCATACCTTGGTTAGAAAATAACAGGCAACGCATTTTTTGCTCAAGTTACTCTTACGACAAATTATAAATGTAAATGATTTGTAGTGTACTGCGTTCTGTTACACTGCTGTGTCTAAATCTAAAACAACAAAAACAAAAATTTTTACCACTGAATAATATTGAATTTCTAGTTGGTTTTAATTTGTGCTCCTCGTCGTGTCAAAGCATAATTTACTAGCACAGTCTAAAATTAGTATTCTATTCGGCTGTTGTTGGCCGGCGCTGATTTACTCCTCTCACTTTCTGAGGTCAAGGTCCTTCTGGCATTATTCTTCTAGCTCACTGATGGAGCAGTAAGCAATTTAAAACCACAGTTTGTAAAATGGGAAACTCTCCAGACCTTTTGTTTGCTGTAACTATGACGGACACAACAAACGGAATGTTCTCAGATTCATTAGCCAAGCCCCAGATGTAAAGCCTAACATTTGTGAAGATGCATGTTTATGCTTTGGGAATAATGTCTGCATAATATAATGATAATGTTAATGAGTGTTTATTGGTCACATATACATATGCATAGTGAAATTCTTTTCTTCGCATACCCCAGCATGTCAAGAAGCTGGTGTCAGAGTGCAGGGTCAGCCATGATACAGCACCCTTGGAGCAGAGAGGGTTAAGGGCCTTGCTCAAGGGCCCAACAGTGGCAGCTTGGCAGTGCTGGGGCTTGAACCCCCGACCTTCCGATCAGTAACCCAGAGCATTAACCGCCAAGTCACAACTGCCCCCTATAACAATATCAATGTGCCTTGATTATCGGTGTGTTCAGCGAAAACTAACAATAAAGCAATAAACACCTATACAACAAATGTAATAGTAACACAGGGCATAATCCTGGTGCGCTTTTTTTTTTTTTTGTAAAAATGACCCAATTTAAATTATTATTGAAAGAGGAACAATAGGAAAAAATGTTTCTTTTTTTTCAACGACATCTTAAATGAGCATGAAAGTGACCTATTTATTTTAGAAAGATCATGTGCGTCTTTTTGTCTTGAGAGTAATGAGGTGTGTCAAAACCTGGTTCGCATTTGTAACTATGGAGCACAAGGTGTGATATTAGACCCATCACACTTCCTCCATCTTTGAATTAGACTCTCATCTAACATCAAGAAAACAACCAAAATAATTTAAAAGTTTTTATGTGCCTTGAGATGAAGAAAATAGTAATTTGGGATAGAAAAAAAAAAACATTTCATTGTTATACAAGACAAGACAAGCAGTGGGGCCCTGTTTTGAGTTTCGATCCTTCTGCAAAAAGAATTTAAAAAGCGTGAAATGCATGGAAACAGTTACAAAACTTCTGTTGTCTCAGAATCAGAGAACGGAATTGAATCTAGCCAGAATATAATTAATTTGACTGCACTCTGGACCAAGCATCCGTTCACTTATGAATCCGGAATAGAAAACTGATAATTCTCTTCTTTTTTTCTCTCATCCTGTCTCGCGTGGGCCGATCCAATCTGAAACTGCTGACGAATCTGTGTTTACTTGTTTGGCGTGATTTACAAGGGGAGCAGAACAGGTCTTAGTACAGGGGTGCAGCAGCTGGAAAAACAAATCCGAAGCGTACCGTTTCTGCAGCTCCCCTCGCTTGGCCCACACGGCATGGCCGCTGAATGCGTCGCTATTTCCATGGCAAATCGTGCTAGGCTGCTGGAGCTCTGTGATCTGGTATGCCACTGACTAGATGGTCCTGTTAGCCCAGGGGGAATTTAAGGTCTGTTGCCTATAATGAAGACCTTTTGGTCTTTTTGTCAGCAGTTTTTTTTTTAAAGACAGAAATCACCTCGCTTTTTCTTAAACCAGATCAAATAAATTGCTCGCTCTGAAGACAGGGTACTAAAGGGCACACAATGAAGCTTTGCCGTGACACCAGATTGGGAAGACACTGGAATTTATGGGTGGTTTAATGGAGCCGTTCTTGTTCTATTAAACCCAGTTCTCATTGCAGGAGATGAATACGCATTTCCAGACAATAGCATTCAAATTCAATGGATAATCAGAACATTACTGATTTGGATTTTTGTAAAGTGCAGAAGTGCCAACGTCTACCATTTAGCCGTAATTTAGCAATGAAGTTTTTTGTTCCCTTCCTTCTACATTATGGAAAACACCTGAAAGCTACAATTTTCTCCTTTTATATATATATATATATATATATATATATATATATATATATATATATATATATATATAGCTAAAATGTGGTCAGATAAAAATGTGAATAAAACTAAATTCAAGGGGGAATGGACTCTGGAAGTGAAAGCTGCAGATTTCCTCATGTTAACAGTTACCTTGTCTGACTCCATCTAACTTTGGCCTGTGAATTCATGGGTCTCTTCTTGACCAATAGAAAAGACAAAGGCAGGACTATGGGCTATTTATTTGGTAAGTGAGAGAAAATAGAGGAGCGTTTTATTATTAATAGCGGTTGCACATTGCTATTTTCTTACTTGGAGTACATCTTGGGAAAAATTAGCTGTCTCATAAACCAGCATGCGCTACGGGAGTTTGTGGTAACATTATTAACATTATTGTTTTTCTCTGTATGCCTGCTAGGATGTTCTTATTAGCAATGTAGGCAACTCTGAAGGTGTACATTATGGGCTATAATTATGGGCACTGCGGGACTACCAAGCTCACTGCTTGTGTGTTTACTAAAGGACATGGTGGCCATTAGGTGCAGGGTCAAAAGCCAGGAATCACATCACGATGCAGCATTTGCAAGTGAAATAAACACCAAGTCTCACAGGAGGCCCACCAGAAAGTTCACTCGTCTCCCTCGAGGCCTTTCAGAAACACGTCCTTGGTCGTGTCTTAGATATAGAGGTGATGTGAGTTTTAAAGACTCTTGAACAGAATGAATCTGGAAACTATGTGTCTTGCGTCATCTGTGTCTTAAGGGCAATACGCAGCCACTGTGTGACTCAAAGATAAAGCCATTTGGTGTAGATATAATCATTACAATCCTTAATGAGGTACGTTTATAATTTCAATACTCTCTGGTGGAGGAAAAATATGTCTGGGATGCTATGATTTCTGCCAGCATTCGTGAGTGCATTTTGTTTTCACGAAGCTCACGAACATCTGTTCGGTCACATGCAGTGCGAAAGTCACATTTTTTCTGCTTGTTGTTCAAGGTGCTGGTTCCAAACATGCCGGCTTGGCTGATTTACGTGATGTATCAAAAATTCTAAAATACTAGAACAGAAAGGGACATACTGTAGTAAGACCTTTATTTTTCCAAATCCAATACTGTAGCTTATTCACTCATGCACACATACTTAACTACAATCACTTAATGTTTCACAGGACTGCATTCCAAACATAATGTGCTCAGTGTTAACTGCTTCGGTGTTATTTGCTGTTGAACTCGGTTGTCTATGTGTATGCGTGTGTGGGTTTTTTTTTTCAAGCAGTGCCAGTAGTGGCACTATGCGAATTAGCTGAGCCCCAGTGTGCATGACATAATCCACCATGGAGGCCACTCCAAACAGCTGAGAGCCTGTAAAACACTGCTCTCTGATTAACACATACCCCATTTAGCACACAGCGCCACCTATGGAGTAAATAAGAGGCCTGTTGCTGTAGCCCAGGCTGAACATAAGTTCTATCGTAGCTAAGTTTGAACGTAAAATGGCCAGTACTTTGAAGTTAAAGTAACATTGTTTTAATATAACCTTAAGTTCTAACTTAAAAATGAGATCATGGTAGGTGCAACATTTGCCGTGCGTTCAAAGTGAACAATGCTGCCAGGTGCAGAGTAAACCTATAAATCTATTTTTATTGGAGAATTTTTTCACGTCAGTTGTTATGATCTGTGATCGAGGAATTATAATGCTACAAATAGGCTATTTTTTTTTTTTTTTTTACGTGAGTCATGTAGTAAGCTCTTTCCTCTGTAGTGCAAAATGTCCTCAATCAAATCTAGATCATGTAGTATATATCACTAAATATCGAAAAAGTTTACCATTAACATGATGTTATACTGTTGTTTATTGTATTCAGTGAAGATTAGTTTTGCAGGCCTGAGCTGTTTTTCATTGCTGTGCTTCATTTATAAAATGGCTGATACCAGTATAAAATACAAATACATAAGATGTATAAATTGAGTCATCATTTGATTTGGTCTATGGTTATATAAGTGAATATATTACACTGGGGAAAAAATGTTAACCACTTCCTTGTGTCTTGACTGGGGATGTAATACTTCCTGTTTATGCCGAATCGGGTTTCTGATTGGCTGGTGATAGTCAAATAGTCTGAATGTGCGTTGTGATGACGTCACGTGATGCGTCTTGACCCAAATCTGCGGTAATTTTGAAAAATTGCAGCGTTTGCTTGATTTTGATTTTTCATTTATGTGATCGCAAGATCCTAGAAGGACTGATGTATGGATTAGGATTGACTTTACACCCTTATACTCGAATTTTAGTTCCTTTTCCACGATACAGCAGTAGCCGGACTTCTATCACAATTCTCCTCTAATCTGTGTTAGGCCACTATGCTCTATGACTGACTTCTTGTCAGAGATATGTCAGTCTGTCATTTTGTCCTCCTTTCACATTCCTAAATGTGCACCTGAAATTAGCTCAAAGTAAACGTTCTGTGGATTTTATTTGTACAGATGTGCCTCGTGCCATCATTAACACTTATTAAAACCAGCTGTGCATGGGGGAGCAGTGAAGTAGGGAGGTGGGCTTGGAGGTGTATTAGCAGCTCCAGATGTGCCTATTTTTAAAAACAGCAGTATAGTGACAGGGCTGGGAATGCATTCCTTCGTCAAATCCATTTCTATGTATGTTGATGTCAAGTCCAGTGTACATTGTAGGTGTGGATTTGATTCTGAATCGGTCTTACAGTGTAATATGTTATTTGTCCATAATGAAGACAGTTGTATTTTTGTGCACACAGCATTTTTGAGTGAACAGTTTGAACACTTGAGGTCAATGATGGAAAAATGAACCTCTAGGATAATGAACTTTTTAAAACTTCAAGAGGTTTCATGTATGGACTTGAGCTGCCCACACCTTGTGCTTTTTGCAGCAGGATTCTGTGCAACGTGGCCCAATGAAAAGAGGTTTCAGTGGACTTCAGATGAAAAGTTGGTGAAGGTCAATGGAAGGGGTTATAAAAGCATTTCTGAAAATTTGGCTTCCATGAGTTCACTTTCAGGACCATAGAATCATCAAGTGAGTGACAATGAACCCTAGTCTCATGTCACGCAGATCTGCAAGTAACAAATATTTTTATTTCTTGTTTAATTGATTAGTTGGATTCTTTAAAAAAATATATGCAAAAAAATCTTATGATTAATATTATAATATAATGAATATTTCTTACCAGCATTTCAGTCAACTAATAGAACTCTTAACTAGGCTTAATTAAATAACAAGTCAATACCTGCAATACAACATTACTAACATTTATTAGACAGTCTCATGGCGTGAGAATATTATCCAGTGATTATGTTAACCAAATCAGACCCCCAAGCTGAAACAGTTGGATGCTAAATGTATTTTTCTTGCTATATTTCCACAAGGAGAATGGAATTCTCTCAAAAGCTTTTCAGTTGACTTTAGGTTTTTAATGCTTGGAACCAGGGAATCAACTCCCAGTGAACTGAAAGCAACAACATCTACTAAAAACATCTGTTCTATACATGACATGGCCATGTCACTATGATTATCTGACACGCGTCGATCAACATATATATTGCTACAGGTTCGATCTATCCATCCATCCATCCATCTTCTACCGCTTATTCCTTCTTCAGGGTCGCGGAGGAACCTGGAGCCAATCCCAGGAAGCCAAGTTCTAGATGTCACATACAATCTTAAAAACAGTTAGTCGTTACCATTAACATAGTATAAAGTTAATGAGTGCAAAGATTTTAAATATATTACTTATTTAATCTAATATCTGTAAACTGAAACCATTTCTACGGGAAATAGAGAAGCTCATGTAGCTTCCGAGCATTCGCGGGATGTGTTTCATAATCTGGTACACTTAAGTTGTGTGGGTTTTCTCTGTATTCTGTAAAAAAAAAGAGGGCAAGAATCCTTAAAAGGTTCTTTGGTCCTCTGAGTGAAATCTCAAAGGAGAAACATTTACCCAAAGACTGTATAGAAATTTAAGGACTTCCAAAGAACCCTTGAAGAACTCTTGAAGTGTGTAAATAATTTTCATACTTAGGTCATTATTGCCACAAAAAATGCTTTGGCCATTTTTCTTTTGCAAATATCAGTGTGTACATATGCTAGTTGGCACCCATTTGTAGAGCTGGGTTAGGGATGTTGGCAGTTTGGTTCTTGCTCATTTCAGCTGTGGGCAGTTTAAGTGTTAGCTGCACTTCGGAGTAGTTTTAATGGCTAGTTCTCTGTTAAAAATATCAAAATATGCAGAAAATGTGTGTTTGTTTGTTTTTTGGCAGAGCCTTCCACTTATTTGGCATGTTTGTTTTTCTTTGGAGTCTGTTATGCATTATATTTTTTGCCACATTTTCAACCCTTAACCCTTATGTCATACCCTTCAATCTCTATTGATGGCTTAGCTTTACCAGATGCCTACCATAATTTTGGATATGTTTTTCCCCATAGTCATCTGATTAACATTTTTAGCTTCTGGTATAACTCAATTTTATCCAATTTTTTTTTTCTTTTTTTTTCTTTCTTTTTAAAGAAATGTCTTCATTGGCTTTGAGGGTGGAGCAGTGGTTTGGTAGGTAGTGTTCCTGCCTCACAGTTTCAGGATTCAGGGTTCTATCCTAAACTTTGTCTATGTGGAGTTTTGCATGTTCTTCCTGTGTCTGCATGGGGCTTGTCTGGGTTCTCCAGTTTCCTCACACCTCTCAAAAACAGCAGTTTGGTGGTATGGCAACTCTAAATTGCCCCTATGTGTGAATGAGTGTATTAATGTGTGTGTGCATGGTGCTATGTGATTGACTGCTGTTTCATTCAGGGTGTGTCCACCAGTTCCTGGGATAAAAAGGTTACTGAAAATGAGTGAGTGATTGAATGAATGACTGAATGAATTAGTGAGATGCCCTGAGATATACTGGCATCTGATACAGTGTGTATTCATACCTTGTGCCCAGTGTTCCTGGGGTAGGCTCCAGATCCACCATGAACCTGAACAGAATTAAGCAGTTTGGGGTTTTTTTTAAGATCATGAATGTATTGTCTTTGCAATGACTTATGACTTACCTATAACGTAATTCTCACATTTACTATGACTAGCATTGCACACGCTGCAATTTTTGCTTAACCTAACTCTGAGCAGCATCTCCAAACATACTCCAAATTGAAGCAATCATAGAGAGCTGTTTCTGCGTCATATCTTTACAATCGTGTGTGACTACTTACATTCTTTTAATCAACTTTGCGTGAACCAGCAAAAAATAGATAGGGTTCAGGATTCATATTATTTCGCCTTGTAGTATATGCGGTCTCTGTGGAATTAAAGCTCAACGGTCATTAAGATCATTTCACATTGCAGAGGAAGTCTGATCTACTCCACTTTATTTTCCAATGGCCAGATGTTCGGAAGACTATCGGTGGTGTATCTTTAAATCTGACCTGGCCTAGCTTTATTTTTTGTATGCACCAATTGCAGAATAGTTTTGTCTTGTGAATGAATTTGGCTAGGTTTTCAGGCCAGGTATACATGTGATGGTTTATGCAGTGTTCACCCTAAAATGGGTTAAGCTTAATAAGATATCCAGATGTTTCCTTCTAATATCAATCAAAAGTAATGTACACTGTATGGTTAAAGGCCAGAATTAGTCCATTTTTTGCTGTTATAATGACCTCCACTCTTCTGGAAAGGCTTTCATTCAGCCACAAGAGCATTAGTGAGGTCAGGCACTGATGTTGGGCGAGTAGGCCTGGGGTGCAGTCAGTTTTACAATTCATCCCAAAGGTGTTCTGTGGAGTTGAGGTCAGGGCTCTGTGCTGGACACGCGAGTTTTTCGACGCTTAAGCATTAAGGGAAATTGTAATGTTACAGCATACAAAGACATTTTAAATAATTATGCTTCCAACTTTTTAGCAACACTTTGGAGAAAGCCCACATATGGGTGTGATGGTCAAGGTACAACTTTTGGCCATATAGTGTATGATTGGATATTTCCATTGAGAACAGTGCAAACTACACCAAAAACGAAACAAAAAAGATACATGTTCATCTATTTCAAGTTTACTAACATCCAGCTAGATTTTCCACAGCACAAAAAGTGAATCATTTGGCGAAATCCCACGCTTAAAAAATGCATATGAACACCAAAACCATGTCTTAAAAGTGAAGAATGATTTAGGGTGTGTGGAAATGGATCATTGGCTCAGGGTTAGATCACTGAGGGACCAATGAATTCCACACTCTGTAGCAGAATTCAGGCAATTTGTCTGTGATTTAAGGCTCCAAATAGATTGGGTCATGCAACATGACACTGATCCAAAACACAGAAGTTAATCAACAACAGAACAGTATTTCTTTTTTTGTGTCCTGATTGCAATCCTGGTTGAAATGGTGTGAACACTGGTGTGATCCAAAGCAGGCCTAACAGGTTGTACAAAAAACGTGCAGTGAACTTAAACAGTTTTAAACCAGAGGAATGGAAAGAAATACCTACTAAACACATCACAACTGATTAACAGCTACTGAACGCATGTGGTTGATCTTAGTTCCAATAAAGTATGTCCCAAATGTTTATTTATTAGAAACTTTTCATGGTAGTTTCATGAATATTTGGGCTTGTAAAATGTTGAGCTTGTAGATTGTTAAATAAAACTGCCTTTATTCTATTTTTGTTGTTGTTGTTGTTGTAATTATTGGATGGCAATCATTCAACAAATGCAGAAATCCTCCCAAACGTCTCACGTCTGTATGAATAGTGATATGACTCTTGAGCTGGTTGGCGCATGAGCAAGTGGATAGCCTGGCTGGTGCCTGGGTATACTATCTAGCTTTGTTTTTGTAATTGTATAAAAACCACCAACGACTTTCCAGTACTCTATTATACTCAATTCAAGATCATGCCAGTCAAGGACAGAGCGCTGAGAAGAGTTATGGCTAAAAACGTAAAGTGAGAGATCTTTCATTCATGTAATCCTACTACTTACACCACCGGGAATTAGCCCTTCAATATAAAACTGGCCATTTAATACACATTTTTTTTTTGCTGCGTTTCTCCCAAGTTCCTCCTGCACCACAGTGCAAACAGAGAAACCTCTAGCGAGCACTTCATTTCGACCACAGAAATCGGTTGCATTACATGCAGTTAGACCAAGGTCAGTAGTGGCTAACTAATAGTCTGTCATTTGACCAATCCATGACAAGCAGCCTGAGCCGCATTTAGGCAAGCTCCCTTTACAGGGTCCACCTAATCGCAGTGAATTGTTGTTCTGCAGGATTTTGTGGTGGAGGAATCCGCCTCTGTGTCGCACAGCAATTCAGCATGTTTTTTTTGCTCATTGCCTTTGGCACCGAAAGCCATCATTATGAAATGAATGTTTAAATTCAGTGGCCGCAGTATGCGCACGATGGAGGTCATTTTAGCATAAAATGATGCCTTGCCTGTATTCTCATCTCTTAATTTTAATTTGGTGGTTGCTATTGTGACTTCAGAAATACTTCTATTTTCAAAGTACAAGAAAGCATCTGGGGCACACGGTGGCTTAGTGTTTAGCACGTTCGCCTCACACCTCCAGGGTCGGGGGTTCAATTCCCACCGTGGCCTGTGTGTGCGGAGTTTGCATGTTCTCCCCGTGCTGCTTCCTCCGGGTACTCCGGTTTCCTCCCCCAGTCCAAAGACATGCGTGGTAGGTTGATTGGCATGTCTGTCTGTCCAGGGTGTACCCCGCCTTGTGCCCGATGCTTCCTGGGATAGTCTCCAGGTTCCCCGTGACCCTGAAAAGGATAAGCGGTATAGAAGATGGATGGATGGAAAAAAGCATCTGCTGAAAGCTAGTCTCAGCCTTAGATGCTCCATACATAGATCAAGAGTATATTGATATCTTTTGCACACTTTTCTGGCCACAGGCTACAGAATTTTGAACACGGAATCTTATTGGCTGTCTAAAGGTCTGTGAAACTTGCAAGAAAAAAAAAAGTCAAATATTGTGTCATAATAGGATTCTTGGAGCAAGATATAGTCCCTGGACTGAAAACATTGAATTTAATGATGAGTAAACAGTATAATCTCGCATGTTTGCTCACAGGTTAGAGGAAAAATGTTTGGTCACTTTCTGTGAAAGAAAGCAGTTCATGGCTGTGTTTATTGACAAAAAGTACCAGATTAGTACTAGAGATTAGTATTAGCTGTACTGTAGTGAAAGCTAGAAGCCTGGCTTGTGAGACTAACTGGAAAAAAAAAAAAAAAGAGAAAAAAAACATGCACTGATAGATGGTTAGCAAGACCAGCTTCAGAACATGGCAGAAAGTTCGGTACTCTACATTTAAGTGCAAGTGTTAAACCTTTGTATAATGAATGAGTAATGGAAACTTAGCTAACACAACAAGATTCTGTTTGGCATCAGGGGCTAGGAGCGGCTAGTTGTAATGACACAAATAAAAGCCTGGCTTTAGCTAAAAGTGCAGCTCAACATTGCTCTTGTAACTCTGTAGCAAACAACTTTCCGACCCGATGGATGAAAAGCAGGATCACAGCGAAATGCAATTATTGTGCTGTTTTTGCAGTGAAGTATTCTTCATGTTATTACGTAACTACACACAAAACAATGTGACATGGTGAAGACCAATGGTAGGACGTTAACTTGCAGTGATCAGATTGTTGATTGTTGATTGTTCACCCTCTGCTTTGCAGATCCACATATCAAAGTAAGTGGGAAAAGGGACGACGTGAAAGAAGCTAAGGAGAAGATCATGTCTGTCCTCGATACGAAGGTAGGCACTTCTTGAGCTACATAAATACAAGTAATTGTATTATAATGTGATGAAGGTTGTTGGCTTTCCAAGTAAATCATAATTGAAAGTGATAGAGTGTAGCATGCCAACATCAAAGTAGAGACTTTTTTTTAAAAACAAAATTGTTATACTGTGTAATATATATATATATATATATATATATATATATATATATATATATATATATATATATATATATATATATTCATTGATAAGTCATTGCAAATCAACATGGCAACATGGCAATATATTTGGAAAAACAAATATATACGCAAGGACAGGGAAGTCGTTTTACATCTGGTATGTGCTGTGATATTACATATGAATAATAGGCTTTAACAGTGTGTGTTGATTACAAAAATTATACCACAGAGCAGTTGAATTCTCGAATGAAAAGGTGTTGATTAATTTTCTGTAGCAGCACGGATTTGAATATTTATATTGTAACTTTAATAATGAGATGATATTAATGGGCTTGTTCTAATAAGTTATCCTTCCTATAGCAGCTTATTCAAAGGGACTATGATCCACATAATCTAAGACTAATCATAAACAGATTCAATATGTGCTGTTATACAGTACATCAAAGAAAAAACTATATATAAAAAATAAAAGGACGTGAGTTAGTACTAATTATCACTTACATTATAGTAGCTATAAACAGTTATTTCCTCACCAGCCTCACTTTTTTCATTCTCTTGAAGTTAATGAGACAAAAAAAAACCCTGCAGCTTGTCATATTACAGAGAAACCCAATAAGCACTCGAGTCTCACAGACTTTCCATAATGTAACAATTAAAAAGTGGGATGTGTTTATTAATAATATTTAAAATTGTAATAGTTGGCAAATCACCGTGGTTTAAGAAGCATCTCTGATGTGCAAACTCAAAAACTACTCAAAATGCACATTTTTTGAGTAGAATACTAGTTTTTTAAACTTAGTCCTTTATTTGTTTGTATATCTATTATTATTTTGGCTGTTACAGCTGCATTTGGAGTCACATGTGCACTATTAAGAATCGTTACACATACTGTGTTAGATTTTATCCTAATAGTCTGTTAGTCCAGTTAGCCCAGTTGTAGATTAGAAGCATGTCCTCTATGCTGCACAAACTTTAGCACATGGTTTGTGACTTTGTTGTTCTGAGACCCCTGCTGGTCTACATATAGTTCAGAGGTCTCTCTTAGCCAATGACCCTGCACTCAGCAGTCACTCTCAGATTCCACTGGCCAGCGAATCGTAGATAGACGTCATTCATTGGTTAGATAATAACTCACAGAGGGAGGCCTGAGCTCCTCTGTGATAATAGCATCTGCAGAGCATTCCATCGCTACAGGAGGGCAAACTTTGTGTTGAAGAAGAGCAGGACAGCTAAACTGTCTTATATCTTGTTATATCAATGCCCCTTCTCGTATATATTGGTTACAGTTTAGGAACAGCTTCAGGTGCTAAAGCCTGAACTAGACAGTCTTCTTATCTGATCGGAATCTGAGCCATCAGGGCCAGATTATCAGGGGGAAAAAAACAAACGTGTCCAACCAAACTCCTCATGGGATAGCATTTACAACATGTATTAGATGCACACTAGCTGTTTACACAATTTATCAGTCTCCTAAAGGGAAACATTAGTCGTTTATGTAATAGTAGAAATAATAACAAGAAATAGTTTTGCCATGCCAGAGTTTGGAAGAAATCCAATAGAAAGACAGGAATAAAACCAGATTAGCAACATCATTTTGCATGGATCGTGTATGTCTAAATTAAGAGAAGTATACTTTGAAGTACAGTTTAACAATATAAGGTTTCATTTTTGCATCCCCATCAGATTATTTGCTGATAAATGTTTTAATGTGGATTATTCTGGATTTTTGTGAGAAAAAGCGCAACAGCACCACCAGTGGTTGTAAGAAAAATACACAGAACGGTATGAAGAAGCGAGGTTGGGGCTGACTTCGTTCTAGCTCACACTGTAGATTCATGCAGCCTGTCATCAGCAGGGTTGGGTGGGTTACTTTAATATTTTATTCCGTTACAGTTACAAATTACTTCATAAAAAATGTAGTCAGTAACATAATTCAAGTATCACAATATGAAAGTAATGTAATCTGATTACTTTTGGATTACTTCAAGGTCACATATGTAAATAAAGTCAAGAGAAAATCAATATGAACTAAAATACTTTTATTTAGAGCTTATTTTAGAGCTTAAAAACATGTTCAATGTTTGGATTTGTTTTAAGAAAATAAATAAATAAATAAATAAATAAATAAATAGATAGATAGATAGATAAATAAATAAATAAAAGAGCACCGTCCCTGATGCGGCTAACATTACATCATAAAAGCTAGGGTGACCATGTTCTGGTTTTCCAAAATGAGGACACCTTTTTTTTTTCTTGTCTTAATAGTGTTCGGAACAGTTTTATTATGAATTCAGATTTTAATACACTAAAAAAGACACACTATTAGCACTATTTGCATCACATAAATATATATCAATTCTTACATTCTTTTGAATGTCCACGGAATAAAACAAAATATCAGATACCACGAGTGAACCTTCCGCCATCATTTACACATTTGAATGGCCATGTAATACGAAGCAATGTGATAACATGAAGTTAAAAATGACCTTATATGGCCATGGGTATCGTTTCGACTCAGGATAGCTGTCATTTGTTGCTATTGTCAAGCAACTGTTTGATGCCGTTCACAACAGGGCTTCACCTTCGCATGTCCACTGGGAGTAGGATAATGGTTGAGAGGCAGTAATTTGCCCAATGGTTGCTGCAAGCCTTTTATAATCGACCAATTGGTGTGCGAGAAGGTGGGAAGTACAGAGAGGGGTTAAAGCGATGCAAATATGCGCACGCATAATGCAGTATTAGACCATAAACACATCATAATGAAACTAAAGCAGAATCCCGGACATTTTCTCTCATTTTTAAATCCCAGCTTTTTTAAGGTCTAGAAAAGGTCTAAAAAATTTCCGCACGCACCACGAGGTTGCTTATGTGATTCACGACTGGCAAGAGAGATCCAGAACTATAATCAAGCAGCTGTCTATACTGTGTTATGTCAAAATATAAAATTATTTGGTTTTATATTTAAACAAAATGTAATCCTGATAGTATTCCCATTTTTATTTTACAAAATGTACCTGTAATCTGATTACTTTATTACTCTATAACGAATTACAGTTACCAGTTTTTTGTATCCTGATTACGTAACGCTGTTACATGTATTCCGTTACTCCCCAAACCTGGTCTTCAGGGACAGTTCTGGCAGGTGATTACACAGAATGAAACGCCACCTAAATCATCTCTAATACATTATCTCCAGTGATATGAAATATGAGCACAGGTATTATGAACATGAACAAGGTCGATTACGAGGTCATTTTCCACCAAAAAATGCCCTTGGAAGAGAAATTAAAAGTACATTGACTAAGCAAGGGTTGTGCTAATCAAAGTACAAATTACGCAGAAGGACAGATGACAGAACTGTACGTTTAGTGGGGATTTTTTTTGTTTGAACAAAAGGGTTACAACTTTTCAGTTTTGCATGTTTGGCATGAACCCAGCCAAGTCTTGCAGACTAAAATAAAACAAGACATTGCTTAATGTGTCAAGTACATGTGTGTAATAGTTTGCCCAACATGATTCTTATCATGCCATCGGTGATGCCTTCTGATATAATGCGTTGCTCATCCTTAATAGTTTCATTGCTGCCCTATTGATAATACTCTAGATTACATTAGATTTTGTGGTTTGCATGTTTGCCTCACTCCTCCAGGCTTGGGGGTTCGAATCCCACATCTTCTATGTATGTGGAGTTTGCATGCTTTCGGGGGGGTTCCTCCCTGTACTCCAGTTTCCTCCCCCAGTCCAAAGACATGTGTTGTAGACTGACTTCCAATCTTTTCCAAATTTCCCGTAGTGTGTGAATGTGTGTGTGATTGTGCCCTGCGATGTGTTGGTACTAGAGATGCACCGATGTATCGTCCAATAATCGGTATCGGCCCATAAAGGCTATTTTTCACGCTATCGGTATTCGGCCGATAGTTTAAAAACATCCGATGATCAGGGCTGATTATATCCTGTAAATCAAAAGAGGGCGGGAAAACACATCGATGTCGTGCTGTGTGTAAAGATGATGTCTCTTGTGTGGAATGACGACAAAAATGCAGTATGTAATCTCTGTAATCTCTGCACTGCTAAAATTTGACACCGGACGCTACAGTAGTGAAGCAGGAGTTTCGGCGTCGACTCGAATTTTCTCCAGCTGCTCGCACTGAATTAAAGCACCAGTACATTGCTGAAAAATTTAAATGAAGATGAGTTGACAAAAAGTATATATTGCAAAGAAAAATGTATTTGTAGAGTAGTATATTTCATATCCAGTTAATGTTAACATATAAAAAAGTTTATATTATATATTACCATTTTGATGTTCATTGATGGAGTAGAAATGCTTTTGTTAGTGGTGAGTGAATGTGAGACTAACAGGAGTTTTTTTTTTTATATAATACAGTCAGTTAATTCTGTTAATATGAATTAATAACATTCAATAAGTTAAGAAATCTTACTTTAATCTTCAGAATTGTGTTCCTGTGTTAATGTTAATTAGAGTGATGTGTTTTGTGTTTATGAGACCAGTTACTGTGAAACAACTTGTTGAAATGGAGAGAATAAAGTTTTTATTTGTGTTTCCTTCAGAATTGTGGAATTAATTATTATGAATTTAAAAGAAGGCATAAAAGGCAGAACTATCAGTATCAGTATCGGCTGATATCGCTCTGAATATTTGTTTATCGTACTGGCTGAGAAATTTAGTATCGGTGCATCTCTAGTTGGTTCTCTGTCCAGGATGTCCCCTGCATTGTGCCTCGAGTTCCCTGGCATAGGCTCCAGGCTCCCTGTGACCCTGTGTAGGATAAACAGTATGGAAATTGGATGGATGGATGGAACATGACTCCCAAAAATCAAGGGGCAGTAATCATGGTCTGTCATTTTTCCCATCCCCTTCAAATAATCTTTGTCAATAAACCCTTTTATATCATGTCTATGTTCATGAAAAATCGGAAGAAAAAAAACGCTAAACAACTTTATAGTTTTATTTAGAATGGCTTTGATTCATGCGCACTCTTAAACAGCACAAATCAGCATATTCAGAGTAAAGATGTTTGTTCAAAGTTTAAAGAAAGCATAGCTTCTTACTGAAGTAGCAAATACTACACTACTGAATCCTTAGTCCCTGATGCCAATCTGGGAGATGTCAGAAGTAATACTTTGTAGCACCTGGAATAAAGGAATTTTTAAAGCTACAGTATACTGCAGAATGTCATGTGCTTTCTAAAACATTTGTTTAATTGATTTGGACAAGGATACAGAGCGCTACGTCGTTTTGTTAGCTTTTGTTCATTTGTATACGGTGTGCCGAGAGGACAGAAAAAGCGAGCCTGAATTGTAATGGGAAACTATGACTCACTCCTGGAGCTCATAGATCTATATCAACCCTTTACTGACAGGTTTGGTGCTGTTCTTAGTCATCAAAGCTTTCATAACATCCGCTTTAATGAAAGTATGGTCCATGCTAGCAATTTAATGGTGATCCATTTATTTGCTTATTGACACAGAGCAATCGCGTGACTCTGAAAATGGACGTTTCACACACCGAGCACTCACACGTCATCGGCAAGGGAGGTAACAACATCAAGAAGGTGATGGAGGATACGGGCTGCCACATCCACTTCCCTGACTCCAACCGCAACAACCAAGCGGAGAAGAGCAACCAGGTCAGATCTTATCACACTCATATGCCAACAAATGCACATATACACAGCTTTTCATTACCTTCAAATTATAAGGTTCTGTCTATGTTAATGTTAGAAGCTATGTTAATGTTAGAACCAGGCTACAATGCATCCTGGGAAACTGACATCATCATTGCAACTGGTACTAACATTGAAAATGCTTGAAGGTTTGTGAACCCTTTAGAATTTTCTATATTTCTGCATAAATATGGCCTAAAACATCATCAGATTTGCACATAAGTCCTAAAAGTAGACAGCGAGAAGCCAATTAAACAAATGAGACAAAAATATGATACTTGGTCAAAAGAATGTGAAAATCTGATTATGTTTAGGTCATGTTTATGCAGATATATAGAAAATTCTAAAGGGTTCACAAACTTTCAAGCATTTTCAATGTTAGTACCAGTTGCAATGATGATGTCAGTTTCCCAGGATACATTGTAGCCTGGCCACCTTGGGGTTGCGTCACTATCAGCTCCCAAGTTCAGTAGTCAGGGAGTGCCTGATCAGGGAGTCAGACATTTTAAGGGCTGTCTCAATCGCAAATTCCTTCTAGTGCACCAGAACGTTCCCTCCCTAAAAAATCCCACAACGCACCACAAAAACCAGGAAGCCTCGATGCTCGTTATGTTCCCTTACTGGAAATGATGTCATGTTTTCTGAAGCCTCTCAGCTCGAAAAAAAAAAAAAAAAGGTGAATGAACTCTCAGCCAAATTTGTCTACAAATGTATGTAGCTTTTTATCATTGTTGCTCTCAAATGGTTACTTACTTTGGCGATTTATAACTTTATTTGGTGTTCTATATGCGATTTTTTTTAGTCTTAATGACTTTTAACTGTTTAATGGTTTTAAAAAATGCACTAACTAGCCTACGGTCCTGCTTGAAGTACCATGACAGAAATGTGTGTGATTAAGCTAACAAATTTATATGACATATAATGTCAGAAAGATACCGGCCCTGCCTGTTGTAGATAAATGCCAGTGGTGACGTTTTATATGTAGTCATGTCGCTGGAAATTGAGTCCTCAGTGTCCCAATGTATAGTGAGCCGGGGTCCTTAATAGTGCCTGAACTCATGTACACGATATACTGATTCATGACCTAGGGAGCTGATTGAGACGCCCGGTTGGACTCCATTTCCCAGGTGCCGTTGCTATTTCCTCATTATTCCTATTATTCACACCTGTTTGCTATTTCACCTCGATTTAGGATCTAATGTTTCTGCATCTCATTGCTAAGTTTCTGTTGTACGTATTCTGCCTCGTCTTCCTTGTTATTTATTTATTTATTTATTTAATCATATTGTGATTAATCATATTGTGTTTTGATCTTTTGTTTTGTTGATTCATTGTTCTGGGCTTGTGTGAGTGAATTTTATCAGCAGGAATTTTATCAGCTTGATCTAGGAAATCTTATTACTTTCTTTTATCCTCGAGTGGCACAGTAAATTGGAAGTAAATGTAAGCAGGTACTTGATTCGATAATGTTCCTAGACAGTCCCAGAGCAGCGCTATTCAATTAGTGGCCCTTGAGTAAATTTTTACTGGTCTTTTGGTTGATTATTTCCAGATGATTAAATGAAATTAAAAACATATCATGTATGCATTAAGGGCTTTTAACAAAACAGCATGCAATCATTCATTTTCAGTATGAGTTGGATAAAGTGGTGCGAGTGGGGTGCCTGAGTGGGGACTCAGCTTTGACCAATATTTCCCACTTTGCTAGCAAAAACATTTGACACAGATACAGAAAATTAGCATAGTTAATCAAAACGGGCTACAAAATATTTATTGTCTGAGTCATATCTGAAGCCTGTGTTAATGTTCCTGCTTTTTAACCAGTAAAATTGGTATACTTAAGTCATTGTTCTGCCTTAATCTTTGTCCATTATGTTGCTTTGCAACCAAATCTTACTTATAACAGACTAAATTGCATGGCAGAAAAATGATCATGAATCTTATTAATAATAAATTCAATTACTTATTGAACACTGCTTTTCCTTGCTTTGCTTTGTGCCCAAGAATGTCCTTATCCAATATAAAATGAATGTAAGACATGTCCTCTCATACCTTATTGCTTTATTAAATCACTATCAAAGATGTAACATAACTAACAACTTAAAAGCCTTCAGCGCTATTGTTAATAAATAAATAAATAAATAAAGGAAAAGGCTATGTTTCCCATTTGGTAAAAAATGCAGCTTTTGTATACAGATTTGGTCTAATATGTAAGAACTGAAATGTATGTAAGGATGTACGCTGCTATTTGAATATGGAAATGGCTTTATGTGACTGACTGTTGAGATTTGTGTTGTATATTTGGTTGCATGTGTCTTTGTGTTTACATAGATAATTAAAATAGGCAAATCTCGTTGGCTCCCCCATTCTGAAACCTATTGAATAGCCCTGGGTTAGAGCTTCATTAATTGGACACAAGATACATTTCCAACTCAGTGCAAGTTGGGATGTAGCAGAGCTTCTGGTAAATGAGTTTTAGCTTCTATTTTAGCTTGAGTTTTAGTTTCTGCTAATTGCAGATAGCGTCACCAAATCTCAGCTCCAGGTTCTTCTATAGGGTTCTTGTCTCTGCAGAATTTTCAATGCTGTCCCCATGTTCTCTTGGGCTTCTTCCAGGTTCTCCAGTTTCCTCTCACTGTCCAAAAGCATGCCGGTTTAATAAGTGTATAATAATAATAAGTGTCTGAATGTGTGTGCATGCATGTGTGCATGTAAATAACAGCCAGAAAGTGTGCAATAAAGAAATGTGTTGACCCCCACACACTACTGAAGAAAGTTCTGGGCTCTTGGTCGCACACCAACGATAACAATTGATGGCAAGGCTCTTGTTTATGTGCTTTCGAGAGATGCAGTATTTCATTATGACAACACATGTTTCATTTTAAAGGAGACTGTAGGAATGTTAAACATCCCGAGCCGTGTCTCCAGTTTCGTAAAAAGTCTGATGCTCTTTCGTATTTGTCCCTAGTTACACCCATCTCAGTTTATTTGGTAATCGCTGTGGTTGACTCAGAGCTGATGGTCAAAATGATCAACAAACATAGCGTTTCATTTGTTAAGGGATTTAACGGACGCTCACATGCACTGAGCACGTGTTTTGTGAAGTGAATTTTCTGTCTCCATCTCTGTAGGTGTCTATTGCAGGCCAGCCGGGAGGAGTGGAGGCAGCCCGGGCCAGAATCAGGGTAAGTAAAAACACTGGACAGTGGCTCGTAAATACTTTATAGCTATTTATTATGAGCTCTGCATGAGAACACATGGTCAGTCCCTTTAGCTCTTACTGAAAACTTTGAGACGGGTGTCCAACATGCTGTCCTGGTCAGTAGATGAATGTTTGTGAGCGGAGGTCACGGGTTGTTGGGGGTGGATGGTGTTGACATGTATAATGTTTTTAACAGATGAAATGAGTTTTTCACCTGCATTCCTCTGTGAGAAAAAGAAAATGCCTCTGTATGATGGCTTGAAGTGTCGCCCCCTGCTGGTGTTACCTTTACAAAGCCAAATATGTGTCTTTTAACACAGAGGCTTCCAGTCTTTGTCCTGGAGTAACCTTGTTCTGTACATTTTAGTGGTTTCACAGGATCTACCAAAGGATGAGACTTACCTGATTAGTTGGATCAGCTGATGCAGAACAGAAAAAAGCACAACATATGTCATGCATGAGAACTCTTTAACCTGTTTTGAGAAGTTTACTGTATGATACTATAAGTAGAAACTGATAATGTTTTGGTGGATGTACGGAAAATATGTTGAAAACCGGACATGAGATTTGAGACTCTGGATTTGCGTACATATCTCTGATGTGAAACACGTGGCAGTGACCCGGAGCTGTGCTGTTAAAAATTGTAAGCTGTTGGCATCCTGCGCCATTTGACTGAGTGTTTTTGCTGCTCTGGTTCAATTCACCGGCACCCGGGCTCTTTCCTCAGGTTACAAGACTACTGAGGTTCTTCCTAACCAATTTTTTTTTTTTAAAGAACATGCATGAACAAGACCAAATCCACTCTCTGTGGGATTTTGTTCAGAAACTGAACCCCAATTAATTGTAGGTTTTTACACCAGAAATGATAGCAAAATTTTTACCATTTATAAAGCAATTTGTAAGAAATGAGCATCTAGCCAGGAAGTTCAAGTGTGGGTTTTGAGCCATATAGTATAAGCAAAGTGATGTGGGTGAAACATATACTTGGGAATGAAACACCAACAGCCGCTAGCTCTCTCTCTCTCTCTCACTCTCCATCTTTCTCGCGTGACTTATGCTGCTGGAAATTCCACTCCTGACCACTCCAATCATCTCCACTTTTCCCTTTTCCTTTTTGGTCTTTGAAGGAGTGCCTGCCTTAGTTTTTCTCATTTGTCTTGACAGCTAGTGGACAGCATGAAGAGAGATGGAGTGCGTTTGACTGACCCACTTAAGTAGGAGACTGAAATTTTAAGTTTTCCTTTCTCTTTTCCTGCCAGCAAGACCAGAGTTCTGCTGATATTAATATTCATAAACGTTCAGGAAGGAACCATTACTATCGTGAGAAGCGTTTTCATCTTACTGTAGGTGTCTTTCTAGGTATTACCAGTAAGACTGACCAGAGACCATGTGTCTTATTGGCTTTCAGAGATTTAAACTGTTTTTTTTTATGCTTCAGTGAGATTAGGCGATTTAAAAATTAGCCTTGCATTCTTCTTGGAGCTGAGTTCATTCTTTTCTTATGAGCCAGGAGGATTTAGAAAGGCTCTTTTTACAAACATGCAGAAAACCAAACGCATTACTGATTCTCCATTTAAAAATGATCCTTTGTGAGCAAAAACCAAATATGATGTTTTTATGAACAAAATCAGAACCTGGGTATTGGTTTTAAGCCCCATGAGAATGAGAAAATTGTTAGTTTAGGAATGTTCAAGCGTCAGCACTTTTGTCCTTGACTGCTTCTGATGTTTCTGCTCAGCCTGACGGATGGAGGCCTTTACATTTTAGAGGAAGTTCCTTCCTTTACCACATCTGACGGGGTTCACGAGGCCTTTCATTTTGGCCCCTGGTACAGAATGTGAGTGTATGCGCAGGCCCTGTCGCATATGGGACTAATCATGGGTGCGTTTTGTCTGATTGGTCGCGCTTGTTTACTATTTCATCAGTCTAGGGCATGTGAAGGATCAAAATCATACATGATGGTATTATGGAGCAATGTTTTTGCTCATGATTCATTTGTGTAGTAACTTGTCTCTCATGCGTCTATGACCGCAGGAGTTTAGCAAAGAGCTTTAATTCTTCTGTGCAGTTAAAAAAGTGCATGTGGCCTCAAGCCAAACACAGTGGTTTTGGGTGTGGATTTGGCCAAGGTCACACATCCCCAGTGATGGCGCCAAACAGTTGGTTCCCGTTTATACTGATCAGCAGGTATCAGATATCCCAGATAGAAGATTTCAGTGAATACAGACAAAGCCAATTTATATATATATATATATAGATAGATAGATAGATTTTTTTTTTTTTTTGAAGGAGCTGCTGCCTTTGGTGTTAATGTTCGAGCTGCCAGTCATAGTACAGCTGAACCCTGACCCCAGCTCTCCAGCCATCCAGCACATCTCTCAGACATACAACATCTCTGTGGCCTTCAAGCAGCGTTCAAGGCTCTACGGTGCTACGGGGGTTGTGAGGGGCTCTCAGAACAACATTGCAGCTGTGAAGGTATGCACAACACGCACCTTTAGAGACTTTCAACCCTTTCTTTCAACCCACACTGGTATTAAACTAAAATTTCAGATGAAAAGCTGTACATACTCAATTTGAAGGTTATGTCACAGAGGCTGCTGTGTTTTTGATGAAAAGTTCCAACGGCTTGTATGGAGCTTGATCTGTTACCCATGATCCTCTCCTCACTTCCAAGTGGCCTGCTGGGTCCAGAGCTAGAGACAAGAGGCTCCAGGTCTGCCCCCAGAAGGCCACTTACAATGTGTGGTATGTGCTGAGAGCTGGGGTCATAATACCCATGCCAAAACCAAGTGCTTCTACAGGCAGTAAATGGGAGCTAAAGGGGCCACAGAAAACGCAGCATGTTCTCCTCTTCTTCCTGTCCAGCAACTGACCAATAAAAGTATCTGGATCATTCCAGAAGGCCAGAAGTATAAAGAATTTTGGTCAAATTCTCAAACTAGAAGATGTGGGTTAATTTTTCTATAACACCACGGCTCTGAGAGCAGTTCTCGTTTTACTATAAACAACAAGTTTATGTTAATACGCTCGTCCTAATACGTTACTGTTATTAGAATTGTTATTGTTTCTACAGTAACAGCTCATACACCGGGGCTTGTATGGAGGACGCTCCACGTAATCAAAGCCTAATAATAAACCGACGATTTATTATGATATGATGAATTTTTTTTCTGTTAAGAGAAAAAAACACTTTTATAACATTTATGAAAGGAGTCTCAGTATCAGCGCCTTGTAACAGTCAGTACGTTTTTCCCCGCAGGCGAGTTTTCAGTACAGAGGAGTTTATGCTTTCTGGTTTCTCTGTAAAGTAACAAACTGCATTTTGGTTTTTGTCGTATTGACTTTAACAGAGAGAAAAAGAGAGGCTGGTGAGAGAAGAACGTTTATAGCTGCTATAAAGTAAGTGTTACAAGGAACAAACTTGTTTCATGGACGCTCCATTACGTTAATTATGACCAAAAATGGTTAAAAAGCGCAACGTGTTATTCATTTATAAATTCGAAACTTTTGTCAGATCGCAACGTGTTATTCATTTATAAATTCGAAACTTTTTTGTCAGTATAAGTGGAATAACAAACTCCGGGCCTTGCTGTTATATGAAAATAACCCACTTTGGGGTGGTATTACCTCACTCATCCCTTTATTCATTAAAGACGGTTAAAAATGTACCGTTATATGCTGCTCAGTTGATGCTGATAGGTCGGAGGAAAGCCACTAGAGGACCTGACAGATCATTTCAGGCTTGCTTTGTGGTTGTGCTGCAGAGGGGAACGGCCATGTTGCTGGAGCACTTAGCCGGGAGCCTGGCAAGCGCCATTACCGTGAGCACGCAGCTGGACATCGCACCTCAGCACCACCTTGCCATGATGGGCCGCAACGGCAGCAACATCAAGCACATCATGCAGAGAACCGGCGCGCAAGTGCACTTCCCCGATCCAAACTGCCCGCAAAAAAAATCAACCGTCTATATCCAGGGCACCATTGACTCTGTATGCCTCGCACGGCAGTACCTCATGGTAAAAAGTCTTTCTTTTTCTGTTCTCTTCTGTCCAGCTGACTTGTTTCGTATTTATGTCTTTCTGTTCTTCTTTTTTTTTTGTCTATGTTTTTCTTCTATTCTTCTGTGTATGTGTTTGTGTGTTTGTGTGTGTGTGTGTGTGTGTGTGTGTGTGTGTGTGTGTGTGTGTGTCTGAATTCCTGCATTCCTCCCACAAGGCAAAATAGAAAACAGTGCCTTTAGCTGTCACATGCTGCTGTGGTCTTCTTCAGATTTCTGGCCCTCTGGCCAGTTCAGTGTGATATACTGAAGAAGAAGAAGAGGAAGAGAAGATGACTCATTACAGGGTGGTCAGTGAGAATGAGAGCGGGGGTGGCAATACACAGAGCAAAAGAAAAGAAATAGCATAAACATAGGCTCTTCGTTCGGGAACACACAAGTAGAGAATGTTCCCCTTGCACTTTGTGGGAAAACAGTAATTACAGCATCGTGATGCTTCATCTCTTCTTAGCTATGCAACTCTCATTCGAGGTGATCACAATTAATCCTTAGACTCCACAGTCCTGTTTCATGTGCGGTCAGTAAGCCAGATGTTTGTATAATCAAAGCGTTGTACCATCATATAGTATGTGTGCACTATTACGTTAGTATTATTTACATTTACATTTATTCATTTAGCAGATGCTTTTATCCAAAAAGACTTACAAATGAGGAAATACAAGCAAAGTGATATATCAAGCGAAAAACAATACAAGTAGTGCTACCATACAAGATTTATCATTTAGTTCTAGAGAAGCAAAGTGTGCAGAGTAGAGGAGTAAGAGCCAGAGTAAGTTGTTTATATATAAATATATATATATATATATATATATATATATATATATATATATATATATATATATAATGTGGGGTTGGCGTTTTAGAGGTTAGTTAAGTGCTCATAGAAGAGGTGGGTCTTCAGCTGTTTTTTGGAAAAAGTGACAGATTCTGTGGTCCGGATTGAGGTTGGAAGTTCATTCCACCACTGATGGACAGTCAGTTTGAAGGTTCTTGAAAGGGACATTGAGCCACGCTGAGTAGGAACCACTAAGCGCCGGTCGTTAACCGATCGCAGATTGCGTGAGGGAACGTAAGCCTTCAGGAGAGAGTTGAGGTAGGGGGTGCTGTTCCAGACAAGGTCTTGTAGGTGAGCATCAAGGTTTTGAATTTTATGCAGGCGGCTACAGGAAGCCAGTGGAGTGCTGCTGCATTCTGAATCATCTGAAGGGATTTGATGGAGCTGGCTGGGAGGCCCGAGAGTAGTGCGCTACAGTAGGCCAGTTTTGAGATGACAAGAGCCTGGACTAGTAGCTGTGTAGCCTGTTCAGTGAGATAGGGTCTGATTTTCTTGATGTTCTACAGAATAAACCTACAGGATGTTATGTTCATATTATCAAAGTTATAAACGTTTGCCAGGATATAATAGTTAATCACAATTATGTGATGATTAGTCAAAAATTTCATTTCAATTCAATTCCATTTTGTGTAAAGCTTTTAACAGAAGACGTTTGAACAAAGCAGCTTTACACAGATCTTTATGTAGGTTTAGATACCTACTGAGTAAGCCAAAGAGGACAATCGCGAAGAGAAAACAACCCTGAGGCGATATGAAGGAACCTTGAGATGAAGACTCAAAAGGGAACCCATCCTCTTCAGGGTGACAGTGGATAGTGTGATAAGAAATCTTTACAGTGTCCAGTTGTAGAAGAGTCAAGTCAAATGGTGTTGAAAGGGTATTCATTTTGAGCATCAGGGTCTTCATGATTACAGCAGCAGTATCCAGGTGAGTTTATCCACTGAAGGAAGGCTCAAACTCAGGCATCAAGGAAGTACAAATCAGTCATGTTGCCACATGGGACCATCGGCAGCAGCAGAAGACAATCGTATGTGCATGCATACAAGATCAAAAACTTTTAATCAACCACAGCCTGAAGTAATTCAGTGCTACATCACTATTTAGTGTATTCTCAGTGGTTCCAGAGCGCCTGCTGGGTTTGTTGAGTTAATGTGCCGAGTTTCCTCAATGCTGTACCTGCTGATGTTGTTCTTTTCAACATGAGAATGAGAGGGTGGATCACAGTAAAATAACTGCAGCTCTGTTACTTTAGGATGTGAGCCAAGTAGTTTTTAAGGCACTTAAAGTTCCAATGATTTAAAACTCTGTTGAAAGTTGCTTTCCATTCTTCCGTTCTCACTGTCTGGTGGTGGTAGTGGAGTGTGTGTGTGTGTGTGTGTGTGTGTGTGTGTGTGTGTGTGTGTGTGTGTTATCTTGGTGGAGACAAAATGTCCTCTCAAGTATAGGATCTTGTGGGAACATTTGGTTGGTTCCTGTTTTTTTGTTTGTTTGTTTTTAAACAAAACCTTAATATTACTTTAAGATAACTTTACTTTTATATTTAGGTCTAGGCATAGCATTTAATGCATGCATTAATAATTATGTCTATGGAAGGCCCTTACAAGGATAGTAATAGTAAGACAAATGTGTCTCTGTGTGTGTGTGTGTGTGTGTGTGTGTGTGTGTGTGTGTGTGTGTGTGTGTGTGTGTGCGTGTGTGTGGACATGGGTGTGACACAGGGCTGCCTCCCACTGGTCCTGATGTTTGATATCAAAGAAGACGTTGCAGTAGATCCACAGTGTGTCACATCTCTCATGGAACAACTGGATGTGTTCATCAGTGTCAAACCCAAACCTAAACAGCCTAGCAAGGTAAACACACACACACACACACACACACACACACACACACACACACACATACCCACCCAGGATTAAGGTCGTGAAAAGTTCTAACTCATAGCTATAAACATGTGAAGGAGCCTGAAGGTCTGATCTCATCTCAGGCTGCAGTCAGACTAGTGGATCAATGCACCGTATGGCAGGCACATGCAGAAGTAGTGTGTGGTTTTTACTTGGGAATCTGGAAACTGGAAAGCTTTCCTCAGCATTCATTTTCATATCCCCGCTCACGGTCAGACGACGAAACAGGATCTCGTGTTTTTCCCCCAAACGGCTCAGTTCCAAATCAGCAGACTGTGCAAATCGCCATTTCAGCGCATAAATCTGCCTTCCTTCAAATGATATGCTGATTGGCCTGTTTGTTATTCCATTTCTCGAAGGGTCGTCTAGTTTAAAAGCAGTACTTCTGAAAACTGCTAGGATGGGCAACATACAGTATATCAGTTGTCCATGATGATGAAGCACGCTCACGTAAGCTGGCCTCCACTTCTATAATCATCTTCATATATTTTAGCTAGAAGGACCGCAACGCAAGGAATGTTTTTCATTACGGTCTTTAAGGAGCGTTTCGATTCATTTGCACAATTTTCCATGTCAAGGGCAGTCAGTCAGCCAAGATTTTGCATCAATAGATTTGCACTTTGCAATTCTGATATGTACGGTACAGGATATCCATTTTTTTTTTATATGTATGTATATGTTCATAAATTTGCTTGTTAGGCTACATAATATACATCGATTGTGTAAAATAAGAAGGTAGTGATAATGAGTCTTTATTGGTCACGTATACATTTCAGCACAGTGAAATACTTTTTTCTTAACATACCCCAGCATGTTAGGAGGTTGGGGACAGAGCGCAGGGTCAGCCATGCTACAGTGCCCTTGGAGCAGAGAGGGTTAAGGGCCTTGCTCAAGGACCCAACAGTGGCAGCTTGGGAGTGCTGTGGCTTGAACCCCCAACCTTCCGATCAGTAACACAGAGCATTAACCGCCAAGCAACCACTGCCCACCAAGTGTGGGGGCCCGGTGGCTTGGTGGTTAGCACGTTTGCCTTCCTTTTGCCTTGCCTTCCTCTGCCTCTGCGTGGGTGCAGTTTGCATGTTCTTCCCATGCTTCCGGAATATATGTTGTAGGTTGATTGGTATTTCCAAATTGTCCATAGTGTGTGAATTTGCCCTGTGATGGCTTGGTACCCCATCCAGTGTCTTCCCCCCGTGTCCTGAGCTCCCTGGGATAGGCCGCCTGTGACCCTAGGATAAGTGACATGGCAAATGGATGGATGGATGGATGGATACTAACAAATGTAATTCCACCAAAATACAAATAGAAAAATGTCAGCAAAGTTGTCCACGATGGCTCCTCCTATAAGGTTAGTATTCAGCTACATGGTGAAAGTTTGTTTGTATACTACAGAAAGTCATCCTGTGTCCAAAATCACATCTGTCACATCACAACTGTTACTAATGATTTGGATGTGTTTTGAGGAATACAGTTTGCCTCATTTTGGGTGAAGCAGACTTCTATGAGGCAGATTTGTTGGCTATATTAACCTCAAAGATTCAGAGCAAAACCAAAAAAAACCCAAAAAGGTTGTACTAAGCCTAATTCTCCATCGTTCTCCAAGCAATGACCCAAAACAACACTGATTTCATTGGCATTAATAACATTATATAACTAAAGAATGCCTCTGTATTGAATATTTTTCATGTCTGATGAAAAAATGTGTGCTCGGTTCTTTATCATTTGCCAGTTGTGCTTCGATGGATTTCATCATTAAACTCCAACACTGGAAAATACAGAGCTTGTAAAAGTGGATTCTAGGATGTCGTGACTCCATATTGCTTATTTGTTTATTCATTTGTCTACAGTCAGTGATAGTGAAGAGTGTAGAGAGGAACGCTCTGAACATGTATGAAGCCCGGCGCTATCTGCTTGGCCTGGACAGCAGTGGAGTGTGTGTGTCCATCTCCACCTCCTCCAGCAGTAGCAGCAGCAGCAGCCCTCCGTCCGCTTTGACCCCTACTCTCAGCTGCCCTGTGGGCATCGACATCCTCACCTCTGCCGGCTTGGGTCTCACCAGCCTGGGTAAGAGAAACGTGGCATGCTTCCTCCTGGAGTAGGCTATAAAATATGTTATAATATGTAGTAACGAATTAAATAAATAAACACCCTTTTGTTTTATTTTATTGAAAGTATCAGCAGAGTGAATTGTTACTGAAATGGTTGATTAGCAGTTCATTGTGAGTGGTGATCTTTGGGCCTCGTTTATCAGTCGTTTAGTAAAGTTGTGTGTAAATTTCTTCCAGGTGTGTTGATGAATGCCAATGTGTAGGTGTGTTGATGAATGCCAATCACTCGTCAATTACAAATTGCACACAAAAAGCTCACAAACCAGTAAACGAGAAAATGATGACTGAACAGTGAAAGAGCTTCCTATGCGCAGTGTGCGATAAATCTTCTACTAATGGAGCTCGTCCATTGAAGCGTGTCGGCTAGCACAGGCACGGATGAACTCTTACTCCTTCTATAGGATGGCATTTCTTTTTTATCCTAATTAAAAAGCTAGTCTTATTTGATTTAATTTATGGATTTGTTGATTCACATTACTGACTCTCATTAGACGTGATTTTCACAAACCGAGGAAGTCTTGTAGGCTACGAACACTTTGGATATGAACTAACTGGATTTTCGTGAATACCACATTTCTTGTGTAAATGCTACTGCTTATGATTTATGAGTAAATAAACCATACATCCTTCTTTATTTTCTTGCTTTGTTAGTAGAGGAGGGACAGTATGGCTCATGGTTCTGATTTCTACATATGTTTCAGGTCTGCTTGGTCCTACAGCTGCTTCTCTAAGTGCCCCGTCCACCCCCAACTCTCTCCTTAACGCCCTCAACAGCTCTATCAGTCCCCTGCATGTCCCCTCCTCTGGAACACCTAGTCCTACACTTTGGTCCAACTCGCTGGCCAGTCCAACTAGCACACCAGGTGTGAGAAAAATACACACGTGTGAACACACCATTTTCAACAGCTGATTTTCAACCAGTCTGCATAGTAGTGCACTTAGAAGCTTGGGCTATAGATCAATTGCAGTGTTTTAATTTTAACTTGGCCACGCAGTAAAGCTTTTTACACACTTAAACACAAAAAACACCCACACCCACAAATGCGCACGTCTAACAGAATTGATACATCATAGCAACATTAGCTAAGCTAGCCAGTTGTACCAGTGTTACCAGCTAAGTGATTAGCCTAGATAATGCTACCTCTCCAGCAGTACCTGTTTGATTTAAGCAGTAAGCTAAGTTCACAAACGAGCTAGCAAACACGCTTCTACGTATTTGATCATGTAGATAAAACCACACATTAGCAAGCTATTTTAGATTCGGCTATTATGTTATGTAAACTGCTAGCCAAAGTAGCTAGCAGACTAACTAATATTAAGTTGAGAAAGAATAATGTGCAATAGCCCCTGCATTTTAGCTGTGTGCTTATTCAAATACATTTATTGACACTATAAAAAGGCTATAGTATTTAAAGGAATATCTTGACAAGAAATTAAATGTACATAATTTACCATCGTCCATAAATAAGGTCAATCAACCAAGACATGTACAACATTTACTTCTTTTATTTTGAACTGGTGCTACGAGGCTAATAAAGCTAATTCATGGACACCAGTTTCAGCCAAAACTTTCTGTGAATGTGAATACACATGCGCGCACACACATACACACACACACACACACAGATTAACCTGCCTTGAACAACTGGACTCGTTTGTTTTCATTGCTGCTGATTTGGTATTATTCTGCCCCCACAGGCTCCACCCCCCAAAGTTTGAAGCTGGAAATATACTGGAATTCTGAAGGTTGTGTGGATAATAATATAATAATTTATTTCCGCTTTAAATTTGTATTTGTGTATCCAGACTCACTCTGCTTTTTAGTGAATCATTTAGTATTTCTGCAGACAAATTTGGGTTTCCATTCAAACATTTCACAGTTTTAAACTAATTCCCAAAAAGCCTGCAAATGGAAATGTGAATGTTTCTATCAACTATGGTCATAAATATCCTGAAGACGGTTGTGTATGGGAAGAAAAGCACCAAAACAGCAGCATAATGGGTAGTTTTGACATTTGATTCATTCATTCATCTTCAGTAATCATTTTAATCATCTTTTTAATCATCATTTTAATCATCTTCAGCAATCATGGTGTAATTTGTTGTTGTTGTTGTTGTTGTTGTTGTTGTTGATGTTGTTTTCTTAAATTTAAATTTAATTTAATTATGTCTCTTTTTCTGTCCAAACAGTGCACTAGTCTCCCCTATACCATCATTTATTCAGAAAAACTTATTTCCATCATTCTTTTTTATGCATCTCATCAATTGTCAATTGTCTATCCATAGTGTTATAACTAAGTGTTATATTATTTATTTAGGCATTTTTGTAAATATATTCAGGCATTTATTGCTAAATTCAGGTTATTTTTGTTTACATTTTCGAAATTCATATAGAAAAGTTTGGTGCAAAATGTCTGTGTTAAATACCTTAGCCTCCAGTGCAAACTTTGACCATATTTGTGGTTAGGAGAAAAAAATTTGTTAATTATTATGTTTATTTTGTAATTTATTTTGTAATCAGTGAATAAATACACAGTACAGCAAAAAGTTTGTGGATGTCTGATCATCACACCCATATGTTGGTCTTTCCCAAAAAGTTGGAAGCACACAATTGTGTAGAATGTCTTCACATGCTTTAACATTACAGTTTCCCTTCCCTGCAACTAAGAGGCCCAAACCTGTTCCAGCATGACTGAACGTCAGGCCTCCTCACTAAGCACCAGCGCCTGACCTCACTAACGCTCTTGTGGTTGAATGAGAATAAATCCCCACAGCCACGCTCCAAAATCTAGTGGAAAGCCTTTCCAGAAGAGTGGAGGTTATTATAACAGGAAAGGAGGATTAAATCTGGAATGGGATGTTGAACAAGCACGTATGAGTGTGAAAGTCAGGTGTCCACATACGTTTGACTATATAGAGTATATAATGAGTTTTTTTTCCACCAAAATCTCAAGGTTTTTCATCGCCCCTGATGATCCATCCAGCCACTCAGGCCACACTGACCAACATCCTGCTCCAGAGTTACACGCAGAATACACCATCCCCTCCACCTGGCCTTGCCCCAATAGACCCACAGGTCAATGGAGTCACAGACTGCAGCAAGGCCGTTTCCTCCCTCAACGGCAAGGTAACACAGCCTCGAATATTTCTCTACCAGTCAGGCTAGAAAAGATGAATATGGTAAAATGTTCTATGTCATGTGAATGAAAAAGGTGTGCACTCTGAAATTGATCTGCATCTCTTTTGTGCTGTAGCACTCCAGCTCTATGTACAGCAGAATGGCCACTTCCTCACTGGCTGACAAAGTTCTGAATGCGGCACATGGAGATCCTGCCCAGGACGCCAGCACACACTGTCCCTCTGAACCACTGTCCAGCAAGTCCAGTCAGGATCAAGGTACTCCCACTGTTGTATGGATGTGAACATATTTAGCATACTCACATGATTATTGCTCCTGTCTTTCATGCATTCGATCTGGTTTTAGTTCATGTCATTAAGGTTCAGGTTTATTTGGCACCTAGTGCAATTGTCTTTATGTATATTTAGGAATCGTCGCATAGACAAGCTATTATCTCTAAACTGTAAGTTTACATTTGTATACTTGTTATGCTTGAGTAGTAGAATCTCCAGGAAGAAATTGTTGCTCCTGCTGTTGTTAGTGCCAGCTATGAAGGAGTTAGTAGCTAATTCTCATGTTATTCAGGGATAAATGTGGTGAACTGCTTGATTGGCACCAACCCCTTGACATTTCTTTTGACTGAAATTGGATTGTGTTGACTTTGGCCGGTTCAGTTATGTATTAATGTGTGTTTGGTTCCAAATGGTTAAGCCATGCTTTCCTGAAGGCCAAGCATTTCCGTATTCCTGCATTGTAACCATTAAGATGTGTTTGAGTTGGCTGCACTTCCAAAAGCCAGGATAAGGGTATGGTTTTTGTCCTTCACTCAGACTAGGAGTCAATTAAACTAGAGTTTCCTGTCTCTGGTGAGCAGTGAAGCTGTAATGAGGGCGGTGGACTCCAGATTCCTTTATGTCAAGAGTAGTCATGCTATACAATTGTTAACCGAAGATGTCTGTCATTTGGCTCAGAGCTGTGTGTGTGTGTGTGTGTGTGTGTGTGTGTGTGTGTGTGTGTGTGTGTGTGTGTGTGTGTGTGTGTGTGCATGGGTGTTTGTGATTCAGGATCTGATACTTTCGTGGAGGTGGGCATGCCGCGGAGCCCCTCACACTCGGGCAGCAGCAGTGAACTAAAGCAGATGCTGGCCTCCTGTAAAACAGCCTCAGGCAAGAGGCAGGCTGTGGAGTTACTGCAGGGCACAAAGAACTCTCATTTACAGTATGTTCTCACATTCTTACCACTAGATTATGGTGTGTATTGTTACTAATGATATAATGATATGGTATAGAAAAGCACTAACAGACAGGTATAGAGTAGCAGCTTACCAAATCAATCCTGATCTCACATTTTTCATTGTTTCTATTGCCATGTGAGCATGTATATACTGTACATACATATCCAAGTCGAATCTGGTTACCTTTCCTGTCCAGGTATGGGTAGTGCTAGAAATAGTTCAGGCTATTGTCTCTGGATAGAATCACTTTTCTACATGACAGAACGGTACGGCAAGCATCAATAGTAGCATAGTGATTGTCTGACGATGTTTTATTCTCTCTTCAAATGTATTTTTCCTGGCAGCTTTAGAAAATATTACTCCATAAATGTATTTATCATAAAATGTATTTATTTAAAATTTATTCAAATTTGTTTTTATTTATTTACTTAAGTTTTCATATATATATATATATATATATATATATATATATATATATATATATGTATGTGTATATATATATATATATATATATATATATATATATATATATATATATATATACATACACACACACACACACACACACACACACACACACATATATGTATATAGGCCCTGTGTGTGCGGAGTTTGCATGTTCTCCCCGTGCTGTGGGGGTTTCCTCCGGGTACTCCGGTTTCCTCCCCCAGTCCAAAGACATGCATGGTAGGCTGATTGGGGTGTCTAAAGTGTCCGTAGTGTATGAATGGGTGTGTGAGTGTGTATGTGATTGTGCCCTGCGATGGACTGGCACCCTGTCCAGGGTGTACCCCGCCTTGTGCCCGATGCTCCCTGGGATAGGCTCCAGGTTCCCCGTGACCCTGAAGGAAGGGTAAGCGGTATAGAAGATGGATGGAGATATATGTGTATACAATCATATTCTCTGAGGTTGACTGAAACCTAAATGGCTTCCTGTTCACTGTGTTGTGCTGATAGGGTAGTATAACAATTTTTTTAATGACCTTTCCATGCCATTCACAAGTCACATAAAAGTGTTAAATATTTTAACTTCCTCTTACAATGTTTGCGCTCATAATGATCTATTTTTTTTACTGAATGTATTGGCACACTTGGATTTATTTGGATCATTGCTTCTTATTTATTACAAGAGAAAGAAAATTTATTTTTGAATTTGAGTAACCCACAAACTCCTCTTACGTGTATTAGTATCTGATAGGAAACATACACAGGTTGTTAATCAGGATGTGTATAGTCAAGGAATTGGATTGCTGTCTGTAACATACTGTACCACAGTGTTTACCGGAAACCTAGTCGCTATTAACCAGCATAAGCTGTGTGTCCCAGCAGGTCTTCTTCTAGTGCTCAGGGCAGTTTTAAAGGTCAGCAGCAAACGTCAAACAACTTACTTAAGTAGGGCAATAAAGTGCTATGAATGCTATCTATGCCTGCAGGTGTGTGACTCATGTAGAAGACTTGCATTGAATCAAATGAATAGTCTCCAGTGACAGTATGCTTCTGAAGCAGACGGTTCTATGATGTTGAGAGCATGTATACTAGAGACTAGAATCACTTACAGTAGGTTATTGGAATAGATTTTTTCTGTTGTAAATTAGGAAGGTGTTGCCATCACTGTCGTCATTATATTACAAGTAAACACTACTTTCTGTTCTCTTTCCTTCTCCCTCTCCTGCTCTTTATTTCTCTCTCATTCCCTCTACTCTACCGTTTTCTGTCTCTGCCGCTCCAGTTCTGACTGTTTGCTTTCCGACTCGGACTCCAGTGCTTCCGAGAGTCCCGTGGCAGATAAACGGGCTCCAGGCAGTGAGAGAGCAGCCGAACGAGCCGCTCAGCAGAACTCAGAACGCATCCGTCTCCCGCCGCAGTCCTCCTTCTCCAACATGCAGGTACTCTAGCATGTGCCTTTTCATGTCCTTCATTTTCTGTTAGGCTACAGCATCCGTCACCGTGTTCAGGAAATAGACTTCATGTCTGTATCAAAAATTTATATGCTAAATCTGTTTCAGTGAGCCATGCTGCGTAGGTCTGAATGTATTTTTGTTAGCTCACATGCTAAGGGTCCTCTCAGACTTTGTGTTTTTTTTTGTTTGTTTACTGGACCTAGTATAAAGTAAACATAAGTCTGTCCATCAGTGTATGGTAAATACTTGTGACAGAATGAGGCAGTGTTTAGTTTGTGCCTTTGCTTCTCTGTAAAGCAAGCTGACAGGCGATATAGGATGACTGTCTTCTTCCCCACATAGCCTAAACACTCTCTGATTCACTCTTTCTCTCTAGGCCTTTGATTATGAGCAGAAGAAGTTGCTGGCAACCAAAGGTATGTGGTAGACAAACTTAATCTCTATTGAAGTGTTGGTGTCCTGCTTATGAATTTTAGAGTCTTCTTTTCATCCCTGATTTCCTGTCTCCGGTTTCCTCTCGCTCCAAACCACAGTTTCCACTTCCTCCAAAACCACGCCGGTGGTTAGACTGGTGACTCGAAATTGCCCCTAGGTGTGAATGAGTGTCCGAATGTGTGTGTTCATGGTGCCTTGAGACGGACTGGCATACAATTCAGGGTGATAGGCTCCAGATCCAGCGCCACCCTGTTCAGGATAAAGTGGTTAATCAAGACGAAGGGATGAATTAATGTTCATAACAAAATAAGGCAGCATGTATGTTTAATCCACCGTGCCAGTAGAATAGAACTGCTGATTTTCCAAGGGCAGAAGATCTGGCAGTGTTCAGCATGTCATTACAGCCTTGGTTCATTTTACAATAAACATTCTGCAATACTGTTACAATAAACAAGATCCTAATAAGCTCTTTCTCCGTTCCATGTGCTGAACGTGCATTAACGATGCCAAGTAGTAAAATATTATTATTAATAGAGTGTACCTGACATTGCCACTGCTTAGTCAACATTCTTGTTTTGATTGATTTATTCAGGGCACATCGATAAAAGTAGTTTGTACGTTTGAAATTATGGTAAGGAATTCACAGAAAGACCTGTTTTTCGGTGCATTTTCAGCCATGCTGAAGAAGCCGGTAGTGACAGAGGTGCGAACGCCAACAAACACGTGGAGCGGCCTGGGTTTCTCCAAGTCCATGCCTGCGGAAACCATCAAGGAGCTTCGTAGGGCCAACCATGTGTCCTACAAGCCTACAATGTCCACTACTTACGAGGTGAGTACAGCCACTGCGTCTTCTCACAGTGTTTTGGGAATGGGTTACCATGTCTAGAGTGAAGCCTTAATAGTAGTTGATGAGCTGCAGAAAGTGCTGAGAATATTTGAAAACCTGTTTCAGAGCGTTTATTGGTCAGTGATGAGGAAATGCAGAGTCGGTGTATTGAGTCGGTGTTTGTTCAGTGTTGATACAGTGCTTGATACTGAAATTTAGACTCAAGGCAAATCTCTTGGACGTTCTGAGATCATTTTTTCGAGGTCAGTGAGTTAGGGATGCTTGTGGCTAAAGTGAACAGTAGTGATGGAGCTATGTGTCATAGCAGGGATCTCCGCTATCGCTGTCACGCTCCAACAGCAGAGAAGGAGTGGGAAGTGGCAGCGACTCGGACAACTGGAGGGAGAGGAACGGGAGCGGGCTCCCGTCACACAGCGATTTCCCAACACCTATCAGTCCCAAGAGGAAGCAGAACAAGTCAGGTAAGACCTGCAGTCCTCCTTCAAGACTGTTGATCTACCCGGACAGTTGAGGACCACATGACCACAGTTGCACTCTTTGGGACAGGGTGGATTTGCCAGTGAGGTGAAAACACTTTGCTCAAAATTGCTATGCTGGCTAACAAAAACTAGACGCTTTAATAATATACTAGTGGATTATACATATTAGCGTCTTTGAATAGAGCAGTTCTGTTTATTTCTCTCTCTTACAGTGGAACACTATTTGAGCAGCAGCAACTACATGGACTGCATCTCCTCAGTGACCGGGAGTAACGGCTGTAACCTCAGCACCTCTGTAAAAGGCTCTGACCTGCCAGAGCTCTTCAGCAAGCTGGGCCTAGGGAAGTACACAGATGTCTTTCAGCAACAGGAGGTACTGGCTTAAAAAAACGGAATTTCTAGGAGGTGCTCACTATTATCAAATAGAGGTTTAAAATATTATCCTTTGCTATAGAAGAAAGTTGTCAGGCTTAAGAACCCCCAGCTGGGCCATGTTGTATTCCAGTGTAAATCGCTCTGGCTAAGGGTGTCTGTAAGATGTAATATAGAATCTACCAAAAAACCTGGACTCATTTGAGATGCTGAATTTTAAACATCTGGCCTAAGAGAGTGAGAATCCAAACTGAGAATTGTGCGTTAGACCATTCGAGATATGTCAGCTCCTACAGGGTCAATAGACACCATTTTGTCTGCCTCACAGATTGACCTGCAGACGTTCCTCACTCTGACCGATCAAGACCTGAAGGAACTGGGCATCACCACATTTGGAGCTCGCCGGAAAATGCTGCTGGCCATCTCAGGTACATCTTTTCTCCTACTATCCTAACTGATAAAAAAAAAAGACATTCAGATTCTCAGAAGACCCAGCCATAATTCCTCTTAAGAGTGGATGAATGAATGAATGGATGAATGGAGCTGTCAGCTACTAGTGCACATGCCAGGCTCCATGTGATTGTCTATATCTATATCTAGATACTAGACTGTCAGCCATTTGAGTTTGTTCCCATGTTTGGCAGTCTTTGGTTTCAATCAAAATTTGCACAAATCATTGCAATCCACTTTGAACATAGTTGCGGCAAAAGCACCAACCATCAAATAACAATAACGGCTTTCTACAATGTAACAAGGGTGATTCCTTTGATGCAGTGGTCCCCCAGTGGATTAAAATATAGAGTCTAGGTCTGAGGTTAGCGCAGTACTGCCTTTTTCAGTGTTAATGCTTGTTATATTTGGGCAATGCTGACATGCTTGTGAATTCCAGAGCTTGGAGGTACAGAAAGGACAAGGCCAATTTGTGCTGAGGACAGGAAATGCCTGTGGGCCAGTGTTTATTTCTCTTGCTGAGGTCTTGAGCCAGTCAAAAATGTAGTATAGTCTGGGTTGATGGAATCATGTGCTGAGAGAAGAGCATCCTCCCTCACTTTTTGTGTCCTCTGTAAGAAAAAAAAACATTCCATGGAGCTCTGGATCTGTTAAGCCTGTGTATATGTAAATGCTCTCTACAGATCAAAAGTACTTGCTGTGTATTAGATAGATAGATTGATAGAGAGAGAGAGAGAGAGAGAGAGAGAGAGTACCACATACTACCAAGACACACTTATCTGTAAGTCAATAAGTAAGGTAGATGCATACAGTGTCATTTGGGATAAGTTTTTATTGTGTCTTGCAATGTTAAAACGGACATAATTCATAAGGTGCATTATTTACTAATGTTTTTGGTGTGTTTTACAGATCTGAACAAGAACCGAAGGAAACTCTTCGAGCCACCAAACATCCGGTCTTCGTTCCTGGAGGGCGGCGCCAGCGGGCGTCTGCCACGCCAGTACCACGCCGACATTGCCAGTGTGAGTGGGCGCTGGTGAGCCCTGGTCCATCCGCCCTTATGTTACTGATGCACAGACAGCCTTAACTGCACAAAGCCAATCCTGATGCCTTAATAAACAATACTGGACCAAACCCTGGGAATCAGTGCCAAAAAAAAATCACACACACACACATACACAAAGAATGTCTTTGGAAAGGAGGTTGAGTTTGGAGGACTTGTGTAAATGTTGATTATTATGTACAATATGGTACTCTATGCAGTATAGTACTCATGTGGAAATGAAGGGAATGCTGAAGGATTCATAAAGCTCCTGCACTGTTGTTGTATAAGGAGCTATCTGTGTACTTAGTTCAATTTTTTAATTTATATCCTTGTCTTAGACTTGTGTCATACTAATTCTTTGCACTTTAAGAGTACTAAATACTTTGCCTGTGGGCTGATTCCTCTCTAGTCTGCCCTACAAGATGTGCATGGAGCGTATATAGCACTTACAAGGTTTCGATTAAGACACTACAGGTCCTCTTTTTATTTTCAGCTTTTTAATCATGATGCATTGGAACTCCGATTGTTTACTCCTCACTTTCATTCATACAAGATACATTTCAAAGAGAAGTTTTAGGCCTCTTTGATTAGCTGACACACGAACAAAGACCCTGACTGCAGTCTCTCTGATCATCACCAGCAAACCACAGGCCAGAGGTGTGCATCGGGACTAGGATTGCAACCAAAAAAGAAAAGATCTCGGACTCAGCAAGCCTCAATTTAAGATCTTACTACATACAAAGAAAGTATGTAGCTGTACCACGGCATTGTCTCAGTTTGGAGGGGATTTTAGTTCATTGTGTCATTCTTATGTCATGTTCCAGTAACAGCAATGCATTTAGCAAAAAGCGATTAGCACTAGATGGTGTAATGCATGAAAAAAAAAGACAGAAATGACAAATTTATTTATATTTTAGAAAATGTAACCGAGTTCCTCTGGAAAATATTGCAGATGGATATAAATAAAAATAACTGTAGGTAGCAGGTGCTATTGGTCAGACTTGGGCAGCAGTTCCAACATCTATGGTTTAGCCATACCATGTATTGCTTTTTACCCCATTTTATCGCTATGGCGATACTGGAGTTGCCTGAAAACAATGATTCCATACTCTTTTTCACAAAAAGCAGCAGTCAGACCAAACATGAATAAAATTCTCCCAGTGGAAACACAAATTCACTGAAGGGGAAAGGACGCAGGACATGATTTGCTCTTGGTAGTGGTTATTTCTTTTCACGCTGGCTTTATCTAGGTGAACTTTGACCTGTGAATTTACAAATCTCGGATTTGTCAGCCAGTAGCTTCTTTGATTGTGGTAACTTTGATTGTTTAAAAAAAATGGGAGAGCTGCTTATTATTAAGTATCAGTCACACCAGCCCCCCACCCCACCCCACCCCACCCCACCCCCACATTCTTCTCATTGTTTCCTGGCACACATCTGAAAGAAATTAGCTGTTTTCTCTCTAACTCCCAGGATTTTCTTGTTAGCAACCTTTACTTCCCTTCACACACCTCTACCAAGGCTGAAACACACACTCACACACTCAGTGTGAATATTTGAGCAAATCCTGAGCATTACTAATGCAACGCTTAGTTTGCAAGGTTTTAACTACCTCTTCGTCTGCCTTTCACCACTTTCTTTATGTTACACAACATTAAAATAAGACATTTCGAGAGTTCAGTTGTGTGTTTTATCAGATTCATGCAAATTGTAGGTTCCTTATGTGACATTGCAGAAGCAAGGGTACGAGTTGCATAATCTGGTCAGCATAGATGCACGCAAAGCTGTGAATGTTGCCAGTCGTTCTCTCACGGTTCAATCCATCAAGTGCCTTTTTCGAAGCTTTTCAAAAAGAAAAAAAACCCATCTGTAGTAGTTCATAACATTACAGCGTTTTGACATGGATGTACAGTTGCTAAACCACTCATGGAATAATCTCGCAGCGCATTGCTTAATCTTTACATGTATAGTATTATTGTATTTGCATTTAATTGTTCCATATGTTGTGTATGACCTTACATGTGAGTAGAGGTACTGTTGAAATACATATTGTGCATATTGCAGTTTTATAGTCTTTTATACTTTTGCCTACTAGTTTGTCATGGTCATTTCCAGACAGCAGCAGATGATTAATTAGCAGTTGGGTATGTAGTGTTTGACTTTAGGTTTTATACCAAATATGGTATGTACAAGTGGAAGAAAAAACTTCCTGTCAGTATTAACTGCGAAATCAAATCGACCGACTATGCAAAGAAATCGCTTTGCCATATAATGAATGTTTTCTACTTAAAGCACCGCAGTCTTGTTCCAATCAAGTTCACAGGCTGCCTGATTTCAGTATATTGCTGCCTTGATATACCTGATTAGTGCTTTATATGCATCAAATGCTATTTTTGTATTTGTGTGATTTGTGAGCGACCAAACTGTAATTGATTTGTAGATTTATTTTTCGTTCACTCCCTGAGAGGAGACAATAAGGGAACAGAAAAATTTGTCTTAATATTTTGACATGGCCTTGTGACCAGGGCCAGCACTTTTTTTTTTCTTTTCCTTTTTGTTTTTGAGGATCTTGAGTCACAACCAAATGAACAAATGCTCCGTGATAATCATGTACAGTGGTGTACAAGATAACGGTATTTGGAGCATTCGTATTGCTGATAAGGGAATAAACAAAAGCACTAATTTGTATTGCTCTGCCAAATGTTTTATCATCCCTGTCATACATATCTTTTAGATGGATACGATGTAGTTGGCCAGTGCCTTGCAAATGACTCTTTTGGAATCTGTGAGTTTGACACAGATAAAATACTCCTTGGTACTGTTATGATATAACGTTGTATTAATGCCATGAACATGTGGTACGATTGAATGTTCTTTACATGTCGGAGGCCTTGTTACAAACGAATAAAATGTACGTAAACCTTTCAGATGTTGCATTTCTCGTTCTGTGTTTATTCGCATTCTCTTTGAAATGGTTTGTGTTGCAAACCAAGACAAGACTTACTCGAGCCCTAAATCCTGGTAGTTCCGTTTAATAACAAAATCTTTTTCAAATACAATGAAGACAAGTGCAGTTTGCCAGATCCTCAGTGATCCATCTCTCTGGAATCCTCCAGTGAACCCGTCCACCCCTAGTATAGCTATTTGCCGGCTCAGCTTTATCCATCCATTTGCTGTTGCTAGGCACAAGCCATGAATGTGACCACACCCACGCTGACTTTTTATAATGACACAAATCTGCCCATGACCTCAGCAGCACACACATTCCTCTCATGAGAGCTAACATTCTTTTTATGCATCGCTGTCTGACCAAACTATTAACCAAAACTCGGCAAATTACAGGCAACTCTATGTCTAGTATAGAGGAGAGCTAGACTGCAATATTTAATCTGAAAATAGCATCTCTCTCTATTTTTTCATCTTGTATTGTAAATTCAGACTCCCATGCCAAAGTCATTCCAAAATAAGGACGGTTGATTCGCGGCCTGTGGTGGAGGCATCAAAAAATTCAACAATTTACTTTTTTAGACTAGTTTTATTTTCCTCTGGTGAAGTTTTGTCTTTGCCCTTTTAATCCAGCCACATTGTTTGGCTCATGGGCACATGAGGGAGAGGACAGAGGCACTGAATTCCCTGCACCACATCAAAAACCATCGAGAATGAATTCGACGGATGCAGCAAATAGGAAACCATCCACCAGTGCCAATTAGGAAGTATTTTTTTAATGAAGCGTGTACAGAAAATGACCAGAAAAAACGATTTTTCTTCCTGCCATTTTGAGAGATCTGTCGTTTCCATCCAAATCTGTTTCTCATTAAGGTATTAGAGTTACCAGAGGATTTCTAAATAACTCTCCAGTGTGCACTCTGACCACATGCTCTTTTTCGTTACAGGAACAGAGAGCAAATGATCTTCGCTCTTGGAAAAAGTTCAGCTATCATCAAGTATCCAAGCACACAGGCCTTGTTTCAGAGCTAAAGTTAAGACCTGATGGGGTTGATGGGTCAATCGAGTCTAATCGTATCAAATTAGACTGGAAAGAACTGAAAGCCCGGATGTCAGAATCTGTCTGCAGCTTGTCTGCGTCTCTCTATATGCCTGGCTCCAATAACATATTTGCTGACAAGCGCACAATCTTGTGATTACTCGGTGAGCTCCTCAGCATTCACGACCAGAGAGGAGCTCAGTTTCCTCCTGCTTTTTTCATTTCTGAGCTGGCCATCTTGTAGCTGTTCTTAGGCCTACATGAGACAATGAAAAATGAGTCTTTCATAAATATTATGGCTGTAAATTTTCAGCAAAAACAGCCCATTATGGGATAGGATTACATGTTACAAAAATTAAGCAGCTAAAGAAAGAATTTCCCTTACACCTTAAAACGCTAAGAGCCTCGCTGTGTTTTATTCTGTTTTCACTAGAGGGCGATAAAAGCATAAATGTGTGCAATAGCATCTGGCTTCCCCTTTTTACTGTGTTTAAATTATTCATCAGTACAATTTATTAATAGAACCAGCTCCTTAAGAGTACAAAAATGACTCTAGGGAGGATGTATTGTTTCATTATTGATTATCTTCCCTAGAGTTTCTTCACAATACTAACCTTGAAAAGCTTCTCATTGACTTTGGCAGGATTGGGTTTATAGTAGTATCACTTTTATCCACCCTGAACAACATGTATATTCATCTTTAGAGTTCTTTAATGGCATCCAAAATTCTGAGATTTTAGTTGAAAATTCTTTCATTCAACTACATTAAGAGAGCAATGCAGCAGCACTTTAGTGTGTCTAGCTCTCTCATCTCATCTGTACACTCTGCTTGAACGGTTCAGGTTCCAAAGATTCAATGTTCATGATCCTATCTCTATCAATGCAATCACGCTTGTCATCTCATAGCTCGCTAACTAGCTGAGTCAATTCTCTGCCGTAAATGTATCGTATAGCTGCATTGCATACTGGGAGTTTGAGGCATTCCAGTATTTGCTGTCTTGACTACTTCTATATTCGATTTCTCCTTCATAGGACATTAAATGTCACTGGAAAATGATGAGTCAGAATAGAAGCTCTTGTGTTATTGTTTTGAAGGAGCTCACGTCTAAATCTCACTTTAATGTATGAGAGCGTTGATTTTTTCTCCTATTAAACACACGTGAAGTAATAATAACAAAAATACAAACAAATTATGACCAGATTTATTAAGCATAGCACAAATATTTTAATATATACATATGTAATGTGTTTCAGGGTGGAGTTTTCCTTCAAATACATTATGTAAACATCAAGCAGCTTATTTTATCTTGTGCACTTCAGTCTATACAGTTGAAATCAACATTATTCGACCCCAGTGCAAATCAGGTTTATTTTAAAAATGTACAGACTTTCAGCTGTTTGTGATGAATAAATAAAACAAAAGCAATTGAAATAGTTCAACACAATGAATGCTTCAAGCGGTTTCCCCAAATTCAACTGAAAATGCAACTTATAATGACTTCTCCAGTTTCAAAATTATTCAACCACTTCATGGCAAGCATCTTTTAGTACTTAGTAGAGCACGCTTTTGCTGTTATGACCTGCTGCAAACGAGATGCAGAGCTTCTGGCAGCGTTCCTGAGGAATCTTAACCCAGTCCTCATGAGCAATGGCCTCCAGTTCAGTAATATTCTTGGGTTTGCATGCTGCAACCGCCTTCTTCAAATCTCACCAGAGATTTTCTACAGGGTTCAAGTCAGGTGACTGTGATGGCCCTGTAGAATCTTCCAGGACTCCTGCAACCAAGCCTTGGTGGAATTTGAGGTATGCTTGGGATCATTGTCCTGTTGGAAGGTCCAATGACGCCCAAACTTCATCTTCCTCACAGACGGCATGAAGTTTTCTCCTGGATTTCCTGATACTTCAATGAATCCATCTTGCCTTCCACACACTGCAGGTTTCCAGTGCCAGGAGATGCAAAGCAGCCCCGGAGCATCACTGAGCCACCACCATGCTGTGGACAGAGTGTTCTTTCTTCATTCTTCTTCATACCGCTGATCCATCGTGCCAGAAAAGATATGCATTGGTGGTGATACAGTGTCATGTATTAAACGTTATGAAGGTGAGGACACCTTCATAACGTTTAATACATGACACTGTATCACCATCAATGCATATCGTTTTAGGCTAAGTAAAGTTTAAATCTCTCTAACTGCATTTTCCCTTACCTTTAATTCAACTAAAAATAAATGGCACGGATTGTAAATAGGGAGTGTTGTTATAGCAGAGAGACACATGGATTATACTGAACACTTCATTAGGACAGAGCAGCTTCATTAGGGACCAGTCATGCATCAACATGAACTGTATTCACGGCAAAATCCCCTGAGTTCAATTAACACCTACAGTCCTGAATTAACTCTCGGTGCTATGTGCTGCTGAATATGGCCAAGTAATGCTATAGCATTTTAAAGTCCGGTTACCTCAATAAGTGAAAAATGAGAAAATTGCATTTTAAGATTCTAGACTGTGGCACAGGAGCATGGCAGATATTTTGACAGTCGGTATCTGATTACGACGGAATGAGACTGTTTATCTCTATTGTAAGAATGCGTTCTGAATTGTAAGTCACTGATGAAGACCTTCACAAGTAACTAAGGGAGCAGGAAGATGGATGTTAATCAATGCCTATCTTATAGTTTTACAATTTTCTATTGGGGAACTGATAAGTTAAATTTATGGAGTTCTAACTACATAATGCTTCTTTATCATGTTTCAATTCATGGACCTGCTTGCACATCCTGAACAGTTTGACAGAGAGAGAATAGATTAAGTATGCTCTTATATCTAATATAGCCTAAAGACTGCACTTACTGAAAGCAGTCTATACTCATGTCTCATTCATTCTTCAGTGGATAAGATGACACTGTATTGATCCCAAGGGGAAATTAGAAATAACATCACTTGGATACTAGAGATTTAAAGCTATGAACTCTAATGAAATCAAAAAAAGACACTGATGCTTGTGTTGTTTGTGGAAGCGTACTGACACATAATCTCATTAATCGTGATCAGGTGTCACCCAGAAGAGGATGGGTTCCCTTTTGAGTCTGGTTGCACTCAAGATTTCTTCCACATGTTGTCTCAGGGAGCGATCTTGTTCTTGCTACTCTCATCTCTAGCTTGCACGTTAGGGATTTAATTCTAACTCTATATCTAGATTTCTGTAAAGCTGCTTTGTGACAAATGCCATAAATTTAAACGTGATAATGTCCATTGTTAAAAGCCCCGTTTAAATAAACCTGTATTGAACCGAATCTTATCCAACGCTGGTTTAAAAGGGTGCTTATTATGATCAGAGTGCAATCAGGGACTCCTGCAGGTCTAGCGATGACAGCATCACTAATAAGGAACACAGCATAAGGTAACACAGGCATGAGGTCACCCTGGGATATCATTGTACAGTCGCTCCATCAACAAACCTGAATGCCTGACAAATCGGTTTGACATTGTGTCAGCTTTACTGCTTTTGTACAGGATCTAAAGGAATAATGTCACTTACACATAATGGAACAGTATTGACCATGTCATCATTTGTTAGCTTCGTAGACTCCTAAGTGCAACGCTTAAGCAAAATTTGGGCACTGATTTTGACTTGGCTGATTAATTTGAAGTTCATTGGAAAAGGTGTGTGAATTTGAATTTTCCCATAATCACCTTTCAAAAACGTTAACTTAGCTGGGCCTTTAGAAGCTGATAATCTGATCTAAATAAGCAGCACTACATGATGCTCAGACTGTGGGAAATACTTCTCTTCTGATTACATAAGAGCAGACGAGAGAGGCCTGAGCTTTTATATATTTGTTGTTTAACAGGATAAACTCAGAAACTTGTTATAATGTTTCAGATTTGGGGCTGTTGTAGATTACGTTACAAGAGTAATGTAAAATTAAGCAGTGCAACCTGTTTGATTTTTGCAGACCTATTGCTATTACTTCGAAAGGAATCTACATACCTATCTGTCATCTCAACAACCTATTTTTATTTCTATTTATAATGCTGTCAGTCTCTGACTCACTGACATCAGTTTCACTCAGTGACACATCAGTACTGTTCTAACATCAGCTAGCGTGTGTCCGGCTGCCTCAAGGCACATAAACAAATACGGAAGGTGACACAGCTGTAATATTACTTGGATTTACACCAAGTAAATTTTTTTCAGCCATAACATTCAAATCACTGACAGGTGAAGTGAATAACATTGATTATCTCGTTATGATGGCACCTGTCATGGGGTGGGATAAATTAGGCAGCAAGTGAACAGTCAGTTCAAAGTTGATGTGTTGGAAGCAGTAAAAATGGGCATGCGTAAGGATCTGAGCACCAAATTGTGATAGCTAGACAACTGGTCAGAGCTTCTCCAGGTCTTGTTGGGTGTGCCCGGTATGCAGTGATTACTACCTACCAAAAGTGGTCCAAGGAAGGATAACCAGTGAACTGGCGACAGGGTCATGAGTGCCCAAGGATCACTGATGCGTGTATTACTGTCAAGAAATAATGAAGTGGCCTGACTTATCATTATGATCTATTACCCCTAACTCGCAACTAACAGCACATTCATTCAGCCTAGAGACATTTCTGCAAAGTGTCTATTACATTCCTATTATTTTAACTGACACATGGGTTTCCTTATTAAGTCAAGTTGTGGAAGGTGTAAATTACTGCTTCATAGCCGTGTTTTAAATGCAACTGACAAATGGGCTTCTTAAATAATTGAGTTTGTGTTGGATTAGCGCTTCATATGTTATATGAGGTAGAAAAGATGACAGGTAGATACTTTGTAGAAGATGACTTAAAGGTTCATGAATGGGCTATTATTAATGAAAAAGAAATGACTTGCAAGATAAGGATAAAAAGTTACAGATACGACACTATGGGACAGTATTGATAACTGAGGCCTCCTCACATACAGTATGTCACCTAATGAGCTTTGATAAAGCTTTACAGAAATCATCCTCTATTTCTATACCAAATATTTCTGTTAAACCTATTATATTGTAGCACTGTTGAATTCTTAAACCTAATTGTTAACTAAGAAGGTGTTAATTCATTTTCTATAACAGCTGCTCTGACAGTAGTTCCGGTTGCAATGGAAATCATAGTTTTACTATAAAGCAAATTCACAGCAGCTTCTATGGTGGACACATCAAATAATCTAATAACTAATAATAAACTAATAATAAAAAATGTGTGGCTGGGAGCCAAGGGAGCAAAATTGGCCATACTCTCCGAGTAGGAGGGATGGCCCACCCGCTCCTTCTCCTTTCATTCACAGCCAGTCATGTGTATCGTGAGTTTACGTATGCGAAAGAGAGAAGATAGCGTTTTCCTCCGAGTGTGTTAAGCTGCCCTATTATGCAGCATGAGCAGCATGAGCAGCTCAGAAAGGTTGGCTGGCTGCACGGGTCTCTGTGGAAGCACATTTTAACCCTCATCCCCTCCAGTTGGTAGCTGTCAAATTATAAGGAAGCATACTGGTGGGTGTAAATTGGCAGCTGACTAAATTGGGAAGAAATTGATATATAATATATATATATATATGCTACTAATAATGAGTGGATAAAAAACGTGCATTGATATGATAGTGCTTTCTCTTAGGAGAGGTTTATTTAACATTTAAGGAGTCTCCAGTGTCAGCTGCTCCTTTACGTTTTCTGCCAAGCTGTGCTTTTTTTTGTCTTGTTCAAGAGAGAGAGAGAGAGAGAGAGAGAGAGAGAAAGAGGCTGGTGTGGGGAATGCTGTTTCCAGCTGCTATAATGTGGTGATACCAGGAACTAATTTGTTGCTGGGACGTTCTACAACATTGAATGTTATATAAATGGGTTTTACTTCAGGAAAAAAAAAAATCATGCCAGGCCACATCTCACCACCCTGTTATTGATTATTTTCCCAAAACATCATGCCCCATCAGATTTTATTCCTTCCTGTATTAACAGGACGTTAAAATGTAACCATTTAAAATGCTTGCAGTAACTTGACCGAGTAAAAGGCATCAATTCTGGTTGCTTTTACTCAGTTAAACTGAGGTTGTACTAGTCTCTTAGAATATTGTCCATAATAATGCAGAAAAATGCTTCATGCCTGTGAGCTGGGGGGGAGCTGAAGTCCACAGCTTGCAGCAGTAGATTATCATTTAAACCCCTGCTTCATAATCACCTGCCTTCTTTGTTGTGTACGTATGTCCACGTGTGTCCATATACTTCCTTTTTTTTTTTTGGAAACTCCATGAATAGCTTGCGGGAATGAATGCATCACTGTAACAGCATCTGCTGTGAAGCCATTTTTCAGTCCACCACCCTCTAATGGACCAAATAAAACAAATGGGAGTATATTAGGTCTGTAATATAATCACTGAGGCTCAGTGAAGGATTTTCATGGAAAAAAAGGGAGAAAGAGAGATAGAGAAGGGGCGGGGGGGTTGGTAGACTTGAATGACCCTACTCTGGGAGCAGTCTACGCCCCAGGCATTAATCTACTGCCTGGATTACCGCTGCTTCTGTCTACCTTCAAGCAACACACACACGTACACACATTTCCCCCTGCCACCACTGCACCATGCTCTGCACACGAGCGTAAGACCACCACTGAAGATCTTCTTGCATGTCGGGCTTGATTTATGTCAGCGTGCCTAATTGCATGTGACAATCCGCCAGCTAAACTCGTCTTCCTCAGGAATGGAGCAGCACTCTCCCAGCTCTGACTGTTTAACCACAGGAATGCTGGATTGAAGGCTTGATAGGAAACATTTAAAAATTAAACAGCCTTGAAACCTCAGGCAAAAAATTCTCATAGCCACCAGATTCTCAAGGTTCGGCTTGCTAAAGGGATGTGGTTATTGTACCAGTAAAGGAACTGAATACTGTGTTAACTATATGCTAAAAAGTGGATAGACTTTGTCAAGGGTTTACACAAAGACACAGAATAAACTTAAAATTCAGCCCAGGCAGCATAAATTCCTGGACCTTACCGAAGTCCAAAGTCAAGACTGTATATTTTAAATAGTTACCTGGACTTAGCAATGAAAAGACTGCCAAGAAGCTCCCTGGGAGAATAGCTTAGCATAATGTATTAATAGGAATCACCCTCACAGCACTTGTCAATACAAAGACATTATTTATAGTCTTTTCCTTGGATGTGTTGTCCAAGGAAATCACTTGTTAAAGGGCAAATGGCGTTCAGTAGATATTTTTGTGCATGGTTTTAGTCATTAATTCAGCAGAGCTTAAGTAAAGGTAAGCAGTGTTTTCATTCCAAGACTAACTTATTGTTGGATGTTTCATGAAGTGTAGGGTACAAGGGAACATTTAATTCCATTTAGCTCTGTTTGTAAAAAAAAAAAAAAGAGTAATGTAGGCAATATACACTACATTATTGCCTTGCTTTCTTGTCAGTATCATAATGAATTTGGAGCAAAGTATGATATGACCTGCAACGTTTTGCTCTCTTGACCCAAACTTGGGGTTAAAGCCTGAAATCTGAATGAATACAATGGAATGGAAAACTCAAATGTGTCATGTAAACATAGATTGGAGATGGACGCAAGTGCAGTTCCAGATTTATTTGAAGAGAGGCAGGCAGACAAATCCAAATCGTACTGAAAAATCACCATCACAAAACAGGCGAGGGTTCGGGTGATCGGCAAACAGGTAAAAATGAAAATCACGATTGAGAACGAGAACCGGATCAATAACCATGAAACGAGAAACAGGACAAAACGACACGGTAGAGTACTGGCGGCAAAACACAGAAACAATACTTCACCCAGAACAAAGACACATGGGGGTTAAAATATACAACAAAATCAAATGGCATAACACAAAACAGCTAAGACATTAGGAAAGAACCAATAACATAACAGGGGCGGAGACAGGACAGAAACCAAAACAAACATGTGTCAAAAGTAAACACAGTTGAGGCTGTTGAGAGGAAATCGCTGACACAATGTTAAACCTTATGCTAATACTAAATATTAAATAGAAATGTTAAATATTATCAATGTTAAATATTGTATTCAGCATTCAGATTTGAAATGTTTTAAGATGCTTTGTCAAACACCTACTGGCTACAGGGCAGAAATTACCCACCATAGATTTCCAGCCAGAATTCTATATAATTCTATAATAAATAATCGCTTATACACTTTATTATTTATCTCTTCATTTTTCAGCTACACACTCAATTAAATGTGCTGCTCTTTGTTGGTTGTGTTCATGGCCACCATATTTACAGTGACACATAAACACACCTCTGTCTACATTATGGGCTTTGACTATCTAAAGCAACCACTTTGCTCCAGAGGACTTCCAAACAGAATAGCCTGGAGAATTTATTTGGAGAAAAACACTTTGGAGGACAACTGTGCTGTTGAGAGACCAACCACTGTCGACTGGAGCTGCAGGTATGATAGCACAAGTGGACCCTAAATCAATGTTGAAGCTTCCAAATCCAGTCGAATGGGGTCTCGATCACAGTGACAAATGAAGTCTGAAGGCATCATCTGGAACTTTCTACACCACCATTTCATCATTGTGACACCAACAGACTTCAGAATTCAGCCTTTATTGACATAGTCCAAGCAAATAGATAAAGATTATCTTCATAAGGAAACATTTATAATAAAAAAATACGCTTAAACTATATTCAATGTTTTGCATGTTCTGCATCAGAATCCAGGATCCAGAGTCACCCTATAAAGACAATTCACTCTACCATTCTAGCCACGCCACCTACCGGCATGTTTTATGGATCTGGAGCAAACATGGAGGAAAACCCATCAAGTTATCAGTGTTATGTCGGTTAATAAAAACAAATCAGTCTCAGAGAAAAAAAAATGTTTGCATGCAACAAAGTATGTTAACCAAGCTAACCTCTACCACTATGCTCTTTGAATAGCATCAATATGTAATAAATATTTGATCTCTTTTTTTTAATAGTGATTGTTGCTTCACGCATAAAGTTTGTGCTTTTCACATCATCTGGTTAGACTTACTGGGCTCATAAAACGTCTCCTCTTTTCTCTAAACACAATCAGGTCACATAGTAACGCTGTTATTTTCAAAATGAGGTATTTTCAAAATGAGGAAAGTCTCTGTAACTCACGTTACCACGTACTGTACTGCATTATCACGTGATTTACTAGCCTGATTGCATTTGCAGAAAAGGAGAGAAGTTTCATTCGAAATTGCATTAGTTTCAAGGAGCCGTTTTAATATTTATTACATCTCAATGTTTAGTAAACAGCATAGTGGCACAGGTTAGCTTGGTTAAAAAATACGTTGCTGCAAGAACGTCTCATACAGAGCATTCGAATGAAAGTTTGATATGCTGCTATGCAACATTGTACCAAGTTTGTACCAGAATGTTAATATCCAATGTATAGAAGATGCTAGAGATAAGCCGCATGTGAACTTTTTTTTTCTCTGAGACAGGTTTGTTATAATCATAATGATGAGTATTTAAAATCTCTTAAATGCATGATAATGCCTTTGTTGGCACATTTCCCATGCAATTGGATTTTGTTTATTCTGGATAATCCCAGTTAGATTTCAGAACAAAATCCTCAACTATTTCTGTTAAATCCAGCTTGATGTAATACTTCAAAGTACTAGCTTATTATTTAGCTATTCATCTTAAAACATATTATTCAAGTCGTACAGTGAAACTAATAGGCAATTTATGGACGAGAGTGACGAATGTACATCATGGACATATCAATGGATCCAAGGTGTTTAAATGAACAATGTTGATTCAACACTATATTAAGCATTATTTTAATCACTTGTCGATGTAGCTGTTGGCAGACTAGTAGTAGGATACTTAATTACAGCGATACATAGATCACTGGAACTTACTGGAGTGAGGAGCCCTTGAGTGTCATGTGTTAAAGTGAGACAGATTGTTTAACACATGATATGTGCTATGCCGCTATTTATAACAGTGAAACTCATTCAATTACTCATTCAATTCTGTTATTGCACTAGTGTTAGAGCTGAAGCTCATGCTAGAGGCAGATGGCCAGTAATCTTATTACATAAGAAGTCAGTGTAATTCACTTCTTATTCACAGCTAATCTCTCCACTGTGTTTGACCATTCAGAAGCAGAACAAACATTTCTCACTGTAGTTAAAGTGGATATCGAAATCAAAGATTTACTGGCATGATTAATAAACGGCCGCAGTGATGTATTCCTGCCTTGTGCTCAGTGTTCCTGGGATAGTCTGACTTACCACCACCCTGACCAGAATTAAACGGTTATTGACGTAAAATGAATTCATTATTAAGAGGTCATCGTTTCATCCTTGCGGGCCGTTTTGGGACGCAAAATCACGTGTCTGCGGTTCAACAGGGAATGTGGAGCTGATGTTACAAGGTCACATTGCATTTTGAGGCAGCACAGCTGTCTTGTGCAGGATACAGCAGTTTATATTTCACAGAGACTAAGAGAGAGAAAGATATTTGTGATGTTAAACTACTGTAACCAAAATAGATAAGATCGAATGACAATGCCGATCTGAACAATCTAGATCTCAACAAGAACACGAATAGGGTGAATTAGGGTAGTACATAGAATCTTGTATACCACTTATTATTATTATTATTATTATTAGTAGTAGTAGTAGTAGTAATATATTTTTTTAATGACTCTAAATTGCACTTACGTGTACATGTGTGAATGTGTGTCTTCTGCGAATGTGCGAGTTCTCTCCGTTTTTTGTTTCCACTCCACATTTGTGCACAGATACATATTTTAAAATAATTCTGAAGCGTGTGGAAGGTTTTTGTGTAATCTACAATGTAATCTAATGTGTAACTATAATTTATATCACTGATATTTAAAGTGAAGTATTGGTATCATTTTATGATATGACATACATAATGTATAAGAGGTTCATTTAGGTCTTGTTGCTTCTTTATTTGTGGAGATATGTGGAGTCTAATAAGCTGTGAATTTAGATTATTCATTAGTTTGTATAAAAAGGTTTTAATAATGTGTTTATTGCGCATAATCACAAATAGTAAGGTAAATATTAGTCATTTGTTTGACATAAGAAATCTCCATGTATTTCTTTGTTTTTTTTTTGTTTATCTCATACTAAATAGTTTTAGATCTTACAACAATACAACAATACAACAAAAAACAAAGGCAACCTTAATTTTTAAATTATTTTTATTTGAATCTTTTTTTTTATTGAAGCAAAATAAAAGTTAACCTACACCCATGTGAAAAACTAACTGCCCTCTTAAAATCTTGTTGCAACCAAACGCTTCTGATAACTGGTCTTTGATCAGTCTTTCACTGCACTGTGGTGGAATTTTTGCCCACTGTTCTTTGCAGAACTGCTTTAGTTCAGCCACACTGTAGGGTTTACCAGCATGAACTGCCTGTTTAAGATCCTGCCACAGCATCTCGATTGGGTCAAGTCAGGACTTTGACCAGTCCACTTCAAAACTTTAATTTAGCTTTTTTGAGCTATTTAGATGTGGAATTATTCCGGTGCTTTGGATCATTGTCTTGCTGCATAATCCAGTTGCACTTGAGTTTCAACTTACGGACTGAAGACCGGACATTCTCCTTTAGGATTTTCTGGTTGAGATCAGAATTCATGTTTCACTCAATTATTGTAAGTTGCCCAGGCCCTGAAGCAGCAAAGCATCACACTTCCACCACCATGCTTGACCATAGTTATGATGTTCTTTTTGTGGAATTCTGTGTTTGGTTTACGCCAGATGTAACGGGACTCCTGTCTTCCAAACAGTTCCACATTCAACTCATCAGTCCACAGAATATTCTCCCAAAATGTTTGAGGATCATCAAGGTGTGTTTTGGCAAAGTTCATACGAGTCTTAATGTTCTTTTAGGTTAGCAGTGGTTTCCACCTCACCACTCTTCCATGGATGCCATTTTTGCCCCGTGTCTTTCTGATAGTGGAGTCAAGAACCTTTATTGATGCAACAATAGTGACCTTTATTGATGCAAGAGTCCTGTAGGTCCTTTGATGTTGTCCTTGGCTCTTTTGTGACTTGCTGGATGAGTCGTTACTGTGCTCTTGGAGGAATATTGGAAGGTCAGCCACTTTTGGAAAGGTTCACTACTGTGCCGAGTTTTTCCATTTGGAGATAATGTCTCTCGCTGTGGTTCTTTGGAGTCCCAGAGCCTTTGAAATAGCTTTGTAACCCTTCCCAGACTGATCTATTTCAATCACCTTCTTCCTCATCGTCTCTGGAATTTCTTTCAACTTTGGCATAGTGTGATCCTGGGTAAGACCTTTTAACCTACTTCCTGCTGTTGAAAAAGTTCTATGTAAGTGTTGATGTGATTGAACAGGGTTTGCAGTAATCAGGCCTGATTATGTCTAATCCAGCTGAACCCCATTATGAATGCAGTTTCACAGATTTGGGGAATTAGTAACTATGGGGTCAAATACATTTTCACACAGGCCCATTGGTATTGGATAACTTTTTTGCTTCAATAAATAACATTATCGTCTAAAAACTGTATGAGATCTACACAAAACAAAAGAAATCAAATACTTTTTCACAGCACTTTATGTACTAATACAAGTATTTATGAATAAAGACTAATACATAGTGAAGAAGCTAGAAGTTAGATAGATAGATAGATAGATAGATAGATAGATAGATAGATAGATAGATAGATAGATAGAATTGCAAATTTAACAAATAACAAGACCTTATTTGTTTTCCTTAAAACAAAGTGTTATTAAGATGGTTGGATATAATATAAATTTTCCTGTGTATATATAGAGTATACATATGTACTGTGCCAAAGTCTTAGGTACACTATTTGTTTTGGTACAAACTTTGTTATAGATTTTTATTTTATGACTTCTACATTATCGAGTCAGTACAAAAAAGCATGTTAGATTTCCGAACATTAGTTTTCAGGCAGAAAATTAAGTGTTACAGAAAAATGTTTGCATGTCATAAAAGACAGCAGAATATTACATAAGAGACACTTTTCAGACATAATTGAGGCTGCTGGGTTTTGCTACAAAAATAAGAAGCGAGTTTGAAAGTCAAAGTCCCCAAAAGAACCGTGGCTGGTTCTGCAAGATGCTCAATAACACTTACAGCTCCTTTCCTTAAAAAACTGCATTAATTCTACCTGAGACTACACATTTTTTTAAGCAGCAGGTCATCACACCAAATATTCACTATTGTTTTATTTATTACTGTTTACTGCTCGTTATAGTATTTTTTAAAAATGTAGAAACATTTAATTTCATTATTTTTGAAGGCATCTTTGCTAAACAGAATTTCTTTGCATGTGTTTAAGACTTTTGCACAGTACTGTGTATATGTATATATAGTGTGTATATTGGGGCGCACGGTGGCTTAGTGGTTAACACGTTCGCCTCACACCTCCAGGATCTGGGGTTCAATTCCCACCGGGATGTGTGTGCGGAGTTCTGCATGTTCTCCCCGTGAGTACCCGTTTCCTCCGGGTACTCCGGTTTCCTCCCCCAGTACAAACACATGCTGACATGTGTCTAAAGTGTCCATAGTGTATGAATGGGTGTGTGAGTGTGTATGTGATTGGCTCCAGGTTCCCCCGCGGTAGAAGATGGATGGATACATGTGTATATCTATATATATGTATATAAAGGCATGACTTTGGGTCAATAGAACATCCACTGTTTAGTAATTATAACGAGCAGAACATGTGAGTGAGTGTAACCTGCAGGAGTGTACTAGCTGGTGTACCAGTACACAGCCCATCCTTACCACAAAGCCATCCTGACGACTTGCTGACGTCACGCATTGAGAAAGCCGGGTAGGGGACAGAGGAGGAAGGCAAGGCGAGCCGCTCAGTGCAGGATCTGCTGCCGGGATATCATCAGTGAGAAGAAATGGAGGTGCCACGCGTGGCTCGAAGTGTGAGCAGCCCCACGAGCCCGTGCGAGGACGTGATGAAGAATCTGAGCTTGGACGCGATCCAGCTTTGTGACAGAGAAGGTACCAGTGTTTATTGTCCAGCTAAATCATTTCTCTCTTTCAAACACACTCTCATTTGGTGTGTGTGCGCGCGCGCGTATGGAAAGGTTTCGCTTTCCTCCTGTTGCAATCAAAGGTTGCCTTTATTCATATTTCTCTCGACACAGATAGTTCTCGTGGCAGAATAAGAAATCTTATTAAGAAATCTTTTTTTTTTTTTTGAGAAGTGTTGGATTAATGGTTGCTAGTCAAATCAGCACTGTGATAGATTTTATAGACTGGTTTAGTCTAATCTAATTTGGGCACGAGCTTTCGCCTTTATTTCAACTTCTGAAAGACGAGCACGTGCCCTAGAATAAAGAACAGCGTTTGTTTCGACTTGAGTCTGATTTTCAGCACCATGGACACGTACCTCTCGGAGACTCACAAGACTGCTGGGGTGGTGGGGGTTGAGACAAGACACCCGCCTTTCTCTTACAAGGAACAAATTCTATGTTAGATTTAACTAGCCTCTATGCCCACTTATGAGCTAGAAAACAAACACAATTTGGTCTATAGGTCTGATCTATAACAGCACATTGTGCTGATTCATCTTCTCTCAAGAAGAGTGGGATTCGCAGTGCGCTTTTCAATGAAGCAAGGTGACTTAGGAGCATGGAGGCCATTTCTATTAAAGTCTAATAGTTTAGAAGCAGTGGTGTTGGGGAAATAATAGAATAAGCTCTAGAGTGAGAAATAAAGTAACTCCATTCTGATAAAAAAAAAAAAAACTGTAAAAAAAATGTTTTAAATACCATTACAAACCATCAGTTAACCATTATAACCATTAACCATTACCTTTATTGGTCCATACTGGTATCCACTAAACATAACATGTCACAAATAGAAGGCAATTAATGACCAGTGGAGGCCCACATGGACCAATATAGTTTCCATTAAAATGCTTACAATACCAATTGTAACCAGTCAAACCATTACAAATTCCATGAGGGTTTCTAGTGGGGTGTTGTTGTTGTTGTTTTTAGCAGGGAAATATTTAATAATCTCTAGAGTGAGAAATAAAGTAACACCCCTGCTGATTAAAAAAAAAAAAAAAAAAGTTCAACCATCACAGAGATTCGAATAGTTTCTTCTACATTTACCATTATAAGCTATCAGTTAACCATTAAAAGCATTACCATTATCAGTATTGGTCCTTAATGGTATCCGTTAGACATATCATGCCACCAATAGAAGGCAACAAATTCCCAGCAGAGACCCACAGGGACCATTACAGTTTCTATTAAAACCAATACAAGTCCCTTTAAAACCATCACAAATTCCATGAGGGTTTCTATTGTTTTTTTTAGCAGGACTGACTACCCACACTGTCGAAGTACAACTTACAGAGTGTCTACATACACACGATAATTAATCACTGATTTAAATTCAACACTACAGATTTTGATAACATATCCAGCATGATTACTTTCTTCCCTTAAACATTCATTAAGGGCTGTGACTTATGGTGATACTGATGTGCTCGTCCTTGTGACTGTCCATAAATATTAGGTACTACTGACAAATGTATATACTCCTAACCTGTCCTGGGGTATACTTTATTTTATTAGCAGCAAGGACGCCATGTCATTCAGGACTATTCAGGACTTTCAGGATGTTTCTTCTCCGGAATGTAACATAGGCTGCATGCTTATGTGCATCATGAGGTATACAAAATGTACACCCTGCAGTACATTTGTTACACAGTTTGGATTTGAAGAACATGGCTAATGTGTGTGTGCTCGAGTGAATTTCTTAGCGGGGCTACTTTATATTCCACACCAGCACTAGCACTCTGTTAGAGGAACCTGGAGCCCCTTTGGCTAGGCTGAGAGATAGCGATAGAGAGAGAGAGAGAGAGAGAGAGAGAGAGAGAGAGAGAGAAAGAGTGTGTGTTCTTACTATGATGGTTTGTGGTGAAATAAAAGAACCCAGAAAGAGTATGAGTTTTTGCATTGTATGTCAGTTGTTCATATACATTGCTTTCTCCTCACTAACATGCTGATTTGAGATCAGTTCTGCATGCACCAGTGAAAACGGTCTACTTTATTTAAACATGCATGCTCTAATACAGATTCCGATGCCAGATGGGATCTTGTGATGTCATTCTTTGTTATTATAGTGGGGGTGGGACAGTAACATGTGCCCATATGTTCCCAATAGACCAACATACAAATGCTGGTGGCTCTCTCATTTTGCACACATGGAATCCAGGGCTGATGTGGCAGATCATGGGGCATGATGCGAGTATAATCAATATGGCTGAGTCATGCTGGAACATTCTGTTCAGTCCCAACTCATCCCTGTGCTTTCTACCTCCTGATTCACCTCACCGGTGACGTGTTGTTTTGTATCAGCCACTTCATTTGGTTTCCATCCAGAGTCATTAATATGTGAAGATAGGCAGACTATAATGTGGTGAGGGGATATGTAACCCTTGGGAAAAGCCCTAGAAACCCCAGCTGGGGCAGCCCTTTCGAGGAAGACTGATGGTGCGAGTTTTTAAATGCTTGCTTCTGCATGGTCCAGCTGTGTGTGTGAGCACTGGGTCCAGGGGAGACTTTGTCATCTGTCAAGCCTGCCCACCCACCTAACAAATGAATAGAGCAATTTAGCACAGGCCATCAATTTACTAATTGTGTCCGCAGAGCTTGTGGCTTTGAGAAAAGACAAACATGGGCAGAAAAAAAGATTTGATTCATCATTATTAGCCCATTCATGCTTAGTGTGGCAGTATTGGCTGTTTGGATGCGTCTACGCCAATGGTGTTACTGTGTTTAATTAGGCGCAGGCAGAAACCAATAATACAAGGGTCATTTAAGCCAGTGGACTTTGAAACCAAGAGATTATAGCTCTATGACTTATTAATTAAAATAAAAAAGCTCCCAGAATTTGCAGCCTGACATTCAATAAAAAAGTTTACTTCTAGCAAAACCTTCAGCTACATACAACTACAACTGCCAAACCAGTCAGTGGGATTGTGCTGCCCTTCCCCCGTGTTGAATTAAGCCCTGTCTTCTAAGTCTTCTTTTGTGTCCAAGGTGTTAATTCAAGACTAGTGATAGTCCCAGATATGTTTTGTGTCTCCATGTGCAAGCACATCATATCCGTTCCCGTTCCTCCTTTCAAAACACATTGCAAGTGGGGTGGTATCAATGACAGCTATATTTCACACACAGTATGAAGTAACCACACTGAGTCTGGCTGAATGCAGAGTGTTACACAGTCACATCTCATATTTGCCGCTCTATTCATGGGTGCCTGGTATATATCTGACAAAAATTTACACAATCTGCTACTTTGCCAGTGGAACAGACCGATGAATGCTAAAGAGATATGTTTCTGACAATCTCTCAAAATAATTCTGGTTGTGCTTATATATAGAACACCCAAACCATATATACATATATATATATATATATATATATATATATATATATATATATATATATGTGTGTGTGTGTGTGTGTGTGTGTGTGTGTGTGTGTGTGTGTGTGTGTGTGTGTGTGTGTGTGTGTGTATTTAGAAGATTTATATATATTACATTATTATATACAAGCAAGATTGGAATCATGACCAAAAGTTTCGTAAGTAGGTAAAAATACTTGCCTTAAAATGATTTACAATGTGTAATGCTACAGTACAAAAATCTTGATATAAAATATTGATGCATGAATTTGCAATAGACTCTAGCAGACTTATCACAGTGTCCTGAACATTCATTGAAATTGCTAGTAAGTACAATGTATACTATGAAAATAGAATTCTTAGTTGCTTAACCCTGAGCAATAGCATACAATTATAGCCAATGCTCCCTGAAAACTGGTTCAAATTTCTGAATGCTACACGCAAACCTAACCCTCAGAGAGCCTGTTCAGAGATTGAAGAGTGACATTTGTGTATAACCTTTAGTTGCTGCTGGGTTTACTGAAATAATGGGCATGCCCAAAAGGGCCAACATGGTGGAAAAGTTCAGGGTTGCATATTTTCTTTTGAAATTCTGCCAGAGTTCAGCTTGTGGAAGTGTAAAAGTATTTCAAATGCTCTTTAAGAGAATATTTTATATGTATTAAGTGTTCTTAGTGTATCTGGATTTAAGAACTGGTGATAGTGACCAGATATTTGTGAGTTCAATTGCCAAGAATGCCAGACACGCACAATGTAGTATATTGTTAAATATACTATAGAAACTGTTACATATCCTCCAAAAATAGGTCTCTTCTTATGGCATGTGAGGTGCTGAGGTTCCAGGCTTCATCAGGTTTTGTAGACACCCCTATTGGGCCATCCATATGCTCCTGTACTCTTAATGTTGGCTTAATGCGCTGATTTTGGACTCTCCTCAGCACCTGGCGAGACTGCACAGTCAGACATACTGGACTATGGGTGACTGCCAACATTCACTTTCACTAGCCATGTTGCCCTGCTTCCTATCATAGCCACTTAATTCATGGTTTCACACTTTGTCCCTAATTAACAGTACACATGAAAGGTTTGTAAGAGAGCAGCTGCATTTTCACCTAACAATAAATTAACACCTCTCTATTTATAAACCTAATTATTTGTGTTCTTTGAAGAAGTTTTCGGCATGTCCTGTGATGCATTTATAAATCTCATAGTCAATGTGAAGACACTGTGAAATGCAATTATCACAGGATTAAAGCAAACAATAACAACATCATTTTCTTTGATTTCAAAATGTCAACATTTTGTCATGTCAACATATCACTGATATTACTATCATTATCCAGAAAGCACCAAACGTATATGGGTTCTATTTTTTTGCAGGCTAATATAATGATAATTTATTGATAATTTGCTTGAGCGTACACCAGAATTTCTTTTCTGTGTTTCGCTGACTAGCCTAAAAAGTGCAGTCCCATTTCTTACATATTTTGGATGTTCAATACTTTCATCACCTCACTTCAGTATAAATATCACCCTATTGCTAACTAGGGCCATAAAATCAAACATCTTTGCCATGGCTAGTAAATGCAAATCAGAAAGCTGACATGTTATCACACATCATTTCATTTATAGAATCCATAATGTCTAAAACTAATAAAATACCCCACTCACAAAATCCAAATTCATTGCCTCATGTAAAAATGAGGAATTAGTCAATATAAATGCTTTCCTTGACTGCTCACATGAATGAACATGTTTTTTTGTATATGTTCTTTCAGTCTGCTAGTAAATTCTACCACTAAAAATATCATGTGAAATCTGTCCACAGTTTTTAATGAGGTGCTGATTTAATTGGATATTGCAGCTGTGTCTCTTGATAATGTCTGCATTCTAACCCAACCTTGTTTTATATACATGCCCCTTCTCATCAACTTATTGCTAATGGCCATAAAAATACTAAGAATACTGTATATAACACCCAAATCCTATGCATTATTTTACTCACAAAAAATAGTGTCTGGAAAAAGAAAGCAAAAAGTGCATCTGCAAATCTTACTGCACCTCTACAGGCCTGTCCAATGGTGCTCGACTTTATAAAGCATAGACGCATGTCTCAGCTGTTTCATAAGATGAGCGCTTGCTCTCTGGGGCAGACGAAAGCCCAAGTGGTTAACCATAATGAAATTCAAGCCTATCTAGAGCTGTCATTAAGATGGGTGCATTTTAATTACATCTGCTAAAAATCTCTTGACTCAGTGTGAAGAAGCGGTGTCCTTTTTTTAAACAATTGAAGTGTTGCCAGCGTTATAATATATGGAGTGTGTCCATGGTGCACTTCTGATCAGGACAGACGGTGAAATTTCAGTCAACCAAACTTTGAACATCCTGCAAACCACCATTAAATCCATTATTAGAAATGTAAATATTATGGCACAACCATGACTCTGCCTAGAGGAGACCATCAACCATAAGTCATTGAAAGGGTAAGCAGGAATTTTGTTAGAGAAGCAACCGAGAGGGCAAGAGTAACTCTGAAAGAGCTGTAATGATCTATAGCTCAAATGAGAGAAGCTGTTCCCAGGACATCCATAGCCCTGACACTCAAAAAACCTGGGTTTATGGAAGAGTGGCAAGATTAAAGTCATTACCCATGTGGATTTCACCAAAAGGCCTGGTGGACACTTGTGGTGAAAACACGTTTATAACTTTCTCTGATCTGATGAGACCAAACTGGAACTTTTTGGCCATGCTACAAAGTACTACATTTGCTGGAAACTCAAAACTATTAATCACACTGCAAACACCACCCCTGCAGTGAAGCATGGTGGTGGTAGAATCATGTTGTGAGGATCACCAGCAGGCACTGGTAAACTGGTCAAAGTTGACGGCAAGATGGTTGGAGCTAAATACGGGAAAATATGATAGAAGAATTGCAGCTGTAATTGTAGCCAAATCCAAAGGGGTGAATACTTACGCAACCAACAAATGTCTGCTATTTTCTTTAATTAACCTTTGTGTCACAATAATAAAACAAAATGTACCTTTAAATGTTAGGCATATTGTGTAAATGAAATAGTAGAAATCCCATTTAAGTCCTTTTCACTTCCAGATTGTAATGCCACAAAATATGGGAAAGTTCAAAGGGGGTGAATACTTCTACAAGACCCTTAATATGTCAAAATGTTAACTCTGTTGACATGTTGCACTGTCTATCTTTGTGCGTTTTATGAGTATGTGTTCAGGATTGGTCTTTACTTTGGGTGAATCCTAGCCATGAGTCATCCTCCATGGTAAACACCATCCCTATAATTCCCCTCAGAAGGTTAACATTTGCTCCTGTACCTCTACCAAGAAGACAGATTGTCTCCACCATCCTCCCAGACTGATTTAAGAATTAAACAATGAAGCATAGGTTATTTATAGGGCAGCTGATCAAAATTTTAAGCACTGCTGCCGGCACAAGAATGGTCTGATAAAGCCCAAGCTCTTCTATTCTCTTTTATTCCATCTTCAGCATAGGTCTCAATGGAGAAATGTGGAGAAACATTACATGGTCAGACATGGTGCTCACAGGTGCACCTGCATAGTTTATGAGCCTGAGAGGAGATGAGGCGAGATTGTGTTGTCGTCTCACCATGACAGCACCAGCTCTGTCCTGCTATGCCCATTCATGTTCAAGTGATGCTACTTAATGAGAGGTTTAGCTAGTGCAACTTATAATAAGACTAAATTACACAGGGGGCTTTTTAAATGGGAGTCATTTTTAGGCTGATACTAGACCCTTTCGTTGTCTGCGACAATGTTTAAGTAAGGCGCTGCATTGTTCTTCTTCTGCATTGTACAGTATTGCTGGTGCCTTTCTACTGTTCCCTCCATATAAAGGAATCTTAAGAAGGCAAATGCTATTAATAGGCAGTGGGGCTCACGCACTGGGTTCCAAAATGACTTTCCTAAGTGCTTTGTACTGTATGAGCCTCCCTCAATGCCATGTTTTTGTGTTAATTACTACTCCGGATGAATAGAACAAAAGCATGGTCTTTTCCCCACGCTGTTCAGCGTGGTGGTGAGGAGGGTGACACAGTTCAGAGGGAAGGTCCTTGTGCTGAATAACGTCCTTGTAGGGCTCAGTAAAGTGAAGATCAGGGAGAGCAGGGAGAATGAAGACACGCTTTGTCAGCAGCCTTGTGTGCTCTGTCTGTCTATTGTGATCTGGTCACATGAGTGTCCCTGGACTTATATACAGTACAGAATCCATACAGTGTGTGGGTGGAAATTCCTCCATTAGCTTTAACTTGGAACAGGAACAGATAGTCTGAAAGGCAAAAGAAAACATGCCTCAGAGACCTGGATTAGCTGTAATAACCGAATGGCTGTGAGTGAGACACAAAATTTAACCCTTTATAGTGCATGGAGTACAATTATTTAAATAATTAATGAACGTGGATCAAGTAGATCACTTGGCGAATAAAAAAAATGACGCAATCTTTTGAAAAAGTGAACGAATGAGCAGAAAGCAGACAGAAGGGCGGGGGTGAGAACATTCGGACTTCTCTTCCTAATGGGAATTGTATTCAGCTTCTGCAGCCAGGAGCTTATCATGCTAAAAAAAAATTCATCTCATTCCACCTCCCTCTTTGTTTCGCTCATTCTCATTTCTGACAGGTTCTAATCATGAGAGCCTTAGCTGATGACATAATCCGTGCTCCTCCCCTGGGAGCATGGCAGTCTCCCTTTAAGGCAAGTGCACAGGCACGTAGCATTAGTGCTTTAGCTGGACACTTGTGCATACTTAGTTAGGACACCACAGTGTGCTTCACACAGTATGAGCAAAGGACATCTAGAGAAGCTGTTACAAGACGGTGTTTTTTTGAGCTGGTAGGTACTTTTCTCTTTGACTCTAATCTTTTCCAGACCTTCTTAAACCACCAGCTGTTTTGGTTTGGGCTAAAGTTTACATTTGGAAAGGAGGGAAGAGTAATCTACTGAATTTTGAAAATATATCCTGCCACCAATGGGGTTGGTTAAAAAAGTTTTCTGCTTACTCATTTGATTCTTATAAGACGTATCTATTCAAGTTGGTTATCTTTCTAATACCATCACATGGAACTGAAAATGTAACAGCATGCATGCTGCAAGAAAATGTAAAGTCTGTAATAATATTATATTTGATTTGAACAATTTGTATCTTGGGACAGTCCAGCAATAAACCCCTAAATAATGATTCTGGTTTGGTTTCCATTAAAATGCCCTTACAAGGAGAAAAGTTTGTGAGGTTCTGTATTCCCAGGACAGTGCAATGAAAACTTGGCTCCATGTAGTGGAAGAAGTGCCTGGGTTTTTTTTTCTTTTCTGTTTGACAGTGATTGTAATGCAAGTGGTTAGTGCTGCATGAGTTGTTTATTGTTGATTTCTGGGTTTTCTGCTTCATAAATCATCTTTAGATTATGCAGAATATATGGTATGAATTAGACTGACTGACTGTTACAGATGAGTGGAATTAATTATGCATTGACAGTAAAACACTAAGCATATTAAAGAGCACTGGTCATATTCTGTCACCTGCTAGCTTTATTGCCTGTTATTACTAATGGAGTTTAGTTAAGGTCAAAGATTGCTGTAAGCACAAACATCTGTGCATTAAGTTTCAGATTTTAATCTAAAATTTAAAATGCCACTGTCTGATTGTAATCCTCTGATTGTAAGCCGTTCAGTTATTAATGGTGCATGCATTGTCATTTCATTTGGAAACAGACAGTGCCGTGCATTAGTATTCAACCACTTTGGACATTCTCAGTTTTCTGGAATGAACATTTAATTGGAAATGTATGTCACAGATCTACACAGTATAGTCCATATTGTCAAACGGGACAAAAGCTGTAAAATTAGCTATCAGCTGTTTTAATAAGTCACATAATTAGTTTAATGGAGTCTGGCTGTGTAAAATTAAAGAGTCACATGACCTCAAAATAAAAAAAAAAACCATTATATCCATTACTGAAAAATGAAAAGAATACAGAGGCTATTCAACAAAACCTCATGATCAGGTAAGGAAGTAATGGTCAGAAAAACAACCAGGAGGCCAAGAGTACCTCTTGGCCTCCTGGTTGAAGCTGGACAGATCAATAGCAGAAATGGGGGAAACTGCTTTATGGAACAGTGCCAAGAAGAAAGATCAAGATCAAATCCCAGTTTGCCAAAAGGCATGTGAGAGGCAAAATGGCCCCAAAATGGTCTCTGGTCTGGTGTGATGAGAACTTTTTGGACTTAGCGAAATGCTATGTGTCAGATAATACTGTCCACAATATGAAGCCAGATGGTGGTAGAATAATATTGTAGGGATGCCCTTCATCAGCAAAACCAGGGGAAATGTTTTAGTCTGCAAGTGATCTAAGACTGAGACAGAGATTTAACTCTCAGCAGGAAAAACCCAAAGCCATTTGAGAATATGTGACAATACTTGAAAATCCCTGGGGAGAATTCTGGGCAAAAATGACAGAGAACAAAGGGCAAAATTTGCAGGACTGAGATCTCAAATGAGTCACAGATGTAACTGCAGAAAAAAAGTTGTTCTACCAAATATTGTCTCAAGAGGGTGAGTGTAGTCAAAAATTATATGTGCAGTCAAAAATTTTCAGTTTCTTATTGACATGTTTTTTGGTGGCACAGTGGCATAGAGTAGCATTGCCATCTAAGAGGGTTCCCAGTTCAATCCTGAGCTTACATTACTGTCTATGTGGAGTTTTAGATGTTCTTGCCATGTCCATGTAGGTCTCCTCTGTGTTCTCCAGTTGTTCTCCCACCCCCAAACCATACTAGTAGGTTGGCTATTCTAGGTTGCCCCTGGGTGTAAATAAGTGTGTGAAAGTATGTGCATGATGCCCTGTGATGGACGGGCAAACATCCAAAGTGTATTCCCGCCTCATGCACAGTGTTCCCAAGATGGTCGCTACAAATGAACAAATTAAAGAATATAGGTTGGGTTTTTTTGTTGTGACATTTTGGACTATTTTGTGTGGGTCAGTGGCCTAAAATCCCAAAGAAATCCATTTGAACAATATGAAATGTGGAAAGTTGATCCATATGTGACAGACATCTACAAAAGCACAGTTCCTGCCCTATTGTTAATTATGGGGAATTTTATTAACTCTGAATTATTCCTAAGTATGGAAATTAATCTCAGTTTGTATTTTTTTGCTGCAGGGTTATCAGATCAGAATTAATTCCATGCCACAGCCAGCAAGTATGCGTGAGTGTGTGTTATGAGAGATGGGCTATTAATTTGTTGCTTCAATGACCTGTATAGACACTCTGCTCTGTAATTAGATATAGACATACCTTTCCAAAAATCTGTGCTTGTCTTCATCCTTTCCCTGCCTTTTAATCAGGGAATCAGCAAGAGATTCCTTGTAATCTTTGGTATGATTTTTGAAGGTGAGCTCTTATTCCTTGAGTTCCTTTTGTTGCAGGAGAGAATAGATGAAGATTAAAAAGCACAGCAGACTAGAGAGTATCTGTCTCTACATCTGTGTGATAACTCGGTCCTCTCATTAAGGTGTGACTTTTAATCTTCAGCTCTTGTTCAAGAGGACAGCACAGTACAGCTCTCTCTCTGTCTCTCTCTCTCTCTCTCTCTCTCTCTCTCTCTCTCTCTCTCTCTCTCTCTCTCTCTCTCTCTCTCTTTCTCTCTCTGTCTGTCTGTCTGTCTCTTTCCTTCATAAGTTATTGAGGAACCAGGATGGAAATGCAGCAGTTGTCTAAGTAAAAAATTCATTGTCTTATATTATATACGAGACACTGGAGTCAATAATCATGCCAAGATGGAAAGGAAATGAAACACCCTCAAAAGTTGCTACATAAACAGAAAGTTTACTTCTAGCTGCCTGTAGCCGTAGTTGAAATACTTCTGTCTTGTCCAAATATAGTATGAGGAAGTTATTCAGCATTCAGTGTCTAATTTCCTTTGCATATTCCTCAGCATTATTAAGCTGGTGTTTGTCACCTGGCACACCTGGTAACATACAGCTGTGTGGGAGCATAGCAGTGGAAGTTAATACCATCATTATGAATAATTATACATAAATGTGGCTTATACAATGAAAAAAGCAGTGGCCCAAGAACACCAAACATGGAAATCTTGTGGAACAACAAATATGGCTTTTTATATACATCATCATTTACATTTAGAAATGGATAATGTTCAATCAGATAAGCCTTGAACCAGTAAAAAAAAAAAAAAAAAAAATTTCCTTAATTTCAACAAAATGTTCCAGTCTTTCTAGAAGAATATTAAGATCTATAGTATCAAAAGCTCCACTGAGATTGACTCAAGCAAGGAGACACAATGCTGATCAGAGGCCAGTAGTAGGTCATTTACTACTTTAACCAATGCTGTTCCAGTACTGCGATGAAGCCTATAACCTGACTTAAAGATTTAATGTACGTCATTCCTTTGTTAGTATTAGATTACTGTAGCTGCTGAGCTACCACCTGTTCTAGGATCTTGAAGATATAGGGAATGTTTGATATTGGCCTATAGGGTTAAGGTCAGTTTTTAATAATTGATCTGATACGTGCTAGTTTATGATTTAGGTTCATAGCCTATACTAATGGAGGAGTTAGTATTTCTGGTAGTATTTGTTTAAGAAGGTGCTTAGCTATAGGGTCTAGTACACAAATTGATGCTTTTGAGAATGAAATTAGGGAAATGAATACCAATCTCAGACCTATTCTTGAAGCACCCAAAGTTTTGCTGGGGAGTGGGCACATACACTAAGTCTGTAGTGCTCTAAATGATATAACGGCAAGATACACTAAACCGTGTCTGCCTAAAACCGTTTTTTTAATAATAATAATAATTTTATTATTTATTTTTATCTCCTAAAATTTACTTGTGCATTAAATTTGCTATATATATATATATATATATATATATATATATATATATATATATATATATATATATATATATATACCTGTTGGTAGATATCTTAATTTTGAAGCTGTGATCTAAGAAACACCAATCTCTCTGCCGTCGCAGAGGAATAAGTTCCTGGAACTTCTTATAAGAAATCGCTCCATATAATAATTCTCTCAATGTAATACACGCATTTCTTATATCATTGACTCCCTTCCATACAGACAGCAATACACAATGACTTCATAAAATTCTAATTCTAAATCATTGACTCCCTTCCATACAGACAGCAATACACAATGACTTCATAAAATTCTAATTCTAATTCTAAATTCTCCATGATTCCTACCAGTCAGTGGTAAGGCTGCATTGGTCTTTCACTCTGCACAAGTTTCAAGGTGAAACTTTTCCACGAATGTCCTCTGTCCTCCGGTTTGCTTGTTGTCCAGAAAACCTGAAAGACTCGCGCAGCCCAGCCAGGAGAAGCCAAATTGTCGTGGAAATTAGAAAACACTTGCAGACTCGTCCTCTGAAGGTAAAAAGATTTATTACAGAAAGATGGTTAATACAGGTTAGAATAAAGCAGGATAGAATAATGAGAGCGCTCTGAAGCCCTTGTACTAAATCACTACTATATATATGAAACGCAGAGCATGACATAATTCTGTGTACCAATAAGAAGCGGTTTGAGGCAGTTCAAACAGGCTTTGTTTTAGGATCTTGGACAGATGAACCTTGAACAGAAGAACATGTTTGTTTCTCTGTAAGCAGATAAACATTCTGTACTGATCTCAGTGAAATGACATGGCCTTCTTAGGCGTTATCCTCTGATGAGAACGAAATAGAACAAGAACAAAACTATTACAAAGTAAAAATGAATAATTTCCCTCACATTTCCCCCATTTTATCATTACAAAATATGATAACTAAAATTGACAGAGAAATTACTATTCTGTGAGTACATCAGAACTTCAGAAACCTTTCACGGTTCAACTGAATTCATTATAAAACAGACATAATGAAGGCGCTAAGGCTGTTTTGCGGATATAAAGTATCCTGTCGTCAAGCAAGCTTATTTTACAGTGAAATGAGAATCGTCATGGTCAAAGGAATATTTACAAGAGCTGTGAAATGGATGTCAATGGGTCGTCCTCATCAGTGCCGCTGGGAGGATCTGATACCCAGTCAGGTTTAGGATACAAGTCAGGTTGGCCATCATAGGGATCGTACTCAGTCTTTGTCCACATCAGCGTTTGGTCATTAGTGATTTCAACGAGCGTGAGAGACTGCTCCAAACAAGACAAACGATACAAGGAAAAATGAGCAAGACAAGAAGAATTATTGCACCTATTGGTAGACTGACGGTTAATATCCACGAGACCCATCCCCTGAGTACTGAGTTCAGCCAATCAAACCCCATCTCGCTAGTCTGTGGAGGGTTGCGTATCGCAGACCTCATGTGTTCAATGATAGAATAACCATTATGTGTCTGCATGACGAGGGGAAGTGTGACTTTGTGTGGGCATGTATATGCAGCGCGTCACTCGTGAGCGTTGGTCCTCCTAGAGGCCTCTTGATAGAGAATCACTTTCTAGTCCTCCTGCCGAAGTCCTGTCTTCTCCAGCTCAATGCTTGGCTCTGGCACCCTCCTGCAGTGGCTTGCACGCATCCATGTGGCTCTCTGGTTGACTTTCACTGCTGAATGAGTAACAAGGAGAACCGGGAATGGCCCAGACCACTGTGGATTGTTCCACCTGGTCCTGCGGAAGTCCTTGATCATGATCCACTCTCCGGTCTTCAGATCATACAGCGGACCCGTGGCTGGAGCTGGAAGTGCTGCCTTTACCTGCTTGTGGATAGAGTGCAGAGCAGAGGACAGGGTTGCACAGTAATTTAACATTGCATCATCACATGCTACAGCATCAGGAAGGTCTCCCACTCACACTCCCAAGGTGTGTGGAGGTCTCCCAAACAGTATCCCAAAGGGGCTAAGCCCATCCTAACCTGTTTCAGAACAGAATTTGCTCAGTCTGTTTTTTAGTGTCCCATTTTCTCGCTCTACCACCCCCCCACTAGCTGGATGATATGCACGGTGCTGCTTTAATTCATTACCCAAATATTCACCCACCTACTTAAGGGCATGGCTCACAAAAGGTGTGCCATAATCACTGGAGATTATCATTATCACTACCACATCTGAGTCCTGTTTGAACGTAGGGACGTGGCCTTCTCTACCTTCAAACCTCAACTCTTGTTATGAGTTGCACAAACAGCGTAAACAATTTTTATTTTTTATTTTTTTTAGAGTAATTAGAGAAACTAATGCTTTATCGCAGCTATCATTCCCCCTTTTGACGCATGGTCCCTGCCTGTGAAGACAAGGACAGCCCTGGGGGCATCGCCAAACTCCGTCAACAACCATGCAGCCTGCTTTGCACCTCACAGCCTTTTCCTCGTCCGCGTAGCCCATGCTTGGAGGTCTGAAAGCTGTAAAGAAGGAGTGATTATTTTCTTTTGTGCTTTGGGACCATAGACGCAGCTGCTTGCTTTGCTGCACTGCCCACTCAAGCTTTCCTAGGAAAACAGGGTCTAATTTGTTAGTGTGTGCATCACATTTGCATACTGCAATAGTCTTGGGGAGTAGGACTGCGTCCAGCAGCTCAGAGAATAGTTTGTGGTGGGCTATATGTGTTCCTGAACTCGTCAGGAAGTTCCTGTGTTTCCAAATTGTCCCCAAATTATGTACTACCTCAAAGGCATATCTACTGTCTGTGTAGATATTTACTGACTGTCCCTCATCATGTCTTCATGCTTCTATGAGGGCATACAGTTCAGCTGCTTGTGCTGAAAGGTTTGAGGGGAGACTTCCTGACAGACCGTCTCGTGTGCTACTACTGCATAGCCCACTCGATTTTTACCTGTCTCTGGGTCACGTGTCGCTGACCCGTCCACAAAGAGGATCAGATCTGAGTTTTCCAATAGAACATCTTTCAGGTCGACTCTAGGAGAGCAGAGTTCATTAGTCAGTACAACACAGTCATGTGGTTCTCCGTCTCCCTCTGTTGGAAGAAGAGTAGCAGGGTTAAGGAAAGTACATCATTTTATAGTGACATTCTGCATGTATGGTGTTATGGTGCAGCCACCATTGGGTGGACAGGTGTGAGGTTTTCTGTTCAAGTAGGAGTGACAACACCTCATGTGAAACCAAGAGGTTCAATTCTGTGTAACCTACCAGGTCTCTGGATGCCATCACAGCTTTCTCAGCTGCTGCTACTGCACGTACCCATGGGGGAAACTGGATCCAACTCTCTGAGCGGTGCTTTTAGAATGGTATAGTTTAGAATGAAAGTTCTGCGATACGAACGCATACCTAGGATAGATAGAACCCGTTTCTTGGTCCAAGGCTTGGGAATCTTCTGGATTGCAGATGCTCTTTCAGCTGAGAGTTTCTTTCCCATTGCAGAAATGTCATGCCTTAGAAATCTCACTTCTTGTTGTACATACTGTAATTTGGAGAGACTGGCTGTGTTGTGTCCTTCTTTGGCAAGATGCTGCAACAATTTAATGGTGTCAGTTTCACACTTTGCCCTGGACAAAGTGGTTGAGGTGCTAAGCTGTCTAGCATTTGGTTGTATATTGTTAGTGACTCTCAATTCCCTTAACACGAGCAAGAAAGTGTAAGGACGTCCGTCAAATATGAATGCAAACCGAAACTGTCTGTCTTTATCAAGACATATACTGAAAAAACGCATTAGCTAAATCTACGACTGAAAACCATTGGCTATCTGCTGGAACCTGGCTTAATATAGTGTAAGAATTTGGCAGGTCTGGAGCTCTCTGTTTGACTGCTGCATTAACCGCTTGCAAATCTTGTACAAATCTCCATTCATCAGCTTGTATGGTTTTTCTTGCTTTCTTTACCGGAAATATTGGAGTGCGCACTGACAAATCACGGCAGGGAACAATGACCCCTGGTCATTGCCCTCGATAGCTTCTGATTTAAGAGGGTATTGAGATGGTCTGGGCCTAAAGTCAGATTTGGGCGTGATCGCGGCTAGTGGTGCACTTTTAATCAAGCCTACGTCATGTTTCCCTTGGGCCCACAGCCCGAGCGGCACCTTCTTTAATTGTGGGTGTATCTCTAGGGATGGGGGGCTTGTCCCAAGGTTCAGAAACATTCTAATAAACATTCTAATAACATCCCGGTTAACCTTGCACATTTCCAGAAATAATTTTTTATAAATTCCCACCGTCAGGCTGTACCACATGTTGGAGGTGGGTTTCTGTTCCCAGTCTGTAATTTTCCCACTCTCACATAATCTGACCCACAGTCCCACACCTTTCTACTGTTTGTTCTTTATTTTAGCTGATTAGATGTAGGGCGCTGATTCTGGGACGAAAAATGCACACCACTGCATGTCACTCAATTTGACTGAACATGCACAAAATTTGTCAGACACAGCTCTTTGCTTTCTGGGATATCCATAAACCATTCTTTCTCAAAATTAAAGTCTCTTCCTTCATGCACTTGCACTGTGCAATGAAGGGCAGAGGGCGGCATAAAATCAACATAGTTGTCCTTCATCTTATCATGTGCCAACGTCAACAAACGAGCACAGGCTCTAGGCTCGTTATGCATTTACCATTGATAAACACAGAGCTCTGTTTCTTTAACAAACAGAGTTACAATGATGAGTAAAACACACATTAAGTCCCTGCCCAGTAGATTGACTGGACATGAAGACGAAATTTGGTCTAATACTGAATGTACTGTTACACCCATGGAGAGCAGTGACCGTGAACTCATCTTTTGGGGATTCTTTTAATTCAAAGTGTTTTATTACTGAATACATTGCTCCTGAACCTTACCAAAAATGTGACACTTTGTCCATTAACTACAAGAGATATACATGGTAACTGTGTAAAAGGAGAGGCATTATACTTTAATAGGTTAAGGGTCATGACTGGTTCAGACATTTGTGAATTGTCAGTCTGACTAATGTTGGATGTGAGTGTGTGCATATATTCCTGTTCTTTGTGAGCTAACTGATAGTTTGGGTGTCTGATGTCACCTCTTCTGTTCCCAGGTGCCTCACCCTTCCCTTAGCTCCGCCCATCAGTTCGCTTCTGCTCTGGACCATCTCCTGCAAAATGTCCAACTTTTCCACAGTTGTAACAGTTTAATCCTGGTCCATAGCCCTGACAGCCGGGTCTTCCTCGTCTGCATGCTTTTGGTCTTCCTCTCCTTTCCATATTTCTTTCCTTTGCCTCTCATAGGAGCTTCTCAACGTGGATTACATACCTCTCCACTTGTGTGAGGTTTCCGGTGTCCCAGGTGATACATTGTTGTTTGATTATAGCGGCAGTTTCTGGTTTAATGCCGTTCATAAAGCTGTTTCTGAGATGTGCCTCCCATGCTGTGACGGCCGCCTGCCCATCTGCCAGAGCGTCGGGTTTCTCCAAGCCTGAGTTTGCGTCATGGATCTCAGTGAGCCTGGACAGGTACTGTGATACAGTCTCTGAGTCTTGTTGTTTACCCAAAAACTATTTTTGTCATGTCCATTCGTACAGGAAAGGTGTTCGTCAGCTTCTGCTGGAGCACCACGATTTGTGCTCTGTACCTTGTGTTGACTTCATCGTCCCACATTGTTCTCTGGGAACTCACGTGAAACCTTGATCCAGTCCGTACCAAGTTTTGCCATGAGCAGTCGTCGTAGTTCATGAGTAGTGGGTCTGAATTCTCTGCAGAATATCTGAAGTTTATCCCCAAACTTTCATCCTCCTACTTCGTGGAGCGCGGGCAGATGCGTCATGCTGCTCCAATGTCTTCCAATGTCCAGGGTCTGTGAACTAGCACAGAGCATCCTTCTCTGGACACTTCTAGCATTGGGGCATTTACCACGGCGTGCACTGTCCCTTCTCTGTCCAGTTTTGTTGGTCTGAAGCCCTCAGGCAGCAATGTTGTTGGTCCCTTCACTTGGGATCTCGTGTGTAACGCCACCGGTGACGGGAGGACAGCTGGAGCATAGTTCGGGGGGGGTTGGTGGCGCAGTTCTGACAGGTTCGGATGGAGTGGCATAGGCTGGGCCGCTTCATCGTGAGGAGGTGCCTCTGAAACTGCAGGTTCCTCCCTCCTTACTGGTTGTGGGCATCGCGGTGGGGCGGAGTCCAGGTCGGGATCGGCTTTCTGCAATTTAGCGCACTGAGAAACAGATGAGGGTCCTCCCTGACATTTTTTCTCTCTTTTATGTGCCATTCAGCAAATGCCTTCCAGTCTGCTAAAAACTGCACTTCGCTCTTTGTTTTAGGGGTGTCTCTCTCTCTCCCTTGTCTCCAAATTAAATTTCAGTTGTTCTAACTGTCTGAGGCTAAAACTACCTTTTTCTGGGAAAGCAGATTCATTAACCCATACATCATATTGATTCAAACATCCTTCCCCATAATTCACACGCATAAACATGACATTAGGATCAACATATGAGCACCCTGTCACAGGATGTGCTTTGCTATATGTTTTCTCCATATTTTATTTTATTTTATTTTTATTTTTACAGCTTCTATAACTTTCAAAGTTTTAATCAACTTAACGTGCTATGAAAATCAAGTGAATATGCATTCTCGTGCACAGACAGAAAAGGTTCAAAATGTGTGCCAAACCTCTAGACATTCAATTAATCATATAACCTATAGGTTCAGTAGAGCAAACCTTAAGAATGTAAAAGAGTTTACCCGTGAGGGCGAGTCCACATACAGCAATTTGGTAGGATTTACAGTTTTCTCTTCCCTTCTTTTTTTTTTTAAAGAATTTTATTATTATTTTATTTTTAAATTTTTTTTTTTATCTCAGTAACATTTACTTGTGTGTTAAATTTGCCAAATATATCATGTAGCGCTGATATGAGGGAATGAGTCGATGGGGCATGCCACTTGATAATAATCCGCCGTAAAAATACTGCACCTCTTGCGCTTCTCTTTACTTATTTATTCCTCGAAACGGACTCTTTCTATTAGCAAATATTTTTACCGTTATTATCTCTCTCTATATATATACCTGTTGGTATATATCTTAGTTTTGAAGCTGTGATCTAAGAAACACCAATCTCTCTGCCGTTGCAGAGGTGAAGTTCCTGGAACTTCTTATAAGAAATTGCTCCATATAATAATTCTCTCAATGTAATACACGCATTTCTTATATCATTGACTCCCTTCCATACAGACAGCAATACACAATGACTTTATAAAATTCTAATTCTAAATTCTTGACTCCCTTCCATACCGACAGCAATACACAGTGACTTCATAAAATTCTAATTCTAATTCTAAATTCTCCATGATTCCTACCAGTCAGTGGTAGGTCTTTCGCTCTGCTCAATAAAGGACAAACTGCCTTCACGTCAACACAGGCTTCAGGGTGAAACTTTTCCACGAATGTCCTCTGGTTTGCTTGTTGTCCAGAAAACCTGAAAGACTCGCGCAGCCCAGCCAGGAGAAGCCAAATTGTCGTGGAAATTAGAAAACACTTGCAGACTCGTCCTCTGAAGGTAAAAAGATTTATTACAGAAAGATGGTTAATACACTTTAGAATAAAGCAGGATAGAATAATGAGAGCGCTCTGAAGCCCTTGTACTAAATCACTACTATATATATGAAACGCAGAGCATATAGACATAATTCTGTGTACCAATAAGAAGCGGTTTGAGGCAGTTCAAACAGGCTTTGTTTTAGAATCTTGGACAGATGAACCTTGAACAGAAGAACATGTTTGTTTCTCTGTAAGCAGATAAACATTCTGTACTGATCTCAGTGATGGCCTTCTTAGGCGTTATCCTCTGATGAGAATGAAATAGAACAAGAACAAAACTATTACAAAGTAAAAATGAATAATTTCCCTCACAACCGAGATCAGTCAATCCTTTTGCATGTGGAGTTTGACATTCAAAAATAAGAAGTGAATTCACAAGAAAGTGTACAGTCAAGGGAACTGAGGCTGTGAATCCCAGGCTAATAGCACAGAAGGTGAATTAGCCTGACCACTGATTAAGCTGCTTGTGTGCCTTAGCCAGCGACACCAAACACTTGTGTTCACCACTTGTCCAACCTCTCATGTCACAACCCTAACCCCAGCCTCAAATTCAACCCATCTAATCTACTGGTGCCATTACTTCTATTTCTTGATCTGTGAGCCCCTGTCCCTGCTATCTTACTTCCTGTCTCTACTCATACTCCTGGTTCAGGCTCAGCTTCTTTCTCTACTAGCTCAGTAGCTCCATCTTGTCCATTCTGATTATGGCTGTGACTGCCTACAAATACTCTTCCCTTTCTTTTGTAGGTCTGAAAGCAACAGCCAATCACAATGCACTTCAACCTAATTAAAAAAACTATTAAGTGAAATAAATGTCAAATTGTCTGATGTGTATATGTGTTTAGCGACCTTTTGCTGTGTTTTGCTAAAAACAGACTTTTGTTTAAAACAGACTAGTGAATTACATTTTCACATATATTTTCTCACCATTGGAATTTACTACTACTAAATGCAATGATTAATATGATTTCTACTCGAACTTGACCTCCGGTAATAATACTGCAGTGAATGTTGTAAACTTGTTTACTGCATTCTTGCAAGAGCGGTGCTCATTTTCTCTTCAAAGTCCCCTGTGTAGGCTTTAATTGTTTTATTTGGACTGCCTGTCTCTGCCTGTGTTCCTAGTTTAGCTTCTGTATGTGCTCATTCTGTTCACTCAGCAACTGTTTTGTTAATCTTTTGTTCTGTTTCCAAAATCAGTCTGATTCTGTTCCTTCTGTCAGCTCAGTTTCTGTTTCTATGCCTCACTCAGTCTCTGCCTCTGATCATGCTCATGTTCTTGAGTTTGTGCATTCTCCAATGATCTGTTCTGTCCCTGCTGTCTATTCTTGCACTTGGGACTGTCTTGAACTCTTGTGTTCGCTCATCTTGGACACTTTCTAGTTCTCTGGTGCCAGCCTAGCAAATGTTCCATAGCTAGCATCAGGCTTGTCTCCTATCTTTGATCCTCTATTCATCTCAGCTCTTGTCTAAGTATACCAATTAGCGTATTTTCTGTTTCTGAGCTTTCACTATCACTGTCACTATTAGTCACTGAGAATTTCTCACTGTCCAGCTCAGCTCTGTCAATATCGCTGATATTGAGCCCCCTGAGCCTTACCCTGACTTAGTTATGGGAAATATAGTCTCAGCTTCAGATGCACCACCCAAAGGTCATTCAGTGCCTAAAATGTTTTGTACACTTTTCTTGTCACAACCTTCAGAATTTTAAAGAATCCACTCTGGTTCTGCACTTCTGTGTGTATGCATTTCCATGTGCTGGTTGAACTGATTGAACAATGAAAAATGTAATGTAAGCTCATACTTAGTGCCATATAGGATATATTCAGGCCCCAGCTGGGTGTTGGATTGTTTACCGCCTATTGTTCTAAAGCAGAAGCCTCCAGAAAGAGAGTCCTCAAGCTCACAGGGACCTCTTTGTATTTTTTAAGAAGCTCTGTCTCTATATCCCTCTCTGTGTCTTTCCCCCTCTCAGGAAATAAGTCCCAGGACAGTGGTATTGCAGAGATGGAGGAGCTCCCTGTTCCTCAGCACATTAAAATCAGCAACATCACTTGTGACTCCTTCAAGATCTGCTGGGACATGGATTCCAGGGCCAAGGAGCGCATCACACACTACTTTATTGACCTTAACAAGAAAGAGAACAAGAATGCCAACAAGTTCAAGCACAAGGTATACATAATTAGTGCCATTTTAAGTACAGTACACTCCACTAATATTGGCACCCTTGGTAAATATGAGCAAAGAAGGCTGTGAAAAAATTGTCTTTATTGTTTAACCTTTTGATATTTTGGTCAAAACATTCAAAAAATACTCTGCTCTCATTGAGATCAAACAATTGCAAACAAAACACAAGTTTATTTTTTTTTAAAAACTTTGTTAAATATATGTGTGCCACAGTTATTGGCACCCTTTTATTCAATACTTGCCAAGATAACAGCTCTGAATCTTCTCCTATAACGCCTGATGAGGTTGTAGAATACATGGAAAGGGATCTGAGACCGTTCCTCCATACAGAATCTCTCCAAATCCTTCACATTTCGAGGTCCACACTGGTGGACTCTCCTCTTCAGTTCACCCCACAGGTTACCAGGTCAGGGGACTGGGATGGCCATGGCAGGACCTTGATTTTGTGGTCAGTAATCCATTTTGTGTTGATTTTGATGAATGTTTTGGATCATTGTCCCGCTGGAAGATCCAACCACGGCCCATTTGAAGCTTTCTGGCAGAGGCAGTCAGGTTTTCATTTAATATCTGTTGATATTTGATAGAGTCCATGATGCCTTGATGTATCCTCACAAAATGCCCAGGTCCTCTGGCAGAAAAATAGCCCCAAAACAACAGAGAGACAGCACCATATTTAACCGTGGGCATGGGGTACTTTTCCACATGGCTACCTCTCCGTGTGCTCCAAAACCACCTCTGGTGTTTATTGCCAAAAAGCTCTATGTAGTTCTCATCTGACCATAGAACCCGATCCCATTTGAAGTTCCAATAGTGTCTGGAAAATTGAAGACACTTGAGTTTGTTTTTGGATGAGAGTAGAGGCTTTTTTCTTGAAACCCTTCCAAACAACTTGTGGTGATGTAGGAGACTTCTGCAATTCTCCAGCTGTGATCCTTGGAGATTCTTTGACCACTCGAACCATCCTCTTCACAGTGCGTTGAGACAATATAGACACGCGTCCAATTCCAGGTTGATTCATAACATTTCCAGTTGACTGGAGCTTCTTAATTATTGCCCTGATGGTGGAAATGGGCATTTTCAATGCTTGTGCTATTTTCTTATAGACACTTCACATTTTGTGAAGCTCAACAACCTTTTGCCGCACATCACAGCTATATTCATCGCTCTTACCCATTGTTATGAATGACTAAGAAAATTTGGCCTATGTGTTACCTAATATTTATACCCCTGTGAAACAGGAAGTCATAGTTGAACAATTTCCTGTTCCTAGTCACCCAGCTGTAAAAAAAAATTTTTTTTAAAAACATGTAAAATATCAATGGGAATATACTTCAAGTATATTTTTCTCATATGAATTAACAGGGGTGCCAACAATTGTTGCACACCTAAATTTAACAAAGATTTTTTTTTGATAAATTCAATTTCAATTCAATTTTATTTGTATAGCGCTTTTTACAATAGACATTGTCTCAAAGCAGCTTTACAGAAATATCAACACGGTATACAGATATTAAAGGTGTGAATTGATCTGTGTTAAATCTGTGTTTTCTTTGCAATTGTTTAATATCCGTGAGAGCAGAGTATTTTTGTGAATGTTTTGAACAAAATATCAAAAGGTTAAACAATAAAGACACTTTTTCACAGACTTCTTTTCTCATATTTACCAAGGGTGCCAATATTAGTGTACGGCACTGTACGTGAAGGCTTGCCTTCTTAGCTTATTAAAGATCAACTATTAAAAAAGGCAAATGCTGATTAATGTAATTTTATTTGGACTTGTTAAAAAATGAAGTATTCATGCACAGTGGCATAATCACTGTCTGATCTGTACAAATGCAATGGCACATTTGTTATTTAATCATTTATGGCATGAACTACCATCACCCAATCCAGCCATATTAATAATTTTGACATAAAATACAACAGTTCCACTGAAAATGATGAATTAAAACACCATTCTAGTAATAGGGGAAAACTTCATTTTACCTTATAAAACAAGACCATTTGATGTTTGGGGAAAATATGATAATGAGTCTTTATTGGTCACATATACGGTAGAGAACAGTGAAATTGTTTTCATTGCATACCCCAGCCTGTGGAAGTGGGGGTCAGAGCACAGGGTCAGCCATGATACGGCGCCCCTGGAGCAGAGAGGGTTAAGGGCCTTGCTCAAGGGCCCAAAAGTAGCAGCTTGGCAGTGCTGGTACTTGAACCCCCCGACCTTCCGATCAGTAACCCAGTAACCCTTAACCGCTAAGCCACCACTGCCCCCTGATTACATATTGTTGGTTACATATGGAATCATAACAATGAATTTGCTGACAATTTATGAACATAAAATAACTGTGCAGAACGATGTTATTTGATTCATAAAAAATGAGCTGAGCTGTATGTTTCTTAGGTTAACCAATCGCAAATTAGCATTTGGAAGTGTCATAAGGTATTTCAGGAGCTCAATCTGAACTCAAAACCAGCTCAGATGAGGTTGAGATGGGTTAATTGCTTTGAATATTTAATGAATATCCTGCTCTGCCCTCTGCATGCCCCAGGATGTACCCACTAAGCTGGTAGCAAAGGCAGTGCCTCTGCCCATGACAGTGAGAGGCCACTGGTTTCTGAGCCCACGCACAGAGTACACTGTAGCCGTCCAGACAGCATCCAAACAGAGTGACAGAGACTACGCCGTCTCCGAGTGGAGTGAGGTCGTGGAGTTCTGCACAGCTGGTGAGAGCAAAACACACATACTCACATAAACACATTCTCTCCCTTCATTATATTACTAGTGTTACTAGATATTATTTCCCTTGATAATTGGATAACTGTAGCTTGCTGAGTCCTTTCCTTTTATTGGCTCTCTGTCGCAACACCTGCATAAATTAGGGTGTGGTTCATGTAAATAAGATGTAGGATACCAGTCAAAAGTTTGAACACACCTATATGCTTCCTTGTGTTTATTTTCTACTATTTTGAAATATTAAAGAGGACATTAAGACTAGCAAATAACACATATGGAATTAAGCAGTAACCAAGAATAGTGTTAACTGATTTTTGATTTAAAATGTTTTGGCGGGTTGCCCGTGAAGCTTTAAACACTCTTTGGCATGTTTTGAATCGACTTCATGAGGAAGCTAAAACTTTTAAAATTCCCAAATTGGCTGAGCACTTGTTGGCTGCTTGTACTTGTTTGGGGAAACTAATTAAATTGGACTCATTTTTGTACAATGAGTCGGTCTGTCACCTGAATATAATCTCTGTAATATCTTTAATAAATGTGTGGTTTTTCATAATTATTATACAGTGCCGTCCACTAATATTGGCACCCTTGGTAAATATGAGCAAATAAGGCTGTGAAAATTTGTCTTTATTGTTTAAACTTTTGATCTTTTGTCACCTCTATGAATTCTATGAGAAAAAAAAATATTTGAGGTATATTCCCATTGATATTGTTCTGGGAACAGGAAATTGTTCAACCATAAATTCCTGTTTCACAGGAGTATAAATATGAGGAAACACATAGGCCAAATTCCCTTAGTCATTCATAACAATGGGTAAGACCGAGGAATAAAGCTGTGATGTGTGGCAAAAGGTTGTTGAAAGCATTGAAAATGCCCATTTCCACCATCAGGGCAATAATTAAGAAGTTCCAGTCAACTGGAAATGTTGTGAATCAAACTGAAATTGGACAAGTGTCTATATTGTATCAACGCACTGTGAAGAGGACGGTTCGAGTGGCCAAAAATTCTCCAAGGATCACAGCTGGAGAATTGCAGAAGTTAGTTACATCTTGGGGCCAGAAAGTCTCCAAATCTACAACCTGTGGTGATGGCTAATGTTTTGAGGCTGTTTTTCTACCAGAGGCCCTGGACATTTTATTAGGATACATGGCATGATGGACTCTATCAAATATCAACAGATATTAAATGAAAACCTGACTGTCTCTGCCAGAAAGCTTAAAATGGGCCGTGGTTGAATCTTCCAGCAGGACAATGATCCAAATCATACATCAAAATCAACACAAAAATGGTTTACTGACCACAAACTCAAGATCCTGCCATGGATCCATACCAGTCTCCTGACCTGAAACCCATAGAAAACCTGTGGGGTGAACTCAAAATTTCAAGGATCTGGAGAGATTCTGTATGGAGGAATGATCTCAGATCCCTTTCCATATATTCTCCAACCTCATCAGGCATTATAGGAGAAGACTCAGAGCTGCTTTCTTGGCAAAGGGAGGTAGTGCAAAGTATTAATTAAAAGATTGCCAATAATTGTTGCACACCTATATTTAACAAATCTTTATATATATATATATATATATATATATATATATATATATATATATATATATATATAAACCTGTGTTTTGTTTGCATATTTTTTGATACATTTTGATCATACATTTTGATATCCATGACAGCAGAGTGGTTTTGTGATTTTTTTTAAACAAAAAATCAAAAGGTTAAACAATAAAAACAAATTTTCACAGCCTTCTTTGCTCGTATATACCAAAGGTGCCAATATTAGTGGAGGGCACTGTACATGTCTATTCAAGGACTTATAATTTGTAATATTTGTTCAAGTTTAAAAGGTGATATTTTTTCCTGAGACCACTTATCTTTTAGTTATAAAAGAATAATTTAGCAGTGTTTATCTGCAAATTCTGTTGCTATGGTTTCATCTGACTACCTGAAACTCATTCTGGCTTCTTTCCTCATTTTCTTCCCTTTTCTTACACCCAGATTACTCCACGGTCCATCTTACACAGCTGCTGGAGAAAGCGGAGGCCATCGCAGGCAGAATGTTGCCATTCTCTGTGTTCTATCGCAACCAGAACAAGGAGTACTTTGACCATGCAAGGCATGTAGATCTGCTGGTTTGACCAAAACAAAACATTTTCTCTACTACTAACACTTTTATTGATATATTCAAGATACTGGTACTGATACAACAGACAGTTTTTTTGGAAAGGGAAATAGAAAGGTAAAGGAAAATATATCATTAGACTTCTGCAATTTATTACCGCTTTAGGCTTCTTTTTCAACATTTATAATACAATAGGGGTGTTATGCAATGTCACAATCTGCATCTGTATGTGTGTCTGTATCTCTTTAGTGCTCCAAATATTCATATCTGTATCCGATTAGTATATAAACCTGTATTGGGTGAATTTTTTAATCCCACTCATGCAGTTTCTCTAAAAGCCCACTTTTCGCAGTGTCACAGATGTTATGTGGAAACATATGCAGGGCAGCTTGAAAGTGAACGAGTTTTGATTTGTCGATGCATCCTCATTCTTTTATGCTTGCGATGACTGTAAAAAGATCAAAGGAGTGAGACGATTGGTTCTGCAGCCAAAGTTAATGGAGCCAACAAAAGAGCCATATTAAATCTGCCAAAAGAGAAAAACAGAGATGAAATGAGATGTGAGAAGCACCTTGGAATCTAATTAGCTCCATTTACCTTCCACAAAAGAGTCCCACAGGGCCCTGTTAGAGGCATTTGCCTCTGACAGACTTTATGGAGAGATTTTAGGTGTTTACATAAGCTGCTTTTCCAATCTATTTTCCTCTATTTCTCAGCATCTCTTTTATACTGTATCGCTTAATCATACATTTAAGCCTTGCTCTCTGTTCACTCTTTGCTGTATCAAACAGTTGTGTCAGTGCTGCTTGTAGCTCAGCATTCATGTATGTGATCCTGTTTAAACAAATAGCTTTTTCCGTCTTTTTACCATCAGTTATGTTTCGTCCCCACACAAGTAGATGTTTGAGTTGTAATTGACAGATTTCTGGTGAGGTTTATTTGAGAACTCGCTGATTATTGACGAGTGCAGCTGTTTCTCGAGTCTTTGTTTTCTTTAATTAATGAGTAAAGTCTAATATGTTAATATGCAACATGATGAATTGCTATGATTAGATATTTACATATAAATGCACCCTCGTTACAGGGATGCGCAGAAAAACAAGATGCTGCCATCAGTGAAGGACAACAGCGGCAGCCACGGCTCACCCATTAGTGGCAAGCTGGAAGGCATCTTCTTCAGCTGTAACACCGAGTTCAATACAGGTGCTCCGCCACAGGACTCACCGTACGGCCGATACCGCTTCCAGGTGCCAGCCAAGGCTCTCTTCAACCACGACACCAACCTGTACTTTGCTGATTTCTACTGCATGTACACGGCATACCACTATGTGATCGTAGTGCTGGCACCACGTGGCTCGCCAGGCGATGAATTCTGCAAGCAAAGGCTCCCCTTGCTGGATATCGCCAACAACCGGTTTCTGACGTGTTCTGAGGATGAAGAGGGGCACCTTTCTTTCCACCATGCGCAGGACATCATCCTTGAGGTGATTTATACAGACCCGGTGGACTTGAGCCTGGGCACGGTGGCTGAGATCAGTGGGCACCAGCTCATGAGCTTGTCTACTATCAACGCCAAGAAGGACCCCAGCTGCAAGACCTGTAACATCAGCGTTGGCCGCTAAATCCATGTTCAAGCGCCCCTTGTTGTTCTGTTCTGTTCTCCTGTTTTCTTTCCTTGAGGTCTTTTCTTTAACTCTCCTTTAATAACCCTTTAGGAGTCTCAAGGCTCCTCAGCAGCATGTGTCTCTCAGCCTTTAAGCAAACACTCATCTCTTATTGAGTTCGACTATACTGTAGCCCTATTTTTCTATCTATGTCCGGAGGCGTCATTCGGACTACCCTTGTGTCTGTCAAAAAAGTGACATTTTCTCCTTTAATCCTTATTGGCTGTGAAACTTTAAACCGTGTTTTAGAGTTACAATGTCATATTTTGCCAAAGGTGACAACATAAAGTAGCATACTGGTCAAGCTGATAATGTAGCTGGATATACTGTATAACATGGCTTTATATATATAAGTGTGTATTAATATTACACAGTGTTCAGATCATTCTAACGAGCACAGTAGACATCACTGCAGCATGATTCTGAAATTGAAAAAACGATGACATCAGCACTTCTTTGACAGCTGCTCTGCAGTGTTTCATGTTATTTATTCAAATCGAAAAACCTATTATACCGTGTTTGACACATAATAAACATGCCAAGTAGTAGAAATAGAAAAATATTTATTTTTCAACCAGTGTTTAGAAAACGGGACGGAACCAGAAGTGCACAATACCGAGGACTTTGTGACCAGAAATGGAGGCACACTCTAGCGCAGAAAGAGTTTCTCGAAATCAAATTTGCACAAATCTACTGCAAAAACCAATGCAAAATTAACATGCACTAAAAGCGTTCATTCAAACAGCAAAATATAGTCATCGTGTCTGTGTACGTCAATTTCAGTCTGGAACACAGCAAACACAGCATGACACCAAACAAACCACAATTGATTGTAGAAGATCTCAACAATTCGAAGTCGGCTGGCATGCAAGACACAAAACATGATTGGAATAAGTCGTTGCGGTTAAAACGGCAAAACAAGGTTGGTAACATCTGTATTGATTGTTGAACAGAAATTCAAGGCTTTTTTCTTTTCTTTTTCTTTTCCTTTTGAGTGTGTTACACTTTCAGACTTTCATTAAAAAGGACCATTGTGCTTCATGGTAGAGCATAGATCAGTTTCTTATATATCTTTAAAAAAAATAAAATAAATCTTTGTCATTGTCATTCTGCCAGTCCTTCAGGAGGCTTCTTAATGTGTCACAGTCATTCAGTTCATTTCATTTTTGTGAAAAAACTAAGTGTAATAGAGGGACACATTCACAATAGGTCACGATAGTTCACACTGTATATCAGTTGCCACTAACACAAGCATTTGTGTGCTTCAGCAGCTGGTGAGTTTGCATATGATTATAAATCTAAGTGCTCTGGGTTTTAGCATAAAAATTCGGCGTTCGCTCATGACAAAGTCCCCGTCTTGAACCCTGAGCATCATGGTCCGATCGTCTGAGAGCACACTGTCATTTTGTTTCAGATTACATCAGAATGACAAAAAACTCAGAACAAGAAACCAAGAAAATTGCATATTGATTCAGGCTTTGGTTAACAAACAAACAAACAAAAAACATCTGTTCAAAAAACAATATAAAGTGCCATATTTCATAATTTTTTGTAATTTCATTTCCTCTTTAAGACACACATGATTTGTCAGTCTCCGCTGAGTTTGGAATGAAGAATAAGCACAAAACAGAGGCCTGTATTTACATGTTACTGTACGTCATGCAGTAGCCATGTAAGGCTTTTTTTTTTCTTCTTCTTCTTAGTGATAGATCAAACCCTGTGTCTGGGACGTCCGGGCAGCTCAACGTAGAATCAGAGTTAAAGTGCATTGTAGTGTTATTATGGCACAAGCATGTAATATGTAAGTAAAAACATGGTTTGGTCCAAATGTCTAGATCTGTACTGAAAGGCAAACCAGGAAATATATATATATATATATATATATATATATATATATATATATATATATATATATATATATATATATATACACACACACACACATTGCCCTCCACTAATATTGGCACCCTTGGTAGATATGAGCAAAAAAGGCTTTGAGAAATTGTCTTTATTGTTTAATATTTTGACATTTTTTAAAAACCTTCATAAAAAGTACTCTGCTCTCATGGATATCAAACAATTGCAAACACAACACAGGTTTATCCAAAAAAATAAATCTTTGTTAAATATACGTGTGCAACAATTATTGGCACCCTTTTAGGCAATACATTTTACTACCTCCCTTTTCTTGAATCCCTTCCAAACAACTTGAGGTGATGTAGGTAACTTCATGTTGTAGTTTTGGAGACTTTCTGACCCCAAGACGGACGCAACTAGCTGTGATCCTTGGAGATTTTTTGGCCACTCGAACCGTCCTCTTCACAGTGCGTTGAGACGATATAGACACGCATTCAATTCCAGGTCGATTCATAACATTTCCAGTTGACTGGAACTTCTTAATTATTGCCCTGATGGTGGAAATGGGCATTTTCAATGTTTGTGCTATTTTCTTATAGACACTTCACATTTTGTGAAGCTCAACAACCTTTTGCCGCACATCACAGCTATATTCCTCTCTCTTACCCCTTGTTATGAATGACTAAGGGAATTTGGCCTATGTGTTACCTAATATTTGTACCCCTGTGAAACAGGAAGTCATGGTTGAACAATTTCCTGTTCCTAGTCACCCAGGTGTACTATAAAATATATTTGTTTTAAATATACTTCAAATATATGTTTCTCATATGAATTCATGGGTTACCAATAATTGCTGCACACCTATATTTAAGAAAGTTTTGTTCTTTGAACAAAGGATCAAAAGATTCAACAATGAAGACCATTTTTCACAGTCTTCTTTGCTCATATTTACCAAGGGTGCCAATATTAGTGGCGGGCACTATACATACACATATACATACATTTATATACACATGTATGTATGTACGAATAGTCTATGTGGTTTCCTGTTTGTTAAGCAGAACCTCCAGCAAGCGTAGTTTGGCTTTCAGGCTTTTGTACTCTTGGTATTCTTCTGTCATTGGAATCCGGTCATCCTTCTGTGCAGTCCTTGTGTGATTTGAGAGCAGAAAAAGACAAAAAAGGAGAGGAGGAAACATTACTAGAGACCTTGTGTTGCCTTATTGGAATAGTTTTGTGTCAGTGGATATCAGCTAAAAGAAAATGGATTTTATTTGAAATTTTATTTGACATTTGAAACACTGTGTGTGTGTGTGTGTGTGTGTGTGTGTGTGTGTGTGTGTGTGTGTGTGTGTGTGTGTGTGTACAGAATCATTTGTGTTTTTGATGCATTGAGTTTTCCCGTCTCTGCCAGTTTATTTTTCTCAATTGTATTGATGTGCATTACACTAACTAAACTGAAATGCCTCGTGGATGTGTGTATCTTTTTCTTTCTCCTGCTGTTCATGTGTTGCGAGCGCCAAATGTAACATACGTATTCATTAAAACATGTTAACGCCACTGCAGTGTGTCCCTCGAGTGTTACCTGCCCATCTGTCTGAAGAACTGCTCCTCGAACTCCCTGATGGCTTTCCGTCTCCTCTTCTTCTCTGCACGGGTCTCGCGCAGAAACCGCAGCAGCTCAGATCTGCAAATCATTAAGCATTTCATTTACACCACGGTGTTCAGCAAACCTTAATCCTTTATTAATCGTTCTCAGATTATAAACTGCACTCATTCGTGAGCTTTAAAATGTTTGAGTTCATAGTATAGGTTAAACTGTTATAGATTAAATCTTGAAAAAAAAAATTGAGAATCACTTGCACTCTTAGAGAGATTACTCGGATGATTGTACAGTAAGGCTACAGTCTAGGGTCTTAAGATCATTGTAAAGCTGAGAATCAGCTGATAGAGATTCCCATTATAGTTCAAGTTCAAGTTCAATGATTATAGAGATAATCATTAGTTTATATTTGTAAGATTTTGTTCGATTTTTAAGTCACATTATCAAATATATTATGTAAATATCAGCGTTCCTGGTGTGACATGGTTCAGCTATTATGTTAGCTAATATTTGCAGACTGCTAAGCGCTACTAGCTTGTTAGCTTATTAAAATGAATGAATATTTATTAGCAGGTTTATATAGTTAGTTTGTGAAACATTTTTTCCCCATAAATACTATATGTGCACACTGCTGCTATAAAACAGGGTGTCCTGAAACCATATTAATAAGCAGGTCCTCCATGATGAGTCGTCTAGTAAGATGTGGCACCAACCCCCAGCCCAAAAGTTTTTCTTGGGCATGAGAGAAATCAGAGAAGGTGGATGCTACCAGGAAGCGAATCTCTTTCACATTTCCTTCAAATGAATGTGCTCTTTTTGTGGCTTACAGGTATGAAACATTTTAACTAGAGATGCACCGATACTAAATTTCTCGGCCGATACCGATAACCCATTATTCAGAGTGATATCGCTGGTACTGATAACCCATACCGATAGTTCTGCCTTTTATACATTCTTTTATATGAATAATAATTAATTCCACAATTCTGAAAGAAATGTAAATAAAAACTTTATTCTCTCCATTTCAACAAGTTGTTTCACAGTGACTGGTCTCATAAACACAAAACACATCACTCTAATTAACATTAACACATGAACTCAATTCTGAAGATTAAAGTTAGATTATTAACTTATTGAATGTTATTAATTCATATTAGCATTGACTGAAGTGTAAAAAAAAAAAACTCCTGTTAGTCTCACATTCACTCACCACAAACAAAAGCATTTCTACTCCATCACTGACATCAAACTGGTCAAATATAATATCAACTTTTATATATTAACATTAACTGCATATGAAATATACTACTCTACAAATATATTTTTCTGTGCAATATATACTTTTTGCCAACTCATCTTCATTGTAATCTTTCAACGGTGTACTGGTGCTTTAATTCAGCTCGAGCAGTGCAGGGAAAAAATAAATAAATAAAAATTAGACTCGTGTGGACTGCTCTAGCGTCCACAAATTTTAGCAGTGCAGAGATTACAGAGATTACAAACTGCAGTTTTGTCATCATTCCACACAAGAGACATCTTCTTTACACACAGCACGAAATCGGTGTGTTTTCCCGCCCCCTTTTGATTGCCAGGATATAATCGACCCTGATCAACCGATGGCCGATAGCGGAAAAATTGCCTTTATCATCGGTGCATCTCAAATTTTAACGGATTTAAACATAATCTTCTCAACATATTGAGACTGTCATAAGATGATAATCACTTTGACCATTGTAAAGACATTAGCTCTGTGAAGTTCCTGAGATTGCTATTTTCATAGTCTTAGTCATGTACAGAGCTTGGTTAACACTTTCCTTAAGAGCAGTATTGATAGAGCTACATGACAACTAACATAAAACTACATAAGCATTTATAAAGGCTTATAACAGACAACAGTCAAAAGGAACGCTTTTTTCAATTTGGATGTCTACAATGGCTTAAACGTACCTTCACCCATACAGCGATTCGCAGCGACAAAGCCACCGGAGATCGTTCATTTTCATTGAGTGCTGGCAACTTCGAGCGACAGCGACCTTTGGTGACTAGATGTGGGCGTGTCCAGTGACACGGTAAAATTGAGAAAAGTTTCACTTCATGCAAATTTGGAGCGAATTGGTGCAGCGACTACTAATGGGAGTGAAGACAGTAGAGCGCGTGATCTGTGATCCGACATGTTGCCTGAGTGTCCGAATTGTTTTGTGGACCCAAACAGGCCGGCGCTTGGGCTTTCTCTGCAGATAAATGGCCAAAGTGTCAAACATTGCTTCTCCTTCATCTCGTAGGATATGATGCATAAATACACTGGTGAATTTTATACACGCACACTTTCCGTCCAGAATGTTTCATTTTAGCGGCAAGACAAACTGGTTTGTTCTCAGTGCTAAGTGGAATGCTAGTTGTGCCGCCCTCTGATCAATGTCACTATGGCAACCAGTAGTAGGAACGTCTACTGGCTTACCTGATAATACACAGACTGGCGACTTGCAACAATAAAATCACTGCATGTGTGAATGTGGCTTAACTCCTGAGTCAAGTGAGTGATTTTTCTTGAAGGTTTTGGTGTTATGAGACGTAAGTGTTAAGTGAGATTTATTTTTTATGACCACTTATACCAATGCCATGACACTATAATGACAGTGTTACTGTACGTGTGTTTTTTCTGACCCTAAATTATATGGAGGTTGATTTTATTTTGACGTCACATTATTACCCTTATGTGACAGAATTGCACTGAGCTATAAATTCGTTGTCATAATGTTCTAATCTAAGCCTGGAAAAAAGCATAACACCACCATATGTCAACAAAAATATATGTCATTTGACTCAAAAATGTAAAAATTGACTAAAGCTGTCTTAATGACAGCTTTAAATCTTTAGAAATATTCACGTCAGTTGGCAGGAAGAGCTTACGTCCTATAGTCTTATGAACACTGGCATAACTGAAGTGTTCCTACCACCATGTTAATGAAACTGAAGTGTGTCCCACCTTGAAGCAGCGTGGAGGTTGGACATGTTGAGCACAGGCTGTCGAACCGCTTTCACCTCATCCAGAGGAGAGACAAATGCTGTGTCGCTGTCCCCTTCTTCATCTTCCTCCATTGATTCTGGGGTTGCTTGCCGCGGGGGCTGACTTTGCTGCACGTACTCTTCATCAGACCCTTCCTCTTCCTCCTTAAGCCCAAGAATGAAAAGCAGTGAGTCTGCTGATTTCAACTGTGCTATGTAGTGTAGTTACATGTGAGGAACTTAAAGAAGAGTGCAAATCGATGTAACATCTGAGAGGATTTTCATTAAAATGGGTGCTGCTTCAATTATGGTATAACATATTGTATTTTGGTTTAGCATTCAATTATCCATCCATTTTCCATACCGTTTATCCTACACAGGGTCTCGGGGAGCCTGGAGCTTATCCCAGAGAACTCGGGGCACAAGGCGGAGGACACCCTGGACAAGGTGCCAACTCATTGCAGGACACAATCACACACATACACACATTCACACACTATGGACAATTTGGAAATGTCAATCAGCCTACAATACATGTCTTTTGACTGGAGGAGGAAACCGGAGTACCCGGAGGAAACCCCTGAAGCACAGGGAGAACGTACACATTCAATCATGAACAATGAAATTTCAGAAGCTGATGCTGGAACAGGCTTAAAGAAATACCGAAACAGAATCAACTCTGACTTACTTGTTAAGAACACGTCACCTTAATCATTAAAAGATGATTTATTTATTTATTTATTTATGAATGAAAATGGTAATCTTTAAAGAAAATAGGACTAACAAACATAATTAATTTCCTTCATCTCCTGGTCTTTAGTTTGATGTCATTTCAAATCCTGAAATTTCATTCCATTTCAGAAACCAGTGCAATATATATTTTGGTATTATGTGCACTCTTCTGAGAGCATAGTGAAGCTGCACGTACGATGGTGGTTATGGTGGGAGTGGCACACAGCAGGTGCTTGACCATCTGGTATCTGTCATAGAGTGGCTTCACAAGGTTCCTTTCCTGCTTGGTGTCCTGAAAAAAACAACAACAAGAGATTAGCACAAAGCTTAGCAAAATGTGCCTTTAGCTTTCTCTGACCATGCTAATAATGAATCGGTCATGTCGGTGGTGGAAAGGGTCTTACAGGGCGTCCGTGTAGACTTTCGAAATACAGCAGGCATTTCTGCAGTGTGAGTTTTTCCAGTGCCATCTGCCTCTGGGTCATCTCCTGAGAACACGAGTAGGTACGATTAAGCATGGGTCAGAAAGAGCCGTTTCAAATTTTTTATTAAAGTTATTTTTTCCAATTCACTATATGAAATGTGTTAACCTGTGTTTGCAGACACATTATTATTGTAAATAAATCCCCAACGTCTTCATTCTTATGAACATTGTGGACATGAATATGAAGACGATAAGATCTAAATAATATTATTTAAAAACAATTTCAAGTTATGGTTCTATAATGTGACATCAGTGTGACCACCAGAATATTTATTTCTAAACAGTGAATGTAACATAAAGGTTAATCATCTTCTGCTCTTCTGCCCTGAGATCTCGCCTACTGTGTAAATAGAATGTAGCCACAGATGGCCTTACCTTCATGTTGTCTGGGAGGCCAAGGGCCTGGCGTTTCTCCCTCAGTCGCTTTAGCAGCATGTCCACCGTCTCCTCCAGAGAGGGCTTGTGCTGCTGCTGCTGTTGCTCCGGCGCCTCATGCTGGCCGTTTGAGTATCTACAGGTGCCTGTGGGCTGGTCGTTCTCTTGGCCTCGTGATTCCTCCACTGACTGCCTCAGCTTCAGATCTGAAGAACAGATGAAAACAGAAAAAGAAGCGATAAAAAAACAGTCAAGAGCCTCTTATTTCAGACAGATTACATTTATTACAGTCAGCTAGGTGTATTTAAAAAGGTCCGGGTACGGCAATGCGTATATAATCACTTCAACTTGGGTTTGATTATTAATGCTTATGTTCTGATCACTATATAGTAACCCTAAGTAGAGCATAAATATTATTGGACACAACAAAGGCTCTATGTGACTATTCTATAAGAATTTGACACTGTAATTCTTAAGACTTACTTACAGCTGTAAAACTTACAGTTCAACTTACAGTTGTGTGCAAAAGTTTGGGCACCCCTGGCCAAGTTACATATTTTATTGTTTTTTAAAGTGAACACAACTGCTATAGCAAACTACTAAAAAATAATTAATATATAAAATGTTAATGCAAGGTTATTTTATATTTGATGAACTGTGGTGGGGGGGAGGTGGGATAATTGTGGCATGTCCAAAAATTTGGACACCCTACTAAGTTAGCACTTAATAACATCCTCTTTGGCAGATATCACGGCATGCGGCATACGGAGTCTTTCTATGCATGTTTACTGAATTTTCACCCACTTTTCCTTGCAGAACATTCAGGGATCATCTACAGCGGTCTGTCATGCACATCATGTTTAAGAGCTACACATTTTTTATGATGTTCAAGACAGGGTACTGTGAGGATATGTATTTTTCATAGTTAGAAATGTATAATTCCGAGGTCAGGCTTTTCTATTATAGATGTACTAAAGATGTTTGTTTGTTTGTTTGTTTGTTCATTTATTTGTTCATTCATTTGTCATTTTGTAGCTCATAGTTTTACTCTTGAGTTAAAATGACCTGAACATCATCTTTGTAACATAAATCTGTAAATCATAAAGTATAACTAAATAATTTTTAATATAGGTTGTGTTGGCCCGAGCTTTAACTGTCAAATGGTAGAAAATATTCTTTTAAGACGATTGCTATGATAAAATAAAGATTACCCACCTTTGAGCTGCTTGCGAGACTTGGCCAATTCACTCATGAGCTGGAATATCTCTGGATTAGCAGTCTTGTCATTATGGGAGGGCTAGAGTTAAAAAAGAAAAAGAAAAAGAAAGAAACAATCAGGTACACCCTTACATACACCATTACATTACATTCCTTATTTAAGGCTGGCCTATTAATTACTAATAGAGTAATATGAGCAAAGAGTGTGGACTTGTGAGGTCTCTGTCTCAAAACGCAACTTTGTATTTCACTAAGGTGCAGTAACTCTGTTTACCACAAGAGGGGATCAGTACGAGATAATTGTGTGAATGGCTGACCAATATACTGGTATACTGGGTTTCATGACCTTTCCAACACTTTTTTATTATATGTGTGAATCCTAAGCGTCACCGTATTATCTATTACAATTATGGTACTTCAAACCTTATCACACTTTCCTTATCTTTCAGTGCTGTCAAAGTCTGGCTAAGCAATTTGCACTCAGTATCTGAACAAAAAGTTCAGATGTTACCTTGTCATCTGCTTTAACCTGTGTATCGTTTTAGAAAGTTATTTACACATTTGTTAAATCCCAGGTCACTGCTTTAGTCATGTTAAAAATGTATCAGTTTCTAACAATATGGAAATTTTAATTATATAGGGTAGAGCTGGATCACATAACATTTTTTGGTTTGAGTTAAAGTATTGGACACATGAGGGACGGGATAAGATTCCTCAGGAACGCTGCCAGAAGCTATACATCTCGTTTGCAGCAGGTCATAACAGCAAAATGGTGCTCTACTAAGTACTCAAGATGATTGCCACGAAGGGGTTGAATAACTTTGAAAATGGAGAAGTCATTATAAGTTGCATTTTCAGTTGAATTTGGGGAAACCACTTGAAGCATTCATTGTGTTGAACTGTTTCAATTGCTTTTGTTTGATTTGTTCAATGCAAACAGCTGAAAGTCTGTAAAAGTGACAATGGGGGTTGAATAATTTTGAGTACAACTTTATCTATTTATTAAAATCATTCAATATTTACGTATCTGTGAGTGGAAAAGCATGTGAACCTTTGCTTTTAGTGTCTTGTGCAGCAATAACCGTACCTAAACGTTGGCGGTAACTGTTGATCAGTCCTGCACGTCGGCTTAGAGGAATTTTAACCCGTTCCTCAGTACAGAATAGCTTCTGGGATGTTGGTGGGTTTCCTCACATGAACTGCTTGCTTCAGGTCCATCCACAACATTTCTATTGGATTAAGGTCAGGACTTTGACTTGGCCATTCCAAAACATTAACTTTATTCTTCTTTAACCGTTTAGGGTCATTGTCTTGCTGCATGACCCGCTTTCTCTTGAGATTCAGTTCATGGACAGATGTCCTGACATTTTCATTTCACTGGTATGATTCAGAATTCATGGATCCATCAATATTGGCAAGCAGTCCTGGCCCACCGTGTTTCACAGATGGGATAAGGTTCTTATGCTGGAATGCAGTGTTTAACTTTCTCCAAATATAACTCTTCTCAGTTAAACCAAAAATTTCTATTTTGGACTCCTCTATCCACAAAACATTTTTCTACTAGCCTTGTCCACATGATCTTTAACAAACGTGCAGACAGGAAGCAATGTTCTATTTATAGAGTGGTGGCTTTCTCCTTGGAACCTTGACATGCACACCATTGTTGTTTAGTGTTGCCCTGGAGGTGGATTCATGAACATTAACATTAGACAATGTGAGAGAGGCCTTTAGTTGTTTAAAAGATTCCCTGGGTTCCTTTGTGACCTCGCAGACTATTAGACGTCTTGCTCTTGGAGTGATGTTTGTTTTTCTCCACTCCTGGGGAGGGTAACAATGCTCTTGAATTTCCTCCATTTGTACACAGTCTGTCAGACTGTGGATTAGTGGAATCCAAACTCTTTGTCACCTTTTCCAGCCTGATCACATACTTTTGCCACTCAAAGATAAGCAATATTGGATCATTTTCCTCAATAAATAAGTGACCAAGAATAATATTTTTGTCGTATTTGTTTAATTAGGTTCTCTTTGTCTACTTTGAGGAAATCTGATGAAGTTTTGGGTCATATTTATGCAGAAATATAGAAAATTCTATATTTCACAAACTTTCAAGAACCACTGTATATACATATATTTCTCCCTCCATATTGACTTACTTGGCACAAACTGTTTGTTGTTGTTGTTGTTGTTGTTGTTGTTACAAATAGCTCTAGAAAAAGTGTACAAATCTGACTTTTTTCCAAACAGACATGGAGAAGTGATGCCCTATATGCACATAAATGGGTCACATTCATTCATCCATCCATTTTCTGTACCGCTTTTCCTACACAGGGTCGGGGTGGAGCCTGGAGTCTATTCTAGGGAACTCAGAGGACACCCTAGCCAGGGTGCCAATCTATCGCAGGGCACAATTGCACACAAATTCACACACTACGGACGATTTAGAGATGCCAATCAGCCTGCATTGCATGTCTTTGGACTGGGGGAAGAAACTGGAGTACCCAGAGGAAGCCCCCGAAGCACGAGGATAACATGCACACAGGGCGGAGGTGGGAATTGAACCTTCAAATTTTGCGGTACAAGGCAAACGTACTAACCAGTAACTGTGCCCCCTGGGTCACAGTCGTATGCATGAATTTAAAGAAAACAAACGTGTTACAATCGTATCAACTCTCTCTCATGGAATCTGTTTCCATGCTAGTTAGTGACCTGTTCTCTTGCATATTAAGGCCCTTAAGTGCCAGATTTCCAGTATAATTAACACAATAATGTGTCATTAGATAGGATCTGAGCAGGCTGGGTAGACGAACTAGGTATAGAAATATCTGAAGTGCTTAAAAGACAGTGACTTCCTGTGCTCATCTTAGCCTAATACAGTTTAAGGTTCTTCATCGAACTTACTACAGTAAAGCAATACTGTGTAAGATATATTCTAACTTAGAGGAACTATGTAACCGATGCCACTTTTCAAAAGAAGAATTCACCCACATGGTCGGTCCTGTTTTAAGCTAAAATGGCTTCTGCTCATCTATATTCAAAATCTTGAATGAAGCATTTGAATTAGATGTACAACCAAGTGCTGAAATAGGCATGTATATACGGAGTATTGGCAGATAATACAACAATAACAAGAATACTGCTTGAATGGAAATAACCTAAAACCACCAAAAACATCAGCATTTGATATTAATGTAATTTGGAGACTGTTTGTAATTACACTCTAGAGTCTAGACGGTTGCTTCAATCTGGCAACCTCGTACCTTGTAGTTCATCTCTTGTTCGAAGCGTTCTTCAAACTTGCGTATCCTTCTCTTCAGCGTCTGGATGTGTTTAGTGAGTAATGGAATAGATTGTGTGTCTTTATCATCATCAGACGTCTCCGGTCTGACCATCCAACGAGGCCTGAGAGAGAGAATGAGACAGTCGTGGTTTAATTCTTCATCTGTTGAGGCATAAACAGGTGGTGGTGTTCTACATTGTATAATATAGAAGCAAACACTGTGTGATTGTGTGTGTGTGTGTGTGTGTGTGTGTGTGTGTGTGAGAGAGAAATCATACAGGATGAGATGCTGTGTGCGGGGAGGTGATGGTGCACGCTCAGGGTCTGTACGTGTGTGTGTGTGTGTGAGAAATCGTACAGGATGAGATGCTGTGTGCAGGGAGGTGATGGTGCACTCTCAGGGTCTGTATGTGTGTGTGTGTGTGTGTGTGTGTGTGTGTGTGTGTGTGTGTGAGAGAAATCGTACAGGATGAGATGCTGTGTGCAGGGAGGTGATGGTGCACTCTCAGGGTCGGTGTTGAAGCGCTGGCTGAGGCTGAGGCTGGCGCAGCGTGGTGAGAGTAAAGGGCTGTTCCCATCTGTAATGTAAGAGATGAGCCGACTGGGACCAGGGTTCTGCTGGAGTTCACTGCTGTAGTCACTTTCAGACTGCCTACGATCTACACACACACACACACACACACACACACACACAGAGCAACTGTTTCTGAAACTTTATATGAGGTGCCATTTAGGCCTTTACATTAATGTGTAAGGTGTCACGAATCCCCTGCACCATCTGCATATCCTATGCTTTTATTGTGACATTATTTCTTTTTGGCTTCCTGGTCCTGTCTCCGCCCCTTGTTATGTCATAGGCACGTCATCCTGATTGTATCCACCTGTTACCGGTTTAGTTCCTGATTAGTTTGTCTGTACATATCCTCATCATTGTTTTTCTTTGTGAAGTTTTACCCCATGTTAATGTGCATCTCTGAGCCTTCTTCCCCTGTGTTACTTAAGGTTTTTTATTTGTTTCCTAGTTCTTTAGATCTAGTTGGGATTTCCTAGTTTTTTCCCTTGTTTTTCTGTTTGTGTTTGTTCTCTTTTTGATGCTTCCTTCTATATTTCCTAGGAAAATAATCAACAATGGGGTGGTTGGTTATTTTTCAATAACAGCCCATCCTGACGTGTTTTATTCCTCTTATACCACAGCAATGATACATATTACTGACATTATAACAACTATACAGTAGAGTTTCCCAACTTTCTTGTAACCTCCATTCTTAGTCTTAGCGCTGACACTTGAGACTCCTTCCATAAATGTTAAACCTCTCCTCACAGAAAGCTTAACCATATCAGCAATTATGTTTTTTTCCCTTTGTTATATAACGGCATGTTTTTAATCCATTTATTATTAGACTTTATTTATGTCGACCTCGTATTATTTTGTCTGCGTGAACATTAAAGATGCTCACAGTACCTACCTACCGCTAGTCCAGTAATGTCTAAAATTCACACCACCCATAGCATAGTGACCGCCTACATTCCCATACACAACACTGTACAGCCTGTGTGGGCTCGCATCACATCTCACTGAGCTAAAATGCTGGTTAAAATCAACGCCTATCTGCTGAGTTTAATGCATGTCAGACCCATGTCTAAAATAAGATTCAGAAATGCGTCAGGTGTTGGCCTTTAGTGCGATAAAATCTCCGACGCCAAATCTCAAAATGTATCACAGAGTGTAGAGAACTATGAATATGCTGAAAACAGAAAAGTTGAGGAAGAAAGAAAGACTATGAACTTGTACTATATGTTCATGGCCTGTGTGAGTTCTTCTCAGATTATTATTAATTATAGATATATAATTAGTATTGAAAATTATCTGTTTTCAATTTGGAAAACTGATACGCAAAAAAAACTTTCATCAGTTTAATAAATGATACATGTAATAGTTTCTGTTAGCCCTTCTTTTTCCTAGATTTGTCCTAAGGGTGTGTCTCATCAGCTCCCTAGCTCCCTACATCGTGAATCAGTATATCGTGTACACAAGTTCGGGCACTGGTAAAGACCTTGGATCACTATACATCAGGACACTGATGACTCAATTTCTGGCCACGTATGACCACGTACTCACATTGTAAAACGTCACCACTGGCATTTATCAACAACATTCAGGACCGATATCTTTCTGACATTATATGACATAAATTTGTTAGCGTAATCACACACTGTTCTGTCATGGTACTTCAAGCAGGATCGTTGGCTAGCTAGTGTATTTTTTTAAAAACATTTAACATTTAAAAGTCGTTAAGACTCAAACAAATCGTACATAGAATGTCAAATAAAGTTAAAAATCGCTAAAGTAAGAACTATTTGAGAGCAACAACAACGATAACAAGCTACTTACATTTGTAGTTTGTCCGCTTTTTTTTTTTTTCGAACTGAGAGGCTTCAGAAAATATGATGTCATTTCCTGTAAGGGAACATAGTGAGCATCGATGCTCTCTGGTTTTGGGGAATTTTTTAGTGCGCTGGATGGATTTTGCGATTGAGACAGCCTTTAAAATGGCCGACTCCATGATCAGTGCCCTGACTACTGAACTATGGAGCTGATTGCTCAGCCTTACATTATGGCCCATCAAGGGCTCACAAAAGTACTGATGTGGCCCAGGCAGAATTTGAGTTTGACACCCCTGATGTTGAACAGCAGCCAGTCTATTGTCCATGAGTACAAGTCCATAAGAATGAGCTGTTACTATAAAAATGAAACTTATCAAAACAAATGCATTATGTTAAACCTGTGATTTGTGGTGGAGCCAGCACTACTGTTATAGAAAAGTAGTCACTATCTTCGGACCAATTTGAATTTTGTATGTTTAATCTCAAATAAGCTCCCTAATGCGCATGGTGCCTTAGTAGTTAGTACGTTTGCCTTGCACCTCCAGGGTTGGGGGTTCAAATCCTGCCTCTGTGTGTGCAGAGTTTGGTTGCTCTCCAGACTCTGGTTTCCTCCCCAGTTCAAAGACATGTGTTGTAGATTGATTGGCATTTGTCTGTAGTGTGTGAATGTGTGTGCAATTGTGCCCTGTAATGGATTGGCAACAGGCAACCTGTCCAAGGTGTCCCCCGCCTTGTTCCCCAAGTTCCCAGGGATAGGCTCCAGGCTCCTTGGTGACCCTGTGCAGGATAAGCAGTACGGAAAATGGATGGAAGCACCCTAACTTTGTTGTCTCACCTGCCCATGGCAGGTTTGTTAGTTGTATTAACTGTAAAATAGACTTGCATTTCTCTTTCCCTCCAACATGCAAATGTTTGAATCTATAGAAAGAATGAATGTGACTCTTTTCAAATAAATATCTGAGGTAAAAGTATTGCATATGGGAGGTAGCCTGGTGAATGTGAGAGTAATTTGTATGAATCCATCCATCTATCCATCTTCTATACTGCTTTATCCTTTTCAGGGTCACGGGGAACCTGGAGCCTATCCCAGGGAGCATCGGGCACAAGGCGGAGTACACCCTGGACAGGGTGCCAATCCATCGCAGGGCACAATCACATAATTTGTATGAATATGTTATGTAAACTTTGTATAATGGCCTAAAACAGCACCTCATATCATTAGATCTCAAGGCAACTCAACAAGTCTTTGCAAGCGTCACAGTCACTATTCACAAATCCAGACCTCGGTGCATGTGTGAAAAGCTGGCGAGTTTCATCACACCTCCGAAAATACATCATCACCTCACGTTATACTCTGGAACTGCCTTTGTGATGTGGATTGATTCTAGCTAAACACCAGACACATATTTCCTTCAAATACAAAAGCAGAGATTAACCCCAATCATTTAGTCCAGTCACTGAAGTTAAATCTAGAAAGTTCCACACTTCGATATGTGACGACACCGCAACGAAAATGAAAAATAAAAACGCATTTGTCATTCTCAAGACAAGAAGCAATGCAAGGTTTAAAATACAGGGAAAATATGATCATGTTTATCCTGGTATTTTCTGCATCAGCAACAAATGCACAGTTGTAATTACCCAGTGTTGCCAGATTGACAGATTACCTCCCATATCAGGTTATTTTTATCTACACTGGGCCAGAAAAAATGGCCTTTAGTGGGTGGATATGATTTGGATTCATTTCAGGCTGGTTTATAGAGATTTCGGAAAGGCTTTTTTACTGTGACATGTCTTGGGTAAAAAGTCACTTTTAATCCTGTATGCACTTTCTTCTCTTACTGCTGGTGCTTTTGAAAAGAGACTGTTGTTTTCTCAGCAGGTTACAGGTTCGTAAGAGGTGTTTACAAACGTGAGCACTGAAACCTTACTCACTTTATGCTTTCAATCACATTAATCATATGTGAACATTCAAAATGAAACCAGACTGTAAGCATAGATTTGAGTGTAAATCAAATTAGAGAAGAGGATGAATGTTAAACAGCAGGTAGAATTAATGTCCATGGATGCATCCATACATGCATATGTATTTACTAACACACATGCAGGAATAACAACCTTTGAGTCATCAGACCTTTCTCGGCTGATGGCAAAAATATAAGCAAAACCTCTGGGCGATCCCTGACCCTGTTTTATGATCTATAAATAGACGAGACAAGACAAGAGAGAATAAATAAATTTTAAAAACTAATCAACAACGGTTGCTTAAGAAAGATAGCAGGAAGTAAAGAGAGAGGCAAAGAAGGTGAAAATAATGACAGTAGAACGCTGAAATGTACTGAAGGTGTCAGCTTAAAGGGGTGTGTTAGTGAAAGAAAGAGAGAAAGCCATGCTGTGAGGAGGTGCGGCCACGCTGCATATCTCTCCAACTCGCCGCATTATTAATAGACACCTGCGTGAAATGGCACCACGAGCCAAAAACAAAAGCAGGTGGCCACCACATCCCCACAAATCCCATTCTCAATCGTTCATTCTCCTCCAGTCAATCTCTCAGAAATTAATCAATGGGAGATGAACCTGTCAGCGCAAAGCCGTGCATTTATCCATATCATGGCGTATCACACAGGATCCAGTGCCTCCAGGAAGCGTGACATATAGAAATATACTACGTCACATCTTCCACCTGCATCAGGATGCTAGCAGATGCACAGCTGCATGACTGAGATGGTGTGCCGGATCAGCATGGTGAAGGTGTATTACCTTGAGGGTTGTTCTCATCCCGCAGGCTGCCGCGTGAGGGGGGTGGTGTGTCGTCCCTGCCACCCATGCCGGTTGGGCTTTCATCGGGAGAAGAATCCGGCGGCGAGCTGGCATCCTCCTCCAAAGCCTGGAGCTTCAACAGAGAGCTCTGCAGGCAGAAGCAAAACATGCCAACGAGGTATAGGCAGAAAGGCTGGGATGGAGGAAGAGGAGCCGCCTGAGCAATCCGGCGGGTATCAGACGAAGAGATGGAGAGCTGGAATGCCTCTGCAGTCTCGCTCTCACATACACACACGGCACTCAGCCCTGCCTCTGCTGCTGCTCACATGCGTGTTCAAGAGGGAGGCAAGTGAATGTGCTCCGATCATATGAATGCTGCAGCGGCAGTTCCTACCTTTGCCTGGATTATTCATGCAGTGGTGGGAAAGAGTGAGAGAGAGAGAAAGAAGGGGTGTGTGTGGGGTGGTGGGGGGGTCTGCTAGCGTCAGCAAGCCCCAGGCCAGGCCGGATGAGACCGGCTGAAACGATAGGAGAACTGGCTGGAGTGAGGGAGTAGGAGTGAGGAGTGAGGAGTGGATGCGTGGGGTAAGAAGGCAAGGCGGGGGTTTCTCAGGCGTGGCATGGAGGTTTTTCCCGCATCTGAGGGACGGACAATGTTCTCACACGTGATATAATTTGTGATACAAGTGCATAGCTCCTCCCCTTATCCATTCATAAAAAAAGAGGAGGAGGAGGAGAAAATACAGCTTCCAACAGCAGGCCAAGGAGAGAGCAGTCCATACATGCAGAAACGCACGGACTAACGTCAAGAAATTATGTCTTTCTCTTTGATGTTGCTGCATCCTCCACTCGCTGTCTGACAGCCATATGAAGAGGAGACTGAGCTGTGCAAGCTTCACTGAGACCGAGGATGAGTCATCCAGCCCCTTCCCTCCTTATTCTCTTTATCTTCTCTCTCTCTCTCTCTCTCTCTCTCTCTCTCTCTCTCTCTCTCTCTCTCTCTCTCTCTCTCTCTCTCTCCTTTGGGAAAAAAACTGTGTGGTTGTGCGCACGGGTGACACACATCACGTCAGCATTTAGTGTCTTTGTGCATGGATGTGAAGTCAGCTGCAGCCCTGCCTGAAAATGAGCATAAATATATATATATATATATATATATATATATATATATATATATATATATATATATATATATATATATATATATATATATATATATATATATATTCAACAAACACACACGCAGTAATATCAATGATATTCTGAGCTTAACCGCATGGTTACAATGGGGGGTTCTGCACATATAATATTCTGCTTTTAAAATGATCTGCATGCTTGCAATTAATATTTCCTGTTGCCTTCCCTGGGAAGTACTTAAAGGACTGAAATCATAATGCAATTCATTTTCATTTGAACCACAATATAGTTCTAAAACATCAAAGATCCACTAGTATGTTTTATTTGAATTTGAATTTTATGTTTTCAGGAGAGAAAAAAAAAAAGCTACAGTCATGTGAAAAAATAAGTACACCCCATGGAAACTGTTGGCTTATTTATTTATTTATTTGGACAAGAACACATTTGATCATCTTTGAAACAGTGCCTGTTAATAAAGTTGATATACTTGAAAATTTTCAATCATTTATTCAACAGAAATGTTCTTTTGTGGAAGAAGTAAGTACACCCTTGGCCTTAGAAGCTAGTATTGCCCCCTTTAGCAGAAATAACTTCTTGTGACATCGACTTGCTGGAATTTCTAACCACTCTTCCATGCAATATTCTTTCATTTACAAGATGTTTGAGGGTTTTCTTGCATATACTGTCCGTTTCAAATCCCCACACAACATTTCAATGGGATTCAAATCCGGGCTTTCACTAGGCTATTCCACAACCCTCTATTTCTTCTTTCTGAGACATTCCTTGGTGGATTTGCTAGTGTGCTTAGCATCACTATCCTGTTGAAAGGTCCACTTTCAGTTCAACCTCAACTTTTGGAGAGATGGCCTCACATTATCTTCAAGCACTCTTTGATATGATGCAGAATTCATAGTTGAATGCAAGCTGTCTAGTCCCTGAGGCAGTGAAGCAACCTCAAACCATAACATTTCCACCACCGTGCTTCATAGTTGGTATGAGGTGCTTCTCCTGAAAAGCTGTCTTTGGTCTGCACCAAACATGTCTGCTGTTACTGTGGCCAAACAGCACTATCTTTGAGTTTGTCCTGAGCACATTATTCCAAAAGTCCTGGTCTTTGCCTATATGCTCATTGGCAAACTGTATTCTTGCAAAGGCTTGTTTCTGGTACACCTCCCATGTAGGTCAAATTTGTGCAATCTCTTTCTGATTGTAGAAGCATGCACTTTCACACCAACAGTTGGAAGACTTACTTTTTTTTTTTTTTTTTAAATATAAAATTTTTTTATTACGATTTTTTTTTAATTCCATGGGGTGTATTTATTTTTTCACATGAATGTATATGCATGAGAGCAATTCCTCTTCAATTTGCAGTCTTTTCTTTCGGTTCATTGGAACATTAGTGTGCAATATGTAATGTATATCATTATATAGGGTGTCCCAAAAGTCTCATACATAGGGCATTATATTTACCAGCACCACATCAGTTGTGCCTTCATCAGTGGATGTTCGTGGGTGTCCACTTCTCATTTGGTGTGCAACACTTCCAGTCTTTTTGAATTTGTTACTAAGTTTGGCTACAGTGTCATGTGTGATGTACTCGCCATGTTTCCTGTTAAAGTTCAGTGCAACCTTGTGACATCTTCCCAGTCCAGCCATGAGAATGATTTCAATACTATTGTTAAAGGCATTCTTAAAGGATATCTGAAAAAATATATATAATATAAACCAAGTATGAAAAATTTAGGAAGACATTTTGCTAAAAAGTGTTAATTTTCCCTATGTATGGAGACCTTTTGGGACACACTGTAAAATTAAAAAAATATCATTTTGGCCCATTTTTAAAACCATGCCAATAATTTTGGAGATGACAAAACACTCTAGACAAAAGGGAAATGCAAGTCTGTTTTACAGTCAATACAACTAATGAATTAATGTCATGGGCAGACCATTTTCATTCACACTAAATATATATAATTCCTCTCTTTTTCACAGCACAACAAAGCAACACATCCTGCTGGTCTTGTGTTACATAATAACTAAAAATCAGTTTCTCACTGGATACTGTGATATTTTCCGTTCAGCTTTATTTTTGGTTTGTGGTTTCACTGACATGAGCGCGGGTATTGCTATTTGTAACACAAACCCATAGGGATATCATGGTTAGTTATGAAGTCTGGGCATTTTTTCAGTGAAGGCTATGAGAGTGATGTTTAGTGAGTGCATGGAAATGGAGGAATTGTCCAAAAAAAAGTCAGATCATCGCTTCTGTAAACATCTGCATTTGTGACTGTCTGAAACACAAAGGATGAATCTAGACACAACAATGAAAAGTCACAATTAATAATAACCTATGTTGATACTTCCTGATTCTGATGGTGTCTCAGAGAGTTCAGCTGTTTTCTGGTTTTGACCTCAGTCTGTCTGTTTGGATCATGAGTATGAAATCTCTAGCATTAACCCGCAGGTTAATGCTGCCTCCTGATACTTTGACCTAAGCTACTGTGCCTTACATAACTATTCACCTCCCTTTGAACATTTCCACATTTTGAGTGTTTTAACCTGAAACTAAAATGAACTTTACTGGGATTAGATGTCATGAATCTGCACAAAAAAGTGGGGGTGAGGGGGGAATCACTATAGTCTGTAAAATTAATTACAATTTTTTTATATATAAAGTTGTAATAGCATAAGTATTCAACCCTTCTGCATGGAAGCCCTATTAAATTAGTTCTGGTGCAACCAGTTGGCATCAGAAGTCACATGATTATTTGAATGAGGTCTACACGTGTTCAATTGAAGTGTCCCCTTATCTCAGTGTAAATACAGTTTGTTAGAGAACAAACCTAAACACACAGCATCCGGATGAACAAGGTGCTATCAAAGTCCATGACAAAGTTCTGGGAATGTATCATATAGAAAAAGTTGCGCTTCATGGAGGAGTGGTGAGAAGAAAGCCATTATTGAAAAACGAAGCCATAGGAAATCAAATTTGGAGTTTACCAAAAGGTATGATGAAGACTCAGCAAGATTCTCAAGTCTGATGAGACCAAAATGAAACTTTTTTTGCATGCCAGGAAGCGCTATAGTTGGCAGAAAACCCAACACTGCTTATTATTCTGAGAATACCATCCACACAATGAAGCATAATGGTTGTAGCATCTTCTTGCGAGGATGTTTTTCATCAGTAGGTCTGGGAAACTGTTCAGGGTTGAGGGCTTGAGAGAAATATTGGGTAATCCTAGAAGAAAGCCTGTTCCAGTCATGAATATAAGACATGAATATTGCTGTCTAAGTCCAGTCTGACAGAAGCAATTTTGCCAAGAAGAACAGAAGATCCACATGTGCACAGCTGAAAGAGACGTATCCCAGAAGACTTGCAGCCGTAAGTCAAAATTGGTTCTATCAAGTATTCATCTGAGGGGCAATTACTTCTGCACCCAACAAATATCTTTGTGTCACAATACAAAGTATTGAGCACCATTAAATATTCCGTTAGAATCATAATTAAGTCCATAATACAAATGTGGAAACATTCAAGAGGGTAAATATTGATGCAAGGCAGTGTATGAACTTTGAGCAACACATCTGGAAAGATCTGCATAAATAAAACCAACCATTTAGGTAGCTAGATAGCTACCTGTGTAGCTAAAAATTAAGTAAGTAAAACTTTATTTATATAGCACTTTTCTAAGCAGAAACAAAATCTACAACAAGGGGGCATGGTGTACTGACATGCTACAGAGTACTGACATGCTACAGTAGCCAGCAAGTTAAATGATTAACAATATGTACCATGGTGCAATAATTCCATAATTGAAATAAATAAATAAATAAACATGGAATAATTCATCAGCTTGTGTTAAATTTTTTTAATCTACACTTAGAGAAATGAGCATTCATGCCAAAAAAAGGTCCAGATATAAAATAAAAGTAAACGCTACACTGATTAAAGAAGTATATGCAGTACATATAGTCAGACAACTCTATACTAATGTCTGCTGTATGCCATCATTAGCCTTTATCAAATCACTTAACAGGTGCCTTTCAGATAAGCATTAATTAAAAGAACAATTTAATTATTTAATTATTATTGCTGCTCTGTTGCTTAGTTAATCTGGTATCTATAGGATTCATACAATACTGGGAAAACATTGTAAATTCTCACGTTAGCTTGCTGTAGTGTTTTAATCTATTCCCAATACATACAATCATTCATCTTGTGATATTCATTGCAGACTTGAAGAATATTATATTTCACCTGCTGTGTCATGTTAATTATTTGCATGAAACTTTGTGGGAATTTCATTATCACCTTCAGCAGCTTTTTACTGGTCCAGCTTTGCACGATGACGGAGCACAGGTGTTAAACCATCAGTGGAAAGCTTGCTAATGTGCCATTTGGCAATCCTGTGTTGTTTGATGTGAGCTGTGTGTATAAAAGAGTCGCATGGATGTGAGAGAGCAGGACAGCCTGAGTCACTCCAGCAAAGTAGATCTTGAAGCTTTCATGGCCTGACTCATCTCCACACATGGACGCTGGCAGAGATGACACACTGGAGACGTCCAATTATGGCACTGATCTCCATTTCAAACAGACAGACCAAAGCGAATCACTGTAATAAAGTTCAAGCTGTCCCTCCCTACTTCCTCTTTCAGGCCTGGGTGCTTCAAAAAGCTGAAATGCTTTGGAAAAAAAAAAAAAAAAAAAAAGTTCCAGTCCTTGCCAATCTCAAGTCTGATGGTATACACGACTTGGCAGAAACTCAATTAGAGCAGATTAAAACTCAATAAACAGCATTCACTCTATTGTCAGGAGATCATGAATGCAAATCCTAAAATATGCCACAGACATCCATGGCTGGGAGTCATGTGAGCCAATTTTTGCTGTGCTCTCTTGCTGGGAGAGATGGCATACTCTCTCCCCTTGTCAGTCACAGTGACACTAGCCAATCGTGGGCATCTGTGACCTCATGTATGCAGAAGAGGGTAGAACAACTTGTAATTCACTGTCTACAACCAGAAAAACCACCTGAAACACCCCCGCAACTTAAAATTTCAGACCATTAACCAAGGCTGCTCATAGTGTGATCAGTGTGAAGTCCCCTTCTTTACTTTTAAACTAATTTATAGCCGTATTGTCTTTAGATGAGTTAACATACAGACACAGTACTTGGTTAAATCTATAACACTGACTATACTAATAGCTACTTTGAGAAGGTCATCTACAACATTAGAGTTAGCACTATTATTAATTGCTTAGCTGGTTGCTTCAATTCCCAGGAGTTGAAACTCCCAACATTTTAGATGAACACTGTATAAAACAACAGAAGGTAACAAAGCACATAAGAACACAATTTAAATTGAAGTATATAACATTGTGAACTAGCAAAGGAAAATAAATAAATAAATAGCCTTGCACCACATGGCGTTGCATCATACCATCGCAGACATTACACGCGATATAACTCTCTTAATATGATATTTTGTTGCCATAAGCTAAGAAAACATACATCCAGAAGTGGTATTTAACCAAAATATTGTCATGAACTATTACACTTACCACTGGATGGTGTGAAATCTACCAAGCAAATCTAAGAGCGGACTTCTCTCCCACACTTCTCACAGAACATTGCGTAGTGTGTGTGCATGTGCCTAGCCTCTTCACTTGTACCTAACATCGCTACTTACTGACACCTCTAAGACAACTTAGGCAATAACAGCTTTTCTAACTTAGGCAATAATCAGACCATTTACCACTTGGTTATACTCTCCCCATTAAGTCAGAGTCCTCGATGACTAAATCATTCAACTTTCAGCACTCATGGCGCTCTGTAATGCCTTTTCAAACAAGGCAACACCAATAGTGGTTAACACCTGGGACACCATATCTGTGCTCATACTCACTGCATTACAAGTGGATCTGGTTACATGAAAAGGACTTGTGTGAACACCAGCAGTTGTCCGCATACTTCTCCTCACAGCTGGAGATGGCACATCTCTCCTGCCTGTTTTACCCAAGACACCCATCTCAAATTCCCATAACTGAACCTGCTCATCTTCAACCTCTGCATTCAGGGCAACACCTTCTGATTCCACAGAGTCTCTGCCAGTATCAACAGGTATTTGTACCTGGCTACCTTCCAAGTTGTCATCGTCGACCTCAAAAGTACCCTGAGAAGTCTCACACCATTCCACAGGGACAGGTGGTCTACCTAAGGGTGGCTTTATCTTACTACTTGGCCTAGGAATGGGCACGGCACCCGGATGCAACTCTGTCCTGTGGACCCGTTTAACTGCCCCGCCCTCCAAAGGTTCCACCATGTAAGTAGTTCCTAACACATCTACAACCCTGTACACAAGCGGACCCCAGAGATCTTGAATCTTATTCTGGCCTGCAGGCCGATGGCGCAAGTACACTAACTCTCCTACACCAACATGGGGACAAAAAGTTTTCTCATTCTGTTGGGTCACCCTCTCCTGAGCTTTTTGCTCTGAGTACTCCCTAGGCTTTTCATGGGTTTACTTTAGTCTCTCTTGATGAACAGACAACCAGTCCCGCTTCCCTCTGAGATCTCTGAGATTCCCTCTGAGATTGTCCCTACCCAACAATGCATCTATGGGCAGATGTGGCTGAACCCCAAAGAGTAAATAATAAGGGGAAAACCCTGTAGTGGCATGCGGAGTCACATTATAGGCGTGGACTACTTCGGGTAAGTACTCCGGCCAATGGCGTTTCTTTTCTGGAGACAACGTGTGTAACAGGTTGTGCAGGGTTTGGTTGTACTGTTCACATTGGGCATTTCCCTGACTCCTATAAGGAGTCATACGAGTCTTTTTCACCCGATAGAGTCTGCACAGTTCAGCAATAATCTTGCTTTCAAAGTTTTTGCCTTGATCAGAGTGCAGCCGTTCTGGGACTCCATACTACATAAACCAGTCTTTAAACAAAATTTTTGCTGTGGTGTCTGCCTTCTGAACTTTTGTGGGGATTGCCTGTGTGAATTTTGTAAACACATCGGTAACAACGAGAACATTTTCACGGCCGTCAGAAGCAGGCTCTAGGACTGTGAAATCCACTGCAATCACCTCTAGAGGCCTGGAGGCTAGAAATGCTCTCACAGGGGCACGTACTTTGGGTTGAGGCATTTTTGTAAGGATGCAATGCTGGCACTTCTTTACCCATTCCTCCACATCTTCATAAAGGCCAACCCAGAAACACCTCTGCTTCAGCAAACTCACTGTGGATTCAGTGCCATGATGCCCCACACCATCATGCACACTACTCAACACTTGTTCTTTCAAGCACTCTGGTAACAACAGCTGCCAGCATCCCCCCTCAGAAGACCCCTTCCTTTCTTTTATGAGGTCCCATTGCTTCAAAAGACGCTTCACTGGCCCAGCTAAGGTCTTCCTTACCAGAAGAACTGGTCTATTCTTAATACCAAAATACCAAAACCTGCTGAATTCTCTGATAACTGGGTCATTTTTCTGAAACTCAGCCAGTTGTTCTTTGGTTCCGGGAAGCATGGGAGTGTTACCTTGAACGTTAGTGATAGCTACTTCACCAGTCTCAAATGCACGCACCTGTCTCAACCGACAACACTCAACACCTTTCAAGGCAAGTTCAGGTTCCAAGATTGTCCCTCTACTAACCACACTACAAATCGCTACACACTCATCCCAGTCAGCATCGGGATCAGGCTCAGGCTCCCCTGCAAACTCCTGCCTAGACAAAGCATCAGCGGCCACGTTACTCCGGCCCGGCCTGTATTTCACCTCAAAATTAAAAACAGACAGCTGTGCTGCCCATCTCTGTTCGATGGCTCCTAGTTTAGCAGTCTGCAAGTGACAGAGAGGATTATTATCGGTGATCACTTCGAACCTAGACCCAAGTAAGTAGCCCCAAAATTTCTTGACTATGGCCCACTTAAGGGCCAGTAGCTCCAATTTCATGCTACTGTAGTTGCGGGCATTTCTCTCAGCATTGCATAACCTCCTGCTTGCATATGCAATGACCCTCTTCTCATCACCTTGCAGTTGGTACAGGATGGCTCCTAAACCATTCTGGCTTGCATATGTTTCAAGGATGAAAGGACAGGTGAAGTCAGCAAACCCTAGTACAGGGGCTGTTGTAAGCTACTCCTTCAACTGGTTGAATGCACTGTAACATTCAGACGACCAACGGCGGTTACCTTTCATACACCTGCCTTCACGCAAGTAAGCATTCACCAGGTCATGCAAGGGTCCAGCTATCTTTGAGAAGCCCTTGATAAACTTCCTATAGTAGCTACAAAACCCTAAAAATGACCTCAACTCTTTGACGGTATCCGGAGTCTTCCACTCACTGACAGCAGCGACCTTGATCGGATCAGGTGCAATCCCCTCTGCTGACACCTGATGACCACGAAATCTTACCGCCTCCTGGAGAAAATTACATTTCCCCAGCTTGACCTTTAAACCGGTCTCAGCCAACTGTTTCAGCACCATCTCCAATCTTCCAAGTGTTTCCTCAAACATCTGTGAAAACACCAGAATATCGTCCAAGTACACTATCAACACTTGAAAGATCAAATCACTCATGATGGCCTGCATGAGCCGCTGAAAAGTCGACGGCCCATTACATACCCCAAATGGCATCCTCTGATACTCAAATAAACCAAAAGGCGTAGTAAAAGCTGTCTTGACCCTTTCTCTCTCACTCACCGCAATCTGATGGTACCTGGACTCCAAGTCAATGGTTGAAAAGAACTTAGTTTCCCTGAGGACATCAAAACTCTCATCAATTCTGGGTAAAGGAAATGCATCACGCCTCGTTTTGGCATTGAGCTTCCTGTAATACACACATAACCTTAGTGCGCCATCAGCTTTGCGCACTAGCACCATTGGAGAGGTATAAGCACTGGCACTCTCCTGAATAACACCCTTCTTCAACAACCTAGCAATGTGCTCTCTAACCTCCTGATAGTGGTTAGGGGGAATTCTCCTGTATGGCTGGTTCATGGGTATGTCATCAGTCAGATGTATCTCGTGTCGAACCTTGTCGGTATAATCCAAATCCTCGTCCTCCAACGCAAACACGAGTACTTATTCAGCACTGCTTTCAACTGGACCTGCTGTTCAGGCTTGCCTCCCATACTAACCCGGAGACTCACCACCATGATTTGCACCTATCGTGACCTGCTCTGTGTCTGCAGAAATCCTCTGAAACCTCACCTCCCAGGATGCATCCGCACTGGACCTGTCTACCGCAAACAACACTCCCAGGCGGGCCCTAGGCTGAAGCCAAAGGTCTTCCTATGACAGGTTAAGGACCCTTACTGGGCGCACAGGTAACTCAGACGTGACTAATGTAGGCACTACAACCAAACCTTCTGGTAAAGGCATATTCGCTGATTCTAATAACCATATAGAACCATTCCGCTTTCCTACTTCCACACTCCACAGTCTTACCTGCGACTCGAGCAAAGGACACCCGTTTGACTAACTCAACTGACTGTGCCTGCTGGAAAGCTGTCCTCCAGTCTGAATCAAGTCGACCGTTTAAAGTGGTATGAAATTCAGCATATACTATCTGTCGGCATTTACTAATAATGTTCATGCCGATGAGCACTGATACAGGTGATGGATTTGGAGTTTCTTTAACAATTAAGAACCCACAATCATGTAAAGCCATCCCTAGAACTTTCACATCCAATTCCAGGTAACCTAAGTAGGAAATATCTAAACCGTTGGCTGCAGTGATCTTTAACCAACCAGATGTAGACAACACATCACTTTCATCCCCAAATAAATGCTCTCGGAAGAAACCCTCAGTAATAGTACTGACCTGACTACCAGTGTCTAGTAAGCATGACACAGGCACACCCTTGATCTTCAGATCCACCATCGGCATGTTCCAACGGCCCATTCAAGGAACCTGTCTCGACTAGTTCCTTCTGGTGGTAAGCCAGAAACGGACCCTTGGGCTGCCTGGCTCAAAATAATTGAGGAAGCTCGTTTTTCTTGCTTTTCTGTAGTTTTGGCAACACTCAACACAATTTTGGGTTGCCTGCCTCGTCTCACGGTGCAACGTCTAGCTATATGCTCAACCCCGTTGCACCTGAAACAGATAGGTTCTCCCTCCTCTGTAAACCTTGGAGGGGCCTTAGACAAAGGTGCACAAGCCTGAGGAACTGACAGCGACCGTTGTAAAGTCAACTCCTTAACTGCTTTAGTGAGCTCTGAGACATTCTGTTCCTGCTCACTTATTCGCTTGTCCTGCCGAGAAATGACCTGTAAAATATCATCTAACACAGTAGACATTTTGTTCTCAACCCCAACAAAGGAACACCCAATTTCACCAAGCACTTCTGAATGGACTGGTCTGCTACTCACAGCCCTTGCAGGCCTGGTCTCCTCCATGGGCCAAAGAATGGCCTCATTACGAATCTCTAGCAGGATGAAGTTGGGCTTTTCTCTGATGATCTTGCGCAGTTCCCGCCTTAACGAAGTGTCCCGCACCTCCTCCACAAACTGATCAGGCAATATCACCTGCTCATTAGCAAAGCCTCCTACAGATTGCAATAGAGCTTAAAATGCGAGAAAATGCGTGAGAGTAATTACGAAGGCTTTCACACTCTAATTGTTTGCAACTGTAAAAGGTTTGTAACAATTGAGTCCTACTTCGCCCTTCCCCAAATGCCTCACGCAAGAAAGTGAAGAGATCACCAGCCTGCATGGACTGATTTCCCACACACTAACGCACCTCTTCTAGTGCAGAGCCCCTCAAGTGTGAGACAATGAAGTCCAACTGTTATTTCCTGAGTTTGGTCTCTAGCTCTTAGAACCCTTTTCACCGCCTCAATAAACTCCTCTACAGACCTCCCATCTAAAAGGTTGAACCTGACGTTCTCGAGGAACATAAATATAAGAGCGGGTCAGATTGCCCCCACTGGTAGCCCTATTTGCCAGGGTATCATTCCTCCAATCCCTTAACTCCTGAATTTGACCTCTCATTTGCTCTAGTACATCATTACCCACAGCCCCCTCAACAGGAGCCTGCACACCCCCTACCGGCATTTCTTCCAAGTCTGACATTTTACAAGAGTAGGTCGGATAGGAATTTCTCGAGATTAAATCGATTTTGTTCAGAGTTAATGTCCTTGGTGTAAAATTCATTAAGTCCTCTCAGTACCTTAAGTACCTCGGGCACACCTGCACACTGGCACACTGCCCCGGGATGCACCCGGGAAATCCTGGGAGCTAAACCTTTGGCTATAGGAACTATTCCATGCAGAACCAGGCTGTGTAGTAACTGCAGTAGCTCCAGTACACTGGAAAACCAGTCCCATGCTGATCACAGCCTCCAAAACCTGCTCCTACAAATTGTAGCAATGTGGCTCTTATTTTCATTTTGTACCAACTACGCCACCCCGAAGAAACGGGGAAAATAAAAACTACGCCACATATAGAAATGTGGTTTGCTTGTTTCATTTTCTACCAACTACACCACCCTGAGAAAACGGGGAAATAACCCAAATAAAGACACGCAAGTACGTTCCACTTAGAACAGGCCAGAGGCATGGGTTTCAATATAAAAATACATTTTATTTTAAAGATAAAAAGACTGGCCGAGAATTATTTTAAAAGAAACATCCAACGCAGTCAGGCATTGGTCAAATAAAACAGTCACAGGTTAACAATAATCATAGGAGGGCTGAAGCTTCCTGTATGACAGGCAGGCTAATACGACAGCACCAGCTATACAAAAGGGAAAAGCACCCCACTAATCAGAATCATACCCACAAAATTCACTGCAAATAAACACAGCAATAATGATGACCCTTAATTAAGTAAAGCCTAAAGTTGCAGCAAAGAACTCCCCCCCAGCCGAAGGAAGCACTCAGCTCCTACAAGGAGAAAACAAAAACACAAAGTCAATTACAATATGCTCAAAGCAGACAAACAAAAGAATAAAATAAAGCAAAAACAAACTTACTGTCACAAAAACACAGACATAACCCCGAGCTCAAACTGATTACAGGTAGCAAGTTTACCAAAACTGACCAAAACCACTATTACCACGTAGCAGTATCAGCATAACTGATAAAGACTGTTACCACACAGTTGAATTAAAGAAAGCTGATCTCAGTGACAGTAACCAACACAAAGTAAAACAACAGAACAAAATAAAACCAAATCGGAGCATCAAGCACCAACCAAACAGCAACGTGGCTCTGTGAGTGAGGGGGAGGCGCTATACCGATATGACCACATCTCACTCAGCCCGCCTTAACGCATGCAAAATCGAGGACCCTAAGAACAAACAGGTGTTACAACCTCAATTTGGAAAGCATGTAAAATAGTTTAGCTCAAATGACAGAACTAAACGATTTACCCACCGTGATCCGATGACATGATACTCACGATGGTACATACAAAAGTCATGATAGCGTCTTTAATAGTTGTGACGACGACAGCTGGTGCTCCGACCGGAGCTACGTTAAATTACCATGTTACACAGTTGGGAGCCTTGACGGCATACCGCACTGAGATTGGGCAGCATATCACACCTACACACAGTCTCGGTAGCCCAACATCACACTAAACAAGTAAATCGCATGGTAAATGAACAACACTAGCATCACACAGCTAAGCAACAAAGCTAAAAACACATACCTCTGTAGTCCATAGCATCGAAAGGAAGGTGCGGGTTTTCAACCATGATGCCTTCTGAGAGGCCTTAACGACCATTTCTATAGTGTGGTAGGCTGAGAGCCCATTGGCTACGTAGTTAATAAGGGTGACGTTTTAACCACGACACACACCCCACTACAAAATCTTCACCACTGCAGTATTGTTTAGCTTAGCTATGCTATTTGTTGCACATTGGTCAAATTGAATAAACAACCCCACTCCTGGTACCAAAAATGTGTGAACGTGGATTTAGATTTACCACCAGGAACACATTTAAAGGGTTCTTTAGATTTACATTTATTCAGTAATTGATCTGACTATAGTGCTGCTACAAGTTTTACCTCTGACAGTACGGCAGTGGGGCTAATTTTATAAAAGAAAAAGAAAACAAATGAATATATTCTTTAGCTTGCCCACTTACATCGTTTGAAACAAATAAAAATTAAATAGCAATCACAAAATTATGAGCTCCTGCACCGCACAATACCTTCAATTCCCAGGAGTTGAAATTCCCAACATTTTAGATGAACACTGTATAAAACAACAGAAAGTAACAAATCACATAAGAACACAATTTAAATTGAAGTATATAACATCTATGTGTTACCAGGAATGGCCAATTAACAATAACTGATCATTCTCAGAATTACAAATGGAACTCTGCTCACATGAAGAAAAGTTGCAGGAGAAACAGGCTATGGTGTGTATCTCTGGGGGAACTCCAACACCTAGCTCAGAGGTGAGATACCCAGTTCAGTTCAGTTCACTTTTATTCGTATAGTGCTTTTAACAATGGACATTGCCACAAAGCAGTTTTACAGAAATACAGATATAAATTTATAATTTAAAGGAGACCGTAGCAAGGAAACCTCACCTGATCATGTCACATGACTGTCTGCACCTGATTCACGTTTGGGGTTATGAATCACTAGTACATAAGCCACGTTTTGCACTTCACTCATTGTCTTTTGTTTGTTTGCTGTTGCTTCGGTCTGGCTAATTCTCTGTGTTTATGTTTCCTAGTCTTTATGTTTTTGCTACAAGTTCTTTTAGTCCCTGTTTTGTTTTGAGTCATAAAATTAATTCAGCTTCTTCCTCAAGTCTTTTCAGGGTGTTTTTCTTTGCCACTGTTGCCTGTGCTTGACTCATTAGAGATCAAAATATACATCTATGTACAGATTTCGCTATAAAAGCACTATAAAATAAAATAAAGATAACAAGAAATTAATGCGCAGAGAAAGCCTCCTTAACGTGTGAGTACCGAATTGAGCTCTCTTTAGCAACTTATTACACTTGGATCGTCAAATAAATACACACAACATGTCAGAATGCAGGTCTGGTCGAGTATTCATGTAAACACAGCCGGTTATGTCTTAAGTGAATGTAAACAGTTGGGAAAAAAATCGGAGGTGTGTCAGTACAGTATATTGGATCTGTGCATCAGGTCTTAAAGTGACAGCAGTCTAATAAACCTGCTTCTGCCTGTGTGATTAATGTTCATCAAACAACAAAAGACCCAGAGAAAATCACTCACTTACTCATTTGACTTCAATAAATTTCATAAGAATCACTGTCATGCAGTGAAGTCTATTTTATTTTACATTTAATTGCTTTATTCAATTTCCATAGTATTTCTTACTTCAGTACTACTGATAGAACTACCTGAGAAAACGTATCGTTATCGTGAAATAAGATCGTATATCATATGTCATATCGCCCACTCTTAAACATTCGCGTTTAGTGATTCCAGTCTTGAATTTCATGTGAAATGTACTTCTTAATGAAGTAAATATCATAAACCCTGCTGATAATGATTTTAATTAATTAAAATGAAAAGGTTACAAGAACAGAGCTGTGTTCAGAAATGACTTTGTTGTGAATCATAGACAGATTAAAAGCAGTAATAAAGCATGAAGCTTGTTGTTATGACCTGCTGCTAAATGTAACTCTACTCTATACTCTATACTCTATTCTCTCTCTCTCTCTCTCTCTCTCTCTCTCTCTCTCTCTCTCTCTCTCTCTCTCTCTATCTCTCTCTCTCAGACTATATAACTGTGGGGGAGACGCAGCAAATCACTGAAATGTCAACTCGATCTGGAGGACACAGTGTAATGTGATACAATAACAAAACAGCTTCATTTGTATTCTCATACACTTGTAATATAATAAAAGTTCTACATATACCTCTGCATGCTTTTTTCTTTGAAACCATTTTTCACATTTGCTATTTCAAATCTTTTTTGAATTTAATTACTTTCTGGACTCGGCTGTACCTGACCTGCACCCAACCATTAAGGACTCAGACATGAGTCCAACTCGGCCCATTTTGGACTCAGACTTGGACTTGATTGGTTAAGGACTTGGTCTTGACTCAAACTCGACAAAGGTGGACTTGGACCCAACAGTAGTCTTCTCCCTGTGCTTCAAGGGTTTCCTCCAGGTACTGTGGTTTCCACCCGAGTCCAAAGACGTGTGTTGTAGGCTGATTGGCATCTCTAAATTGTCTGTAATGTGTGAATGGGTGTGTGATGGGTTTCATCCCATCCAGGGTGTCAGTTGTGTGTGTGTGTGTGTGTATATATATATATATATATATATATATATATATATATATATATATATATATATATGTATATGTATATGTATATGTATATATATATAATGAAACAATTCCAGAAAACCTTGCTTTTGTCTATAATATTCATTAACTATGTAAACCACTTTCTATAAACAGAACGATAAACTCTACTGTAACTATAGAGATTATTTGATCTCATTGTAGGGTACTAAAAATGCCTTATATCAGTTAACTGTAGTTTCTTTACTGGGCCATAAATGATGTAATGATATAATAAACTGGTCTACTGTAATCTTATATGACCTGCTGTATAATCTCAGTGAACCATTTTTGATAAGCAAGGCTCTACACATGAAGACATGACATTAGAAATGTATTTCTTCAGGATCATCGACACCCTTCATTTAAAAAAAGAGCCGACCCATGTATCAAAAATGACACATAAACACATGCAATGCATGTGCGCTGAAGTGTTGGCACAACCTGATCCAATTTGGGATTACAAAGCCTTCCCAAGACTAAATTAACTAAAGCCTTTAAATTAACTAAACAAATTAACCCCAAAAGATCAATTAAATTGAGTGGAGCCTCGCTTAGCTGGACACACAAGGATATTCAACTCCAAAAAATGAGCTGAGTGGTAGAAATGAATTAGCTACAAATTATGAAAAGAAATAGACTCATTAAATGATCTGTAGATGAAGAAGAAAAAAAAAGACTATAAATCGCATTATAAAATATAATTATAAACATACTGATTAAGGGGAAAAGGCAGGCAGGGATTAATGTTAAAGAGCTTAGTGTACTTCTAGCCTGTAATCTATCCTCCTCCTTCTGTGTTGCATGTTACACCGGGCTCTTTCACTGCAGGTTTAGATTTGAAAGCAGTGGGTCAGGATCACTTTAGGGCACTATTTTTTATCTAATGTCAGTTGCTAAGACCGAGCCCTTAATCTGTGTATGTTTGTGTGTTCATAGTGTATGGGTGTGTGCATGAGCAGAGAGGAAAGCTCAGGCCTTGCTGTGCTATTTATACCCTGATCAAACAGTGCAATCTACACGGCACGTCACAGAAGCACTACGTCTCCTGCCTTTGCCCTGTTACCATGGTCACCCAAGTGGCCATTGATTTCTTTACAATAATATTATCTCACACATTTGCAACATACAGCCAAAATAGTTCAAGAATTGACATGCAGAAGCTTTTCTCAATACCACTTTGTATTGTCTTTTATTATTATTATTATTATTATTATTATTATTATTATTATTATTATTATTATTATTATTATTATTAGCACAATCAGTTTGCATTGACATATCGTTAATCTTTGCTCAAAACAAATGAATGTGTTCCAAGCAATGAAAATTTTGTGTATGCACTGAAAATGATTTTAATGGAACAACATGGTAAAGTTAAATAGCGCCCTCTGGTGTTAAGAGTAGGTTGCACCATGCTCTTCGAACATTTTATTAGATAACTACATATTCTTAAGTACGTGAAACGATAAGTATTAAGAATGATTAGGTCAGCACAATACAAGTTAGTGAGCTGCTTACATTCATGAATACTAGGCTCCCTTTTCCTCCTTGGATCTTTATTCTATTTGCATTTATTCATTTGGCATACATTGTTATCTAACAACAGCATACATGTAGGTACCATCCTGGAATAAAGGTCTTATAGCCTGTAGGGATACCATTAATACACCATTGTATTGTTTATTATACTCTCATAAAGCTCTCAGACTTTCCCACACGACAGTCATTCATTCCAGCATAAAGCTATGAGAATATAATACATTTTTATTTTGTTGCTGCTTCAGGAGGGTGAAACAGAACATGGTCCTGCGGTAGATGTAGTTCTCTTGTCTTAAACCACGCAAGCCAAACTTCCAGTGTAGACAAGACTATCATGAACTAAAATGCAATAATACCTGTGTATAATTTCAAAGCTGATTATGTGCAGAAAGTATAGGACTGTCATTAGATAGGATGTCATAAATCTAAACAAAATTGCCCATAATAATAAATTGGGTAGGAAAAAATAATCAGCCATAACAGTAAAACCACTGACAGTGAAGTGAATAATGTTGATTATCTCGTTATAGTGGCACCTGTAAAGGGGTGGGATATATTAGGCAGCAAGTAAACATTAATTTCTTGAAGTCGATGTGCTGGAAATAGGAAAAATGGGCAAGTGTAAGGATCTAAGCGACATTAACTAGAGCCAGATTGTGATGGCTAGATGAAAGGCAGGTCTTGTGAGGTGTTCATGGTATCCAGTGGTTAGTACTTACAAAAAGTGGTCCAAGGAAGGATAACCAGTGAACCGGCGACAGGCTCATGGGCGCTCAAGGCTCACTGATGTGCATGGGGAGCGAAGGCTAGCCCGTCTGGTCCAATCCCACCGAAGAGCTATTATAGCACAAACTGCTGAAAAAGTTCATGCTGGCTATGACCAGTGAGAGTGCCCCTGCTGACCCCTGTCCACCACCAAAAGCGCCTACAATGGGCATGTGAGCATCAGAACTGGACCATGGAGCAATGGAAGAAGGTGGCCTGCTCTGATGATTCATGTTTTCTTTTACATCATGTGGACGGCCAAGTGTGTGCATTTCTTACCTGTGGAAGTGATGGCACCAGAATGCACTATGGGAAGAAGGCAAGCTGGTGGAGAAAATGTGATGCGCTGGGCAATGTTCTGCTGGGAAACCTTGAGCATTCTTGTGGATGTTACTTTGACACATTCTACCTACCGAAACATTGTTGCAGACCAAGTACATACATTCATGGAAACAGTATTTCCTAATGGCAGTAGCCTCTTTCAGCAGGATGATGTGATCTGCCACACTGTAAAAATTGTTCAGGAACGGTTTGAGGAACATGAGTTCAAGGTGTTGACTTGGCCTCCAAATTCCCCAGATCTCAATCCGATCTAGCATCTGTGGGACAAACACGTCCATGTAGGCCTTACCTTGTAACTTACAGGACTTACATTAAGATTCTTTATTATGATTTATATTGTCAATATGACACTTTGTCCATTAAATGGCTGGATGTTATCTGGAAGTTTGAAAGGAAATATGATAATGTCATCTTGATTTATGTATTGAGAAGTAGTAGTGAAAAGAAAGTGTAACCAAACAAGAGTCGAACAAGGCACACCCAGGGGAAAGGGCTTTGGAAAGTTTCAAGGAAAAATAAACATCACACACTCACAGGTTTCTTTGCACAACCTTTTTTTTTTCTCCTTAGGAGGACAGGTATCTGTTTACCAGTAACCCAGAACTCCACTTAAGAACTACAGAGATCAACACACCCTGATGGGAGCCTCTGTTTATGAAATGGTGTGGTGTCTGTATTGTGTGCTCTTGCTTGTAACAGCATGATTACAGGCGCACTGTAAAAACACTCTGCTAACCTAAAACCAATGGCAGAATTAAGCACTCCTGGAGGTTAAATATGTGATCATTTTATCGTGCAAATATCTGACTCCAATTACGACGTTTATATAACTGACTCCAAACAATGACCTTTAGTTAAAGTGTATTCTGTCTCATAGCATTTGGTTTCCAATATGTTCCCAGCTTTATAGAAATCTCTTAATCTGTAAGGCAAAGCTTTTCACTTAAATTTGACTCAACGGGTCTCAGAGGATCTGATTAACAGTGGTGCTTGAAAGTTTGTGAACCCTTTAGAATTTTCTACATTTCTGCATAAATATGACCTAAAGCAGCATCAGATTTTCACACGTCCTAAAAGTAGATAAAGACAACCCAATTAAACAAATAATACAAAAATATTATTATTCGTTATTTATTTATTGAGTAAAATGATTCAATAGGACATATCTGTGAGTGGAAAAGTATGTGAACCTTTTCTTTAGTATCTGCTGTGACTCCCTTGTGTAGTAGTAACTGCTGTGAAACATTTCCAGTATCTGTTGATAAGTCCTGCATGTCAGCTTGGAGGAATTTTAACCTGTTCCTCAGTACAGAACAGCTTCAACTCTGGGGTGTTGATGAGTTTCCTCACATGAACTGCTTGCTTCAGGTCCTTCCACAAGATTTCTATTGGATTAAGGTCAGGACTTTGACTTGGCCATTCCACAACATTAACTTTATTCTTCTTTAATCATTCTTTGGTAGAACGACTTGTGAGCTTAGGGTCATTGTCCTGCTGCATGACTCAATTTCTCTTCAGATTCAGTTCACGGACAGATGTCGACATTTTCGTTTAGAAATCTCTGCTATAATTCAGAATTCATTGTTCCATCAATGATGGCGAGCCGTCCTGGCCCAGACGCAGCAAAACAGGCCCAAACCATGATGCTACCACCAATATGTTTCACAGATGGTATAAGGTTCTTATGCTGGAATGCAGTGTTTTCCTTTCTCCCAACATAACCTTTCTCATTTAAACCAAAAAGATCTATTTTTCTATTTTGACCAAAGTTATTATTAGGTTGTCTTTGTCTACTTTTAGAACTTGTATGAAAATATGATGTTTTGGTCATATTTATGCAGATATATAGAAAATTACTACATTTTAAAGCACCACTGTATTTTTAAGCATGTACTGTGTAATCCAGTTTCAGAATGTTTTCATCATGAAAGCACTAGCCATTTTGGTTGCTTGTCAGAGGTTCATTTAAATGTTCAGCAGAACATTATAGTCAACTCTGTCCGGGCGAATATTTAAGTCAGTGTTTCCTTAAAAGTGATTGGGGGAGAAATCATTTATAAAAGTATATCATGCAATATAAAGAAAAAAGCAAGCAATAAGTTGATGAATGTGGAAAAACATACAAGACCAATGGCATGAATAAAGCACAGGATGCAGGTCAAATGACATGAGACAGACAGAAACAGTGTCTCAACCAAGATCCAAAGCTAGACTTTCTCCAACACTGTCTGCAGGAAATAAATGGAAGTCTGTCTGCAATCTTTTTATACATATGATTATACTTTTATAGAACCTATATCACCATTGACCAGGATAAGCTCACTGGGGTCAGGTACTTTCCAGGTTTTACAACTGCATATAATAAAACAATACTTGGAGTTCAAACAGGAGTTGAACAGGAGTTTGAACAGGACTATAAAAGGTATCACCTTCTGCAGGAAATTTAAAGAACTCCCAGAAGGTGAGATATGCAAGGAATAAAACATAAGGCATGCTTTCATAGGAATATAACCAACAAAGGGGTTAATATGAATGATTTTTTTATACCACAGCAATTTTCCAGTGATTAACACGTTTTTAATTTAATTTCAGTAAAAAAAAATTTTTTTAAATCAATTTATAGTTATATTTAATATTGTGGAACGTATGTGAATAATACTTCCTATTATTACTTACACATTATAGCAATCATAAACAGTCATCTCCTTTACCAGCCTCTTTTTTTCCCCCTCACTTGAAGCTACTAAGAGAGACAATGCAGCTTGTCTCGCTACTGAGAAACTATAAAGTACAAAGTCCTCTGTCATGAAGACTCTGTCATTACTGAGAACTTGTTGCTGACCTCAGAGACTGCTTAAATAAAATGTTTATTTAACATATCCTTACAGAAACTTCACTTTAATATTAACGACTATACATTTCTCTTTGATAAATGACGGGAGAAATCCGTTCAATATTAGGCATAAATGATCTGGAGATCATAAATGATCTGCTGTTCATGTGAATAAGTTGTTCTTATAGAAATGATAACGTATTAGAAAGAGTGCATTAATATAAACCTGTGAGTTGCCTTGCAGCCAACGCTATGGTCAGAGCTGCTGTTCTAAAAAATTAATCAATCAACACCTTCTGAACTTGTATGTTATGATTGAAATCGCCAGTGTTCACCATCCTGTGTTAAAAAGTACTGATAAATTATATTCAATAGATGCTGACAACTGCTTTAATCAAGCTTAGTTTATTTCTAATTTTAAAGTTAAAAAAGAAAAAACAACATACATAAATATCACAGGTGGCATCATGTGCGAAGACAGTGTATGGGTCTTTCACACCTGGTATGACTCTAACCAAAGATCATTTGTCAAGGTTTTTTTTTTTTTTTTTTTTTTTTTTACATAATAATAATAATAATAATAATAATAATAATAATAATAATAATAATAATAATAATATCATGCAGCAGCTGTTCAAGTAAAATAACTCTTCATATAAGAAAGACACGAACGATACAGAAAATCAACACTGTGCAACCTACTTCAGTGCATGTAAAAAAATACAACAGTCTAAAAATGTTAGTGCAAACAAATAGAAATAGACACAAAAAATATCTACATATTGCTTGAAATATATTGACTTGCTTGAAATGAAATGAAATCCAAGTGGACTGACACACATCGAACACTTGAATAGTTTTTGAGTCCGGTTAGTCACCTTGTTGAAACATGCTGTGCTCCTGATGATCACAGGCCAACACTAGATGGAAAAGACGACTTCAGCAGCACAAAAACAGACCGGGTTTAAAATTTGTGGCATGAGATTGTCGATTTAACCCTTTGTCCAATACAATAAAAAAAATTTTAAACTTTGGTACAACATTAACACAAACAACTAACAATCAAATTGAAGATGTCATTAATAAGGGACCAGAACATAGTATAGTGGTCCATCTTCAATACAACCATGTTGGACATTTGCATCATGTCCTGAATGAGTGTCATGGTATAATGATCTCAGTTACTACAATATAAAAGAAACACAATGCATGGACATGCGTTTCAAGAAAAACAGACAGCATCAATAATGAAGAATTAGTCTTTTTTTTTTTTCTTTTTAAATTTGCCAGCATACCCTGTAGCCTCATAAAACAAGGCTAGGTAAAGACAACTGAAAACAGGATGAGTTTGAGTCCATTGGTGTTTGCAAAACACCGACTGAAGCATCAAATGACAAAAATTCAAACATCAACTAACAATAAGGCATAAAAGTAAAATCAACCAAAAACATCTTCAGATTCAGAAAGGTTTTGAGCAGACAAATCACTGGCAAAGAAAAGATTGTCCATCCTTTAGGCTACGGCAGCCACGCGGTCACAGTTATGAGTGCACTCTGCTTCAGGCTTGGCAGATGAGTCGTGGGTTTTGTCCCAGCAGGACAGGGCAGAGATTAGAAGTTGCACTCCACCCAGCAGCACACAACTCCCACTGAAGTAGAAAGCCAGGTCATAGGACTGCAGCCAATCATAGAACCAGCCTGCAAGCAACAAGAGGAACTCGTCAGCGTAATCATTTGGCAGCAAGCAGGATACACCGCCAAGATAGTGGTATTGGGTTAAACAGCAACGACTATGCTTACCTACGACTGGAGGTCCCAGCATGATCCCAAATCCACCAAAGAACATCAAGATCCCGTAGGCCTCTGTGAGCCGCTCTATGCCAACCACCTTGGTGGTCATGTAGGGTGTGATAGACCAGTTCCCTGAGAAGAAACCCAGCACTGCTGAGATCACCTGGAGCCCTACGTAACTCGTAGTGAAAGGGATCAGCAGCAGTGCCATGCCACTGCCTACGAGTGTGACTCCGTAGAGAAAAAAGCTGTTCATCCAGCGGACGTCCATCACCATTCCCAGGAGAAGCTTCCCAATGCCCCCTGCAATAGCAAATATTGAGACCAGAGGGACAACGCTGATACCTTCAATCAAACCCTCACTTTGGGCTACGTCCTCCAGAAAGAGCAGTGGAGGAAATGCCCCAACGGTGTAGAGGAACAGTGCCAAGCACATAGCTACAAATACCCGATCCTTCATTCTTTCAGCAATGGAGTTCAAGTACTCGATGTAGGCCTTTTGCTTCTTCTTGAGCAGTCTGACCAAGGCTGAGCAGATCAGCAGTTCCTTTTCAGAAGCCAAGGTGTCTTTGGTCTCCACTGGGATCAGCAGATCAGTGACGGGCAGGTCCTTTTTGATGGAGTGGTCCAGGGCCAGGGGCCTTTCATTGAGCTTCTCTTCAGCCTTCTCCACCAGGGCAGCTCTCTGCTTGAGGTAGTAAGCTGGCAAGTGTAATGGTCTCATCAGTCCACCACAGGCAACGATGTTCAGTGAAAACGATCCAATGAGCAGCAGGCAGCCATCAAGACCGAAAAGCTCAATGAACTCGTTCTGTGCAGTGGCATAAAGGAATCCTCCAATACTTGTACCTGAAAAGTGATGATGAATGTAGTATTACAACATTTTATGCTAATGGTTATTAACACAGCATTAACTATGTTTAATGGCTTTACCTGTAGTAACGATGCCAAGAGCAAGGCCACGCTTCTTATCAAAGTACTGGCATGTGATGGTCACAGTAGCAGCATACGCAAGTCCACAGCCGACTCCTGTTTAAAAGAAAGCACAAGGTTATTAGAGGGAAATTACACAAATCCACTAGCAAACTATAGTTATTTGCTTAAATGTGATTATAAAGGAATGCATGTTTTTTTTAATATATATATATATATATATATATTTATTTATATTAGATATAGCTTTTCTGTAGCTTTCCACCCTTTTCCCATTCCAAACAACTAACAAATGTTGTATTGTATTATAATCTCTTTAAATAAATGTTTTGTTTTTTTTTTTCATTTAATTAAAGGATATCATTCAAATTTCCATTTCAGCATTAATGCAAAAAAAAGGTCCAATGTACCATAGGACTGTTTAAATGTTTTAAACATTCCTCCTCAGATGATCATAGAAACGTATAGCAGTTCAACCCTAAATCCTGCTGCCATTGTTAGTCCACTGACCTAATTTTACTATCATGAGGCAAGGGATTTCCTCTGCAAACATAAAACACAGAACGTACCGACGACTACGCCATAGGAAAACATGAGGAAGTGGACATTGGGAGCGAAGGCACTAAGCATTAGGCCTCCAGAAATCATGACTCCGCTGAAAATGGTCACAGGCCTGGCTCCGAAGTTTACCACACAGGCACTGCATATGGGACCTGCACAAAAAAAATGAGAATGTCATCCTGTTAAAAAACAACACCGTGGAGATGATGATAAAAATATATCATTTTTTAAAAAAAGCAGTGGATTATAATCAAGCCAGTATACAGTAAACTGAACATGCACTCCGAGGATTCTTGCAGCAACATATTTGGCTAACAACAATAGGGACAAAAAACAATTTGACTTGCCAATAGTGTGATGGAACATGTATTATCACACTGCACTTTATTTCACATATTTAATAGCTTGTTTCAGAAGAAGAAATGCTGACGAGGCCAGGTCAGGACTTATCAGTTCAATGGGGTTGAGAACATTGTAACACCCATGTTGGCATTTCATCATTTTTCATTGCCAAAATAATGTTTAAAAAGTGACTCATCAGCACTAGTTACTGAGTCTGTAGATAGGATTACTGCTTGCATTTGTACTGTATATGATTTCTAAGGCAGTGGTTCTGAAGCTTCTTTTTTTTCTTTTACAAAAAGTAGTACAGATTTATTTTATGAACATAAGCCAATGATTCAAATATTAGCCATGTTATTCAAATGTGTACAATAGTATTCTGTCCATTTATTAGAGCCATGAAACTTCTTTATTCCTGAACTTTCCAGCAGAAGAAGGACCCCACTGATAACCACAGCTCTTCATTGTATCCAACATTTGGTGTTAAGAGTAACCACCTAATTTGAAAGGTACTCAGTGGGTAGAGTTCAGTGCGAGTGCTTAACCTGGATTACTCTTAAGTATTAGGCTATTATATGAAACGATCCCCCGTAGAGCACATGCCTACTCAGTAAAGAATTTACGGCAGAGGCTTCAAAGAGTAGTTTGCGGGAATATACATACTTTCCCTGCAGTTTTAGCCTTCTTATGACCGACTGACCGTCCTACGGATCTGTCCGTACTGTGACCTGGGTAAACTTTTACCGCAGTTACATTTTAATGTATCACCCTGTCCAACTTACTGGCAATGAGGCCGACCCCGGAGACGAGAGAACCCACCCACGCGGTCATCCCCTTGCTCTCTTGGAAGGCATCGAGCCACTCGGGGTACAGCACTCCAACAGACTGGGGGGAGCCGTAGGCGAGGAGCTGGGCTATGAACGAGGCCACGACAATGACCCAGCCCCAGCCTCCATCCATGGCTTTCTTAGAGCTCTGTAGACTCATTCTTAGAGGCTAGGTTCTTCAAAGAGATCCTGTGCAGAACGAGAAGAAAAGTACATTATATAAACACACCACTACTTTTTTGTTGTTGTTGTCGTCGTACGTGAAGTTTTACCCCACTTATTCGTTAACGAGAACGCCACTTACTGTACACTACATCAACTTGAACACCATGCATGGCCATGCTCTAAAGAGACAGGAGTTGGATTATAAAATGGGTCCCTATAGTGCATTATAACATAGGGTGTGAAATAATGGTTTCTAAACCCTATCTAGTGCACTTGTATGGGGTATATGGAGTCGTTTGGAAGGGAATTAGCCATCTTGTTTCTAATATTGTTGTGCTCACTATGACGCCAATGTTGCTGTGCTGTGCTTTTTATTTATTTTTATTATTTTTTTTTTATCTCCATTTAAACCGGATGTCAAAAATGTAAACAAGCCAACAGCCTATGCATCTGGATAAAAAATATAAATAAATAAATAAATAACACGGAAACGAAAGTAACAACCGTGCTAAATAAAAAATATGGATCATTCTGGTTTAGCTCTGACAACAACAACTAACAGAATTCAAACGAAATGATTAGAAAGTTTTTTTAAAAATAATAATAATAAAAAAATAAACACGACTTACCCAGAAATGTGCAGCCAGTCGCTGAAATGTAAAGAGCGCGGTTAAGATGCTGAACTGCGTCTTTGGACCGCTACACGACCGAACCGTAATATCATGACGTTTTGGATAAATGACAAGAAAAAACGAATTTTGGTTACACTCTTATGCAGCTGAATCATACCAGCTGTCCACTGCGTGTGAGTGTGTGTGTTTCTCTGAGTTCAGGCAGTGTGCTGGAGCCGCTTTTGTTGCGGCGGTGCTGAAACCGGTTTGAAGCTGTTCCTGCTGGTCTGCTCACATTTCGATGCTCTTATAACTTCCCAGCCAGACAAAGGCACCACAGAAAAGCCCAATTACAGTATGTCTGATAGCTACTGAATAAGTGTTCGTTTAGTCTGGAAGGGAAATACCAGGCAAATTGGACAAATTTGTGAAAAACGAGACAGGAAAAGCCAGACATCATCAACACTTTGTTAGCATTCATGCTAAACATGTTGCGCGTGTGTATTATTATGATTATTATTAGCAGTTAGCAGCAAGTGTATCTGTTCCGGTCCAAACCGGTTACTAAAGACAACATAACTGCCACCAGTGTCTACAGCCGAAACGTGCCACGTTCTAACCATCATACTACCGTACTAAATAGTATACCACTATACGTTTATGCCTGTACTGGTGTGCACTTGGCTGTTTAGTACGCTAGTATGCAGTCTGAGAGGACGCCAGCACCGCTGCGGTCACCAATGGCAACCAGGAAACCAAATGGTGGCCAGGGAAAGGATGTCAAATAAACAAGAGTTGGAATAAATGCTTACTCTTGAAGAGTTAAAGCTGTCTCTTTGGTGGACGTTTCTAATAGGTGGTTGTAGTGAAAAATGGAAAATAAAAATGCACCCATCCCTCCCACACACACACAATAGAAACAAATACCATTACAAACCATCAACTAACCATTAAAACCATTACCGGTACTTAATGGTATCCGCTAGACATAACATGCCACCGATAGAAGACTCACAGGGACCTTTACAGTTTCCATTAAAAGCAATACAATTCCCATTATAGCCATTAGTTTTTTTTCCAGCAGGGCAGAGTGGTGTCATACATAGCCTGGAGATAAATTAAGGGATGTAAAGAAGTAAGGGAAGTAGAATTGTCCAATACGGCACAAATATATCAACAACAAAATTCATTCATTCATCTGTAGTAACTGCTTTATCCTGGTCAGCGCTGAGGACGATCCGAAGGCAATCCCGGGAACACTATGAGATGGGAACGTCAGTCCATTTCGATGCATCTTGCACAAACGCACACATGTTCACATCCTCATTCACACACTGGGAAATTTAGTGTCACCTACACCGATTTAAAAAATAAAAATTGGAGATAGGAGGAAACCAGAGAACCCAGAGGAAACCCACTTGGATACGAGGAGAACGTGCATGGAAAGTCTACACTGAAAGGAATCCAAGCTTAGGATCGAACTAAGGACCGGAGATCTGAGATGGCAAAAAGGGGCAACTGTATGATCAAAAAGTAAAACAGTAATTTCAAGATCCAGTTTTGCACGTCAGAGGGATTTAAACTTTTTAACAGGATGATCGGTGTAAAATTTTATTTAATTTAGTACTATATAATAAGCTATTTAAGTTTCCCGAGATGACAAAATACTAATTTACACAGATCATCCTGCTCAAATGTTGGTGCTGAAGTCCAGAAGCATGCACGCGTACACCATTCGTGTGCGTTACAGCAAACCTGATCAACCCAGCGCCGGTTTCAATGACGGGCACCTGGATTTAAACATTTAAAGCCACTCTACGTTTGCCTAACCCGAGATCCGGTTTACACAAGCAGATAAAATCATGAATCCGAGTGCATGCGTGCCAGCATAGAGGACTTTCCTACTGATACTCCGAGTGCAAGGTCAAGAGCTCACTTTCCACAGCAGCTTCTGACAGAAGAGCAAACGCTCATCCCGTGCCTTTACCGTGAGAACTGTTTGAATTGGAAAAGTTAAATCAGATTACATTTGAATAATGCTTTTAGTCATTCGGCAGAAGCTTTTATCCAGGACAGAGTGCAACTGCGTACAATGCAGGTTCTTACCTCATCCTAGCCTGTAGTAAACACTTCTCTGAAACTCAGTACACAAGTTTTTACAGTAATAACAAAACTGTTATTACTTTGAAACGATTCAAGATCAGGCAAATGAAACCACATTCTTAAGGCTTTAATTATCTGATGTGGGGAAAAGCTAGATAATGCTTACATTTAGCAATACCACAGTGAGTTAAGGCTCAAAGGTGTTCCATACATTGAAGATAGCAGTAAAACATGAGCAAACGTTACATTCATTTGTCAACAGTCTTAAAAAGAAAATGACAAGGGCAAACAAACTTGAAAACACAAAATGTACTTGCAACCATGGTAAAACAAGTCTTTCCTTTACACAATGAAACGAATATTTACATTTACATTGAAATGATAAAAAGGGAAACAAATGGGGGGCCCTGTATGTTTCCAGGGCCCCTTAAGGGATTTTTTTTTTTTTTTGGGGGGGGGGGGGGGGGGGGGGGGGGACGACGACGACGGTGAGAGACAGATACACCTACGAACTTCAAACAGGTTTGGTATTGAGGCAGTTCCTCCAAAGCAGCAGTGGTGGAGCAGGTGGTGGAGGACGTGGTGTCGTTACACTGCAGAGGCCCGATGCCACAAACAGTGTTCTCACTACACAGCTGTGCCTTAACCACGACGGAGCTGCTCAGTACCGGTAATTCTATCACCGAGCTGATTTTCATTTTGATCTGTTTTCAATAAATTAGCGTTCTTCACAATAGACAGTAAGTGCTTTATGTTTTCTTGTTCTGCCTTGTTTTTTTTATTACATGTTTTTTAGCTGCACTAACTGAATGCTATTTGGTAACGTGGAACAGGCTGTATAAATGAATACGAACCAGCGTCACCCATAGACGAGAAGGTCGAAGACGAGATCACAGATGCATACTAATCACAGGGAGACATTTCAAATGCTTCACCAAAAAAGGTTGAAATTTTCTGTCCCAGCATATACTGCAAAAAGGGCATATGTCTATTTACACTTTCTCTCGGTGACAGACTTATACCTTGAGGGTCTATACAGCACAACACCCCCCCCCCTTTTTTTTCTTTTTTTTTTCTCTTCAAAAAACAATTCACACATCTATATTTGAGAACACGTTACGGGGGTGTGAAAGGGGCAGGGCGGAATCACAGTGGTACCATTTACAGACACTGTTAAGGATAGGATGTGGGTGGAGGTGAACTGGGTACGAGAACAACGTACACACCTCTGTCCTTCTGCCTAATCCAAGGCGTTTCATTCGAACACGTTAAGAAAGAATAAACTGGTGTATCAGTACATGTTGACAGTTAGGCAGAGTCAAACTTCAATACACCACCAGCAGCATATAAGTAAAGCATTCTTTCTCCCTTTGCACCATTAAGAATGCTTTCACGCTTTTAGCCAAACCCCCCCCCCCCCCCCCCCCAAAAAAAAAACAACAAGTTTTTATATCTATACATCTCTATATATAGATATATAAATGAACCATGTGTATAGAAAGCCAATCATCTCCCTAGCAAGGCCAGGCTGCATTTCATGCATGCTCTAATCAGTCTATCAAAATCGGACAAACGCTTACTGCCACGTGAGCATATTTTGCTATTAAGCACGAAGTGAACAGGCACCGCAGCATCTGCGCTTCTGGCTAATTGGTCATTTGACCATGTCTGCATGGTTGCTCTTCCGCTTCCCTTAAAAGCCATTAGCTGCACTTTCCCACAACCCATCTGGTGCCTATAAAAGCAACTCTCGGCAGCACCTGAGCGGCTGCACGTGCCTAGTGTGCTACTGTTTAGAAGACTCATTTATATGTAAAAATGGCATAACTTGCTAGCCATTTAATTTATCGCATATTTTTCCATCTCCCTTTTCTGCAAGCAAAGCGGATGAGAGTTCTCTTGCGGTAATTTTTGCGTTACAGGCGTGCTAAAATCTCCATCAATCCAAAAGCTGAGGCTGAACAAGAAATTGATTACCTTCACTCTCTAACACGCTCTGCTATACGCATTTCTTTCAGAGGAGGGATTTCTAGTGGAAGAAATGAAAAAGGGAAGAAAAAAAAAACAAAAAAAAAAAAAACACAAGCAGGTTTAGTGTTGCAATCAATGCCACGAGACCACTGAACTGCCGTCGAAACCAAAAATAACGAAGAAAAACAAAAAAACAACACAGATTAACAGTGAAGCCTATTTGATTCTCAGTGCAAGAGGAAGATGCTGATTCCATGTACATAGGATAGATAAGCCTTTGGCTTGGCGGGAATACAGTAGCTCTGGTCCGAGTCCACTCTGAACTCATGCATTACGGCTGTGCGGGCTGCTGCTGCTGCTGCGCTGGTGCTGCAGGGGGCGGAGGAGGAGGAGGAGGAGGGGGTCCAGGCTGAGCTCCAGCTTGCGTATTCGGGGAAGGAGGTGGCGTCGGGCGCTTGAACTTGTCTGGACTGTTACTTCTTCTTGGGGATGGCCTCTGTCAGAGAATGAAATGGAGCATGTAAAACAGGCTTGGGATCATGGAGTCCATTTCAGAGATTATGTGAAATCTGTTCAAATGGGGAAAAAGATTATGCTTGGAATGCTAAGTTTCTATAGTTAGGAATAGAGGCTGACCAATTGATCGGTTTTGGCGATTAATTGGCATCGATAACTGACTGCTGGAACAATCAGTTATCGGCAAAAATCCACACTGATTTCTGGGGTTTTCCCCGGTTGTTTCCGTTGCATAGTACAGATTATACAGTACGAAAGCGGCCTCTAGAGGCGAAATAAAAACAATCACTGACGAATTTTGTTGTTATTTGAAGTGTTTTTTAAAAATTAATTTTGGATGTCTATTTTTATTTGGAGTGTTACTTTTACGTTCAGTTTGGATATACATCTTATTTACTTTTATATGTATTAATAGTTAATATATATATGAATATTTCATTAAAATACAGTACATTTTCATGGTGCAGTCAGTACTGTTTTTGTTTGTAATAAAGTTCAGAAATATTTTACTTTTGAGTGTTACGCCTTCATTCAGTATCAATTTTAAAAACTATCGGTTGATTAATCGGTTATCGGCAAGTACTGCGCAATTTAGTTATCGGTAAAGTTCACTATCAGTTGACCTCTAGTTAGGAAAGCATTGTTTAATGTCTCAGAAACCAAACATGTTCAGGAAAGGTTGTGCAGAATGTGATTAAGGCCCTTGTCACACGGATCACAACGAGCATGACAGGAGAAGGACAAAATAAGTAAGGGCGGCCTCGCTGTATAGAAGAAGAAGAACTCGAGAGAACCAAGCATGCCCTGTTTGTTGATTAGAGTTTTGCTGGAAACGCCATAAAACGACCACCATATGGAAGTTAAAAATGCCTAAAAATAAAAGTGCTGTGAAGTCAGCACTCTATAGGATCAAAAGCATTTCTGCTAGTTTGTGTTGCATTTTGAGAAATTCAACTAAGCCATTTGTACATCTATTTTGTTTTTGAAGGTACAGTTGCAAAATGATTCGACCCCCAGTGCAAATCCGGTTTATTGTCAAAATGTAGACTTTCAGCTGTTTGCAATGAACAAATCAAATAAAAGCGATTAAAATAGTTCAACACAACGAATACTTCAAGTGGTTTCCGCAATTCATCTGAAAATGCAACTTGTAATGATTTCTCCAGGTCTCAAAATTATTCAACCCCTTAATGGCAATCATCTTTAGTACTTAGTAGAGCACCCTTTTGCTGTTATGACCTTTTACAAACGAGATGCAGAGCCAGACACCAGCTTCTGGCAGCGTTCCTGAGGAATCTTATCCCGTTCCTCATGAGCAATGGCCTCCAGTTCAGTAATATTCTTGGGTTTGCGTGCTGCAATCGTCTTCTTCAAATCCCACCAGAGATTTTCTATGGGGTTGAAGTCAGGTGACTGTGATGGCCCTGTAGAATCTTCCAGGACTTCTCCTGCAACCAAGCCTTGGTGGAATTTGAGGTACGCTTGGGATCAAGGTCCTGTTGGAAGGGCCAATGATGCTTCCTCACAGACAGCATGTTTTCTCCTGGATTTCCTGATACTTCAATGAATCCATCTTGTCTTCCACATGCTGCAGGTTTCCAGTGCCAGAGGATGCAAAGCAGCCCCAGAGCATCACCGAGCCACCACCATGCTTGACTGTGGACAGAGTGTTCTTTCTTCATTCTTCTTTCTCCAGACATACCGCTGATCCATCGTACCAAAAAGTTCCAGTGTTGTTTCATCGCTCCACACAACAGAATCCCAAAACTCCTGTGTCTTATTTATATGAATTTGAGCGACTTTTCTTATGCTTTTGGTCAGTAATGCTGTATGTCTTGGAGTTCTGGCATGGAAGCCTTCTGTGTTTAGTACACGCCTTACTGTGCTCACTGAAACCTCAGTGCCTGTTGCCACCAAGTCTTGCTGCAGGTCTTTTGAAGTCACTGGAGGGTTTTTTACAACCTGCCTTCTCAGAAATCTGGCTGCAGGCGTTGATGGCTTCCTTGTTCTGCCCCGTCCAGGTATTTCATGTCATGTGTTCCAGCTGAAGCACACCTGTTGCAACTAATGAAGCCCTTGATTATTTGCATCAGGTGTGCTTGAGACCTGTTTTGCAAATTTGTGCTGTTGTGAGGGATTCTATTCATGGGGTTGAATAATTTTGAAACTGGAGAAGTCATTATAAATTGCATTTTCAGTTGAATTTGGGGAAACCACTTGAAGCGTTCATTGCATTGAACCATTTCAATTGCTTTTGTTTGAATTGTTCATTGCAAACAGCAGAAAGTCTGTAAATTTTGTCAATGAACCTGATTTGCAATGGGGGTTGAATAATTGTTATTACAACTGTACAAATACTGAAGATTCCAATAGAAAAGGCAGAGACCCGTAGGTCCCAGCTTGAGTACTCGAGTACAACGTGGCTCGCTTGAACACTGTCAACAAGTGCAATTTTTAATTTGCCAAGCCAAGCACTACCAAGCACTCTTTTTGTCATAAGGATTTATATGGACGCTGCAGTTCTCTCTTATACGCTTCAGATTCAGCTTTCACACACAAACAGAATAACTGAAGCAGCCACTGAAGTCCTCCTTCCTTCCACACAAACACAATCCAATGATGTTTTTCTAGATTCAAAATCCTCCAAGATTGCTGGTAATCGTACAGACTTTCAGGGCACTGTGCAATGATATGAAGTGCAGGGTTTGCAGGTGATGTTTAGAGGAAATGAAACACACATTCTGATAGTGACTCACCGCAATGCCATGTGAGGCTCCCACGTGAACGTGTAAGCCTGGCGTGTTGTAGTAAGACATGCCTGCACGGGTCAGTGTGGCTGGAGGGGTAAAGCCCACCGTGTGACTGGCATATGACAGCCCTGCCAGAGGAACACAGCATATTGTTTATGACACATCACAGAAACAGGCTATAGAACCTTGGTAGACTCTAAAATGGAGCACATTGCATCGTTGAATGGAATTTCTATAAAGGTGGTGTTTTACACGGACAGATCGAAGAAAAGAGAAAATACCTGCACAAATCATCTGTTTCTTAAAGCACGGCTAAACTACAGTATTTGTTTGTCATGAATACTCTTGATCCATGATCAAAAGAATGAGAAAGAATTCTTTCTAAGTGTGAGCCAGGCCTGTAATGTGTTGGGCTTCTGTCTTGAATATGGAGGTGTGAGAAAACACAGGCCGAAAACATCTATTAACTGTGTAGTTAACTTCAAACTCTAGTTACACTCTTCACCTAAAGTTATAGTAGTAACCAAAAACTATCAAAGCTGGGAACATGCTAGAGGTCGACCGATAGTGGATTTTACCGATAACCAAGTTGTGCAGTACCTGCCGATAACCGATTAATCACCCGATAGTTTTTTTAAATTGATACTGAATAATTTTTTTAATTGATACTGAAAAGTAGAGTAATTCTGAGCTTTATTACAAACAGTATTGACTGTATCGTGAAAATGTACTGTACTTTTTTGACATAAATACCAACTATTAATAAATATTAAACTAAATAAAAAAGATATACATCCAAACTGAACCAAGCAATAAAACCCCAAATAAAGAGACAATCGAAAATGAATAATAGTAAATAAATAAATAAATAAATAAATAACACAACAAAATTTGTCAGTGATGGTTTTTATTTCGCCTCTAGAGGCCGTTCTTGTGCTATATAATAAAAGCAGACCCCTGGTGTGGATTTTTGCCTATAACCGATAGTTTCAAGCATTCGCTCGGTATCTCACTATGGGAAACGCCTGGGGCATGACTGATCCTGGTAGCACCAATTACACCACGTCTGTCAGTTGACAGACCAATCACGACAGTGACGTGGGAGTACCACCTCCCTCATATATATCGCTGCAAGCGGTCCCTGAGTCATTCTCGTTCTCTTTCCCTTGAGATCGTTATACGGAAGCTATCCTCGTCAGATCCTCGCAGGGAGTGGCTGCTAAACAGTTCGTTCGACGAGCTCATGTTTTTAGGTACGTCTCCGAACGCAGCTATTTTTCCCTTATTCTTCCGAGGGAATTTTTTCTTCTGTTGTCGTTTTCTGGTCAGAACTAGTGTGTCGAGGAGAGTTCTCAATCTTCACGAGCCGTTACAGCTCATTTTTCCTTTATCCTCCCACATTGAGTGGTGTACGGAGTTTATATCTTATTGTTTGCATCTCTTAAGGTGACTGCTACCCATCAGCACAACAAAGTGTAAAGATCCCTCTTGCTCGTGTGCTAGTGGGTCGATGATTTCATCCAAAGACGCTCATCCTCTATGCATTGCGTGTCTGGGATTTAGACAAACACAGGCCGTGCTTGATAATCCCGAGTGCTGCCCACACTGCTCCCTTTTCCCGTTAAGGATATCAGAGCGCAGAATGCGAGTTGCTGCCGTCAATAAGGAGGATCCAAGTTTTTCTGCACCACCCACAGAGAAAGACGGGGCTGCTCAGCAAACCCAGTATAGCTGGAGAGAGTTAATGGATGATATCTCTCCCAATAACCCCCCCCCCCACACCTTTAATCAGACCCCTTGGCAGGGTATAAAGAGGATGAGGAAGATGAGGCGATTGCTCATCTCTTGGAAGATGATGTGGAGGAAGATCAAGCAATTCTCCCTCCTAATCCCTCTTCCAGACCTAGCAGTGCGACAGGTGAGTCTCCCTCCCCCATACAGGGGGTCTTGGACCTTATTGAAATGTGTAGAAGAACAGCTGCTAAACTTTCTATCAACTGGCCATCACAACAGGAAGGCCAGGGCACAGAGAGGGATTTATATGATGGGCAGAGACTGCCATCACGCACTCCCCCAGCCAAACAGCTGATTTCAGCCATCCCAGCTTGCTTTGCAGAGATGCACTGTTTTGGGGACAACCTTTTCTCTCATGGTGCCTGTTAAAGGTTTCTCTAGGCTGGATGTACTTAATACAGTGAGGGAAAAAAGTATTTGATCCCCTGCTGATTTTGTACGTTTGCCCACTGACAAAGAAATGATCAGTCTATAATTTTAATGGTAGATTTATTTGAACAGTGAGAGACAGAATAACAAGAAAATCCAGAAAAACGCATGTCAAAAATGTAATAAATTGATTTGCATTTTAATGAGGGAAATAAGTATTTGACCCCCTCTCAATCAGAAAGATTTCTGGCTCCCAGGTGTCTTTTATACAGGTAACGAGCTGAGATTAGGAGCACACTCTTAAAGGGAGTGCTCCTAATCTCAGCTCGTTACCTGTATAAAAGACAACTGTCCACAGAAGCAATCAATCAATCAGATTCCAAACTCTCCACCATGGCCAAGACCAAAGAGCTCTCCAAGGATGTCAAGGACAAGATTGTAGACCTACACAAGTCTGGAATGGGCTACAAGACCATTGCCAAGCAGCTTGGTGAGAAGGTGACAACAGTTGGTGCGATTATTCGCAAATGGGAGAAACACAAAAGAACTGTCAATCTCCCTCGGCCTGGGGCTCCACGCAAGATCTCACCTCGTGGAGTTGCAACGATCATGAGAACAGTGAGGAATCAGCCCAGAACTACACAGGAGGATCTTGTCAATGATCTCAAGGCAGCTGGGACCATAGTCACCAAGAAAACAACTGGTAACACACTACGCTGTGAAGGACTGAAATCCTGTAGCGCCCGCAAGGTCCCCCTGCTCAAGAAAGCACATATACATGCCCGTCTGAAGTTTGCCAGTGAACATCTGAATGATTCAGAGGACAACTGGGTGAAAGTGTTGTGATCAGATGAGACCAAAATGGAGCTCTTTGCATCAACTCAATTTGGCGTGTTTGGAGCAGGAGGAATGCTGCCTATGACCCCAAGAACACCATCCCCACTGTCAAACATGGAGGTGGAAACATTATGCTTTGGGGGTGTTTTTCTGCTAAGGGGACAGGACAACTTCACCGCATCAAAGGGACGATGGACGGGGCCATGTACCGTCAAATCTTGGGTGAGAACCTCCTTCCCTCAGCCAGGGCATTGAAAATGGGTCGTGGATGGGTATTCCTGCATGACAATGACCCAAAACACACGGCCAAGGCAACAAAGGAGTGGCTCAAGAAGAAGCACATTAAGGTCCTGGAGTGGCCTAGCCAGTCTCCAGACTTAATCCCATAGAAAATCTGTGGAGGGAGCTGAAGGTTCGAGTTGCCGAACGTCAGCCTCGAAACCTTAATGACTTGGAGAAGATCTGCAAAGAGGAGTGGAACAAAATCCCTCCTGAGATGTGTGCAAACCTGGTGGCCAACTACAAGAAACGTCTGACCTCTGTGATTGCCAACAAGGGTTTTGCCACCAAGTACTAAGTCATGTTTTGCAGAGGGGTCAAATACTTATTTCCCTCAATAAAATGCAAATCAATTTATAACATTTTTGACATGCGTTTTTCTGGATTTTTTTGTTGTTATTCTGTCTCTCACTGTTCAAATAAATCTACCATTAAAATTATAGACTGATCATTTCTTTGTCAGTGGGCAAATGTACAAAATCAGCAGGGGATCAAATACTTTTTTCCCCCCTCACTGTATGGAGGAGCTGGGGATGTCGTTGTCATCCCCCCACCCACCCGCCCTGTGGATTTGAGCATCAGGCCTATCGGAAAGGGACAAGGCGGAGTTCCTTGATGCTCCAGTGGAGCTGAAAGCCCTTTTCGGAGGTGCTGTGACAAATATGCGGCAGCAGCGTGACCTTCGCAAGAAAGTTGTAGAGGCTTTTGTTACTTGCCTCCCCAGGAAGCTCACTGCTCAACACCCAATCCCAATTCAAGTTCAGAGGAAAACAGTTCTCAGGTTGGAGTGTTGGCACCAGTTCACCCAGTGCTCCCCATGTTGTTTCTCCCCTCTCCACCCGCCGGGTTATGCAGCAAGACAGAGGAGGAGGTTAACAGTGTGTGAAACAAATGCAAATGTTCCTTGTGCATCCAGGCAGTGGGCCAAGGGCACAGACCTGTGTGAAAATAAAAACGATAACGTCCAATTCAGAGCTGCAACCCCCAGCTCCGCCACCGCGCCATCAGTGAGCAAGAGTTGCAACAGACCGCCTGCTGCTCACGCGGAGAGTCGGTGCACCTGTGTAGTACATCCTTGGGGTTTATCCACAATAAATAATGTCAGCAGCAGAAGAGGAGTCAGCTCAGATTTTAGAGGAAGAAATAACCTCTTTCATTCGGGTTGTACAGCAATCATGGCTTTTACTCCCGGTATTTTGTCATTTCCAAAAGGGGGGGGGTCTCCATCCCATTCTGGATTTATGGAACCTCAACAAACACCTCATAAAATACAAGTACAAAAATGTTGACGTTAAAGATGCTATCACAATTTATTCGCCCCAAAGACTGGCTTACGTCAGTCTGAAGGATGCATATTTTCACATAAGCCTCTACCCGGCACACAGAACAACCCTCAGGGTTGCCTATCGGGGCACAGGCTTTTGGCACTTCCTTTCGAGCTCTCTTTAGCCCCAAGGGTGTTCAGCAAGCGTGTCGAAGCAGCGCTCACACCAGTGAGAATAATGAGTCTTAGAGTGTCAGCTTATTTGGACAATCTGCTGGTGTGCGCTCCGTCATGGCAGAAGGCAGAGAGAGAGAGAGAGCGCAAAATGCTAGTGTCTCATTTAAAGAAGTTAGGGTTAAAATATGTTCAACGAGATGAAGAGCTGATGGGTGCCAAAATGAGATAATCTACCTGGGTCTCAGACTGAACTCAGGCCTGTATCAAGAGTTTCTGTCGGAGGAGCGCATCAGGTCAATTCGTGGCTATTTATCCCTTTTCCAGAAAGAGAAAAAGATCCCGTATCTTTACGTCTGTTAGGACTGATGGCCTCAACTGTCTCGGTTATTCCACTGGGACTGTTGCGAATGAGAGAGTTTCAGCACTGGACTGCGGCACAGCGTTTGTGTCCAAAACGCCACCTCTACCGCAGAGTGATCGTATCACTCTGCATGTTTCTCGAGTCAGGGACACTGCTGGGGGCAGTTTCTCTGTGAAAGGTGGTTACAACAGATGGGTCACTCACACGTTGGGGTGCAGTGTGCGAGGGCAGGATAGCGAAAGGGAGATGGGCCGTCTCACTACAGAACTTCCTAGAACAGTTAGCAGTGTTTCTCGCATTGAAACATTTTGTGCAGTTCCTAAGGAACCACCACATTTTGATCAGATCAGGCAACAACGGTGGTGGCGTACATAAATCACCAGGGAGGCACACAATCTCTTCAGCTTCACAGTCTGGCACGAAAGTCGAGTGTGTGGGGTATGAAGCATTTTCATTCATTACAGGCAATGCATGTCCCGGGAGTAATGAATGTGGGGGCGGATCTCCTGTCCAGGGGGAACCCTCTGTACGGAGAGTGGACTCTCCACCCTTAGGTAGTGAGCCAGTTGTGGGAGAGGTTCAGCCAAGCTGCTGCAGATCTCTTCGCCTCACTGCCCTCTATTCTTCTCTCTGGTGAGAGACGGTGCGCCTACGCGCCTGTGGATGCTCTGGTGCACCCATGGCCAAACGCACTACTGTACACGTTTACTCCACTGAGCCTGACCGTACCAACACTAAAAAGGAGTAAGTAATTGCGGTCACCCAGTCATACGAATAGCCCCGAACTGGACAGGGAAATGGCTGACTGAGGTAATTCAACTCCTATGCGACCAGCCCTGGCCTCTCCCGCTGCGCAGGGAACTCCTCTCTCAAGTGTACTGGGAGATTTTTCACCCGGCCCCAGGAAAGTGGCTCCTGGCCCTGGCCCATGAGGTTAAACTTGAGTGTTACGGGTTTGCCTGTGAGGGTGATTGAGAATATTCAGAATGCAAGAGCGGCTTCAATGCACTCTGTGTGTGATCGGAAATAGAGTGTGTTTAAGCGATGGTGCGCACACAGACACATCGTCCCTTTTCTCTGTTCTGTTGCGGATGAGTCATGTTTTCTGCAGGAACTTTTGGATAAGTTTTGGAGCCTTAGAGGTGCATGATGTTGCACAGGCTTTCAAAGCCACCGATTCCACCATGGGAGCTGTCTGTGGTCCCTAGTGCACACTCTCAACCCCCTTTTGAGCCTATAGATTGTATTGATTTAGAGCTCCTTTCACTAAAGGCTATTTTATTATTGGCTCTTTCGACCGCAAAGCAGATTAGCGAACTTCACACTTTGTCAGTTCATAACTCCTGTATGCAGTTCGCTATGGATTACTCTAGAATAACTCTCAAAACTAATCCAGCGTTTGTGCCTAAAGTGAGCAAGTCAGCTCTCGCCTGTAAACAGGTGGATTTACAGGCTTTCCATCCGCAGGCTTTTTCCTCATCAGAGGATGAGCGGCTTCATTGCTCGTGCCCTGTCCGTGCACCGCGTCACTATGTGGACAGGATGAAAGCACTAAGGAAGAGTAATCAGTTATGTATTTCATGGGCTGATTCTCATAAGGGTAAATCTATTTCAAGTCAGAGCCTGTCCCACTGGGGAGTGGAAGCGATTATATTAGGTTATAATAGCATGGGACTCGGTCCTCCGGAAGGGCTGAGGGCTACCTCATGGGAACCATTTATGGGCGTACGGAGTATAGCTATGCTGAGAATGAAGTGGGGACCGCTTGCAGTGATATACATGAGGGAAGCGGGACTCCTGCATCACTGTCGTGATTTGTCCGTCAACTGACAGATGTGGTGTAATTGGTGCTTCTGGGATCGGTCACGCCCCAGGCGTTTCCCATAGTGAGATACCTCACTCGTGTTATCAGCTATTAATCGGCAAAACCGATCAATCAGTCGACCTCTAGAACATGCAACTGCACTGAAATACTATTCTTTTAATTTTATTGGTGAGCATTAACAAGAAGTGTGTGTACCTGGTGATATGGGTCTGCTAGAGCTTGGGGAGGGTGTGTAAGGGATCGGGCTGGACACAGTGCGAGGACGAAGGCCTTGGGCCGACAGTTCATTAAAGTACCTATAGAAAAACAGAAAAGACATTTGATCAGAGTATAATACGTTTGTATGTATGTATTGTGTTTACAGCTGTCAATTCTTCCAAGACTATAGGATGCTTACAATTTTATAGTAAAAGCACATAGAATTTGTATCCCCCAACCAAACCCCCCCCCAAAAAAAACTTATATATATATATATATATATATAGAGAGAGAGAGATAGAAGGACTTTATTCAGAACTTCTCAGATTTTCTTTCTTTTACTGTTCTGACCTCTGATAATGTTTTAATTATCGGGGATTTTAATTTTCATGTATTGCCGGTATAATCCTTTGGGAAAGCAGTTATTTGACCTTGTTGACTCTTAACACAGTCAGTCTGTGATGCTACTTGACCTGGTTTTATCCATGGGTTTGTCTATCAGTAATGGGACTACAGAGGATAGTTACCGTATATATCTGCTTTATATCTGAAAGCCGACCTGCTGATTTGTCATGTTCAACCGGTAAAGGAGGTGACAGCAAATCGTTTTGCTGAGGCGTATGCAGCAAACACAGTTTCTTCTATTATTGAGGTTTCTGAGCCCTCAAGTTCTTGTATATTTGATGGGTTTGATCTGGTCTCTCTTCCAGTTCCTAGCAGCTAACGTTACGCACATGAAATAGTCATCTACTCCACTGGATCCGATTCCTCCTCGATTTTTAAAAGCTCTGTTTGAAACCATGGGCCCTAGTATACTATCTATTGTGAATAGTTTAGTTAAAGGTGTTGTTCCACCCGGTCTTAAGCAAGCAGTGGTTTCTCCCTTAATTAAAAAACAAGGCCTTGATTTTACACAGCTGAATAATTTCTAACCTACCATTTTTAACAAAAACATTTAGAGAAGGTTGTTCTTTCCTAAATAACCACTTTTTTTGAATCAGAAAATGATATTCTGGCTTTAGAGCTGGTCACAGTACAGAGACCGCTCTGGTAAAAGTTGTGAACGATTTACCGATGGCGGTTGATTCTGGGATGGCGTTTGTCTTAATTATATTGGAGCATTCGATTCTCTTAGAACGTCTGGGGTGTGAGGAAGGCGTATGTGGGACGGCTCTAAAATGGTTTTATTCATATCTACAGAACAGAACATTCTCTGCTAATTTTGCAAACACGTCATCCTGTGTGGTTCCCCTTAAAATCTGGTCTTCCTCAGGGATCTATTCTGGGGCCTACGTTGTTTTCATTGTATGCACCTGCTGGGGTCCATCTGTCCTCGCTAGGACATGTCTTATCATATATATGCAGATGACACGCAGCTGAAGTCCCTATTGGTCTGTCTTAATGAGGTCTAATAATTTTCTTCAGCTTAATGAAAGAAAACCTGAGATAATAATATTTGGTCCACTAAAAGTTAGAGAGAGGATTACCAGCACTATTGCTTCCCTAGAAACAACGGTTAAACGGGTTGTCATAATCGACTCGTCCCTCAGCTTTGAAAAACAGATAAAAATCTGAAAAAGTACTTTTCATCAACTTTGACTGATTTCTAGGCTAAAACCCTTTCGTACTTTTAAAGATCTGGAGATTGTTGTTCATGTTTTTATTACCTCTAGACTAGATTACTGCAACTCCCTCTATGCAGGGATCAGTCAGCGTCAATTATCTCGTATGCAGCTTGCACAGAACGCCGTAGACCACCACAAAAAAAAGGGCGGGGGGATTGCACATTACTCAAGTGTTATCCTATCTCCATTGGCTGCCAGTTCAGTATAGGATTGATTTTAAGATTTTATTATGGGTTTTTAAAGCTGTTCACAACATGTCTCCGATTTCTAATCGTCTAGGACGTTAAGATCGACGGATAAAATTTTCTAAGTTGTTGTCAAACGGAGCTTTAACAGTAGAAATTGTCTTCCACTCTGTATTTGGCAGGCTCCATCTAGAGGTTTTTAGATCTCAGCTGAAAACATACCTTTTTAAGCTAGCTTTTGAAGGGAGGGGATCGTGAATAATGGTCTCTGTGTGTGTGTAGGCACGATAATGCTATTGGCTATTTGCTTGTAGTCATGTTGTAGGCATAAAATATCATGTTAACCCCTGTGGCAAACACACTTCATGCTGCTAATGTTTCCTTTTGTCTCTCTTAATGCTGCATTAATGCACAAGCTCATGAGTAAAGCTGAAGGTAAGGAAAAATAATCTTAAATTTTTTTTTTGAATTATTATTATTATTTTTTTTTTTAAATCGCTGTCTCTGTACCTCTCGTCATCCATCTCCAGGCTGGACTCGCTTTCAGAAAGCTGCCTGCACAAAGCCTCGCGCCGCTCCACCTCCCGCTGCAGCTTCCTCTGGAGCCGAATGTTCTCCTCCCGCATGAGCCGCTCCTCCTCGATGTACTGAGCTCGATTCTCTGTGTCTGAGAAGTCATACACAACATCAGATGTTTCGATAACGTTGCAATGACAGCAGAGACGTGTATATGTATACGTGCGACAGGGATGCCCGGACCGAATCAGGACTGGATTTGACTTGTACCCAATGAGATTTTTAATACAGGTCATTAGATTAACTGACAATGTCATTACTGTCTTTCAGATCATGAGAACGTGGGGGGAAAAAAAACAAGGGCAAGACTGCATATCCCATGCATGGTATTAGACTTCAATAAAAGTAATTTGAAAGTAAAAGAAAGCCTTAACCAGGACCACACTAAATACTTTGCAGTTTGGATCCTTTGGTCTGGACAAACTCAAAAGGAGAGGAAAATAAGGACATCCAAGCTCCTTTTCCCTGGTGGGAATTTGCAACCTTGCAATCTCCTGATAATAGGACAAAATCGTAGACAGTTACACCACTTTTTTTTTTTTTTTTTTTAAATAGATTAAAAATAATATTTTTGAGCAAGTCTACATGATCTTACTCAAGCCTTGCATTTCTTACTCAATGGGATGGTGACAGTTGTCAGGGACGTAAATAAATGTTTGCCTCTGGCATAATGTCCATTCCCCAAGAGACCCAGTTGCAATATGTGAGGAAATCAAGCTGAGGATTTCATCAGCGTGGTGCTCAGGAAAGGATTTATTTTGCTATATGCAGCTGCGCCATCTAGTGGACACTGACCGAAACATCTCCGTCATCAGCCCATAGCTCTCAATAATCTCACGGGAAAGAAAAAAGCCTTCTTAAAAGTGTCATATTTCATCATGTGTCAACCAGAGAGCTGAAACAAAACCACATACAGCACCTCCTGCTACGTCGTATCCTACACAACAAGCCTTGCTGAAAGGCAGAGGTGAGAACGTGGACCTCAGTGGGCTTTTAGCACTCACGCTGCAGTTCAGCAGTGCGCAGGTTCTTCTTCAGCTTCTCCACCTCGCTCTTCAGGTAACGGATGTGTCTCATCATGTTCTCCGGAGAGTCGATCTCCATGGAGATGTCCCTGGGGGATGGAGGAGCGGAGACCGGCTGGTCCAGCTTCTCCTGAAGAATTCTGTACGGACGGGACACGGCAGGACCGGGATGTTACGAATACAATACCGTCAGCATGACACATGGCTACGTGCTAAAGTGTCTAAGATTCGAACAATGGGCCAGCAATTCTAACAAGAGTCTCTATTCCACTATGAAGAACAGATCACCACAAACCTTTTCTCAGCTTCCAGTTTGTCCATCCGTTTCCACAGTCGGTTGACCAGCGCCTCCTGCTCCTGCTCCAGTGTGTTCTCCAAGTCAATCTTCTCTCGTCTGAGCTGGAATAAAACAAAATTTTAAATAATCCCAAAAAACAATGTAGAAAAACCAAGTAGAACGCAAACTCATTTGTCCTTACATGCCTCATCACACACATGAGTATATTAATGGCTCTGATAAAGGCGTGTGACAAGGCAGGAAATATTACTTGAAGATAGGTGGTGGGTGATTTTTTTTTTTTTTTTTTAAAGAATAAAACAAAACAGGGCTTGCTGTTATAGGAAATGAATCCATTTTTGGTTCATCCTTACATTAATGTGTCCCTGTGAATAAGTTGCTAATACGGTGATCTCAGTTACACAGTCCGCACTACTCAGCACTGCTGTTACAGAAAATAAAAATAAAAAAATAAATAAAAACACACCTGACCAATCAGATTTGAGAATTCAGCATAACTGGCTACCAGGGATGGGCGACATCTTATCATTTGTGATATACCGGTAGAAATTCTCCCCACGATAATAATGAGTCTTCCCGTGATAATAACGATAAAGCCTAGTCGATGACGTATTTCTTCGTGCGACCCGTTCGCAGCTCACGTGCAGAGCGAAGACGAGTACGGCGGAAGGCGGACGTGAAGCCGAGGAGGAGTTCATCGCTAAACGAGGAGCTACTGTACCTCTACGATCTGGAACTGGTTTGCTTCCAGAAAATCACTTTTACTTTTAGATCAATGTTTGTGTTTCTGAGGCTCTCAAGACCGCACACAGCCGTCACTTGTAGCCAAAGACAGCGGTGCACGGTACTGTATTTATATCATCACTGATATCGTTATCGGAAATAAATACCAGAACATATCGTGATATAGTTTCAAGTCCATATCACACATCCGTACTGGCTACGTTCACATGCAACCAAATAATCCGACAGTAATCCGACTGACGGCTCAATCGGACCGAAAAGCCTTCATGTAAACCCCTTTATCGACGCGATTGAAATTCCGATCGATTGGAAGGGGCGGGTTTATTCCTTTTCTAATTCAATCGAGATGGGGGAAAAAAAATGACCATGTAAACATTTGAATCCTATTATTTTCTCAATCAGATTAAAAAATTCCTCGTGCACATGCGCGGTAGTGTGTAGGTTGACGTCTTAAATATGGCGTCCGGTGGAAGGAACTGGTCGACGGAGGAGACAAAATATTTGCTGAACATACTAAAAGACAAAAAGATTGTCGAGAGACTGGACGGAAGAAATGTTCGTAATAACGATCTCTTCAAAGAAGTGTTTGAGGAAATGCAGTTTGGAGGATTCAGTCGGGCAGTAGAACAAATTAAAGTGACTAAGATTTGGTGGGAAACACCCCCCCCCCCCCCCCCCACGTTGCTGACATGTTTTTATATTTGTCAACAAAGCAAAAAAAAAAAATCCAATAATTAGGTAATTCGGGGTCACGTCCACGGCTTTCTTTCTCCGCGATTGTATGGTTGGCATGACGACAGACGCTGTACGTTTGCGCAGAAGCTTCGTTCGGAATACATACAATGCACATATAAACGATGAGCACATGTTAAAAATCCATCTGAGCCAAACTACAACACCACCACATGTACTTGCTGTAAAATGTTGCTACGTGCAAAACCCATGCATATATGGCTGTGGTTTTGTGGACACAGCAGGTGTCAGACGTTCACAAGTCGCTATGTGCAAGTCAGAGTCAAGTCTCAAGTCAACACACACAAATATGCAGCCATTATATCGTACGCAGGGCAGCTGGCCATAGAGCCAACGTCGGATGAGGAAATCCAAACAAAAAGGGATGAGCACCACACTAGTAAGGAACTTGACAGACAGGTAGATGATAATAGATAGAAATCCACTTTAACCGGCATTTTGAAAATAATAATAAATAAATAGTTACCGGTGAGGTAACCATCGGAGCATACACCGTGACATAATATAATTCTACTTGTTTTGTTAGCTTCTACTCAATACCGTTGTTTGTAGAGTTCCTCGGTCAGACTGGAGTGCTTACAGGTATTTGAATACCTGGTTGACCATTTGTAGCAGCAATATTCAAATAAAAATCACTACGTGGGTATTTGTTACGTCCTACATGAAATCAGTCATAAATATGAAAAAGAAAAACCTCGCCTGGTTTTCCGTATTTTCTCCCTCATTTGCCAATTCCTACTTGCCAGACATCATACGACAGCTACCAACCAAGGAGTGTGATGGCTAACATGTGCTTCCGCTGAAACACATGAAGCCAGCTCTATCTGCCCAGTATATCCTTCTTACAATATACCCATGACCCGTGTTGCTGTGATTGACAGCGGAGACGGAGTAATGCCATCCTGTCCACCCAGAGAGCACGGCCAATTTTATTCCCTTGGCTCCCGGGTTACAGATGGCCGTAACGTCCTGACGGCAGTGAACGCTGCATTTGGCGGCTTTGGGTTTGTCTCAGGACCGGACGTTTTCACTCTGATGGAAACACTGGAAAAACGTAGTCTGGTCTGAGGAACCTCAATTTCTGCTGAGGAACACAGAAGTCAGGGGAAGAATTTGACGTCAACAGCATGAATTCCATGGACCCAACCTGCCTTGTGTCAACAGTCCAGGCTGGTGGAGGTGGTGTAATGGTGTGGGGAATGTTTTCTTGGCACACTTCGGGCCCGTTATTACCAAATCAACCATCGCTTGAACGTCACAATCTATTTGAGTAACGTTGCTGATCATGTGCATCCCTTCAAGCCAACAATTTACCATCTTCTAATGGCTACTTCCAGCATGATAACGCAACATGTCACAAAGCAAAAAATCAAGTAATACGTGAAAGATGTTTTACAATTTCCCCCCCATCCTAAACGGAATATCCATTTATTACCTCTTACAGACGTTGACATGCTGGAATTAGGCAGACGGCACATTGCAGGTTCAGACACAGATAGGATTAAAAAAGGTTTTTCTATATTTTACATCCCGCTGAAAATGCTGCTCTGCTATCAGCCATGCACAGACTTGCTTGTAAAGAGTCCTCCAAAAGTGCAGAATCCTGACAGCATGAACTACAACTGGTTTGGCAATTCACATTCAAAACCCTGCTGGTGAATTTCTCTCACAAGTACATGAAACGTGCTTTACTTCAGAAGGCTGCAATCACTGGGCAGGACTTTTCTAAACAGGAATCTTCAAGTGTACCTGCTCCAAGGTGAGCTGTTTGGAGATGGTGTCATTCTCCAACTTCTTGATCTTCTTCATCAGTTTGTTGACCTGGAACTCTTGCTCTTGTTCCAAGTGCTGCTCAAGCTCAGCTTTCTCATGTTGAAGCTAAGAGAGAAGAGAAGAAAGAAAGGAGAAACAAGCTTTTAGAGAGGTTCTATGAAATATTCATGCTGACAGTTGCATATCAATGAGGAGGAAGAATCCACTCGGTTCCATGCAAACGACTTCATGTAAAAATAAATAAATAAACAACCCACACACATCTGAAAGCCTTGAATGTGACCTTGGGAAACAGCTCGACAAAATCCACTCTCTTAAATCGTTCCCTGAAAGCATATGACTCACTGCTTAATTGCTTGGCAAGACTTTCCCCCAAAATTTCAGCATTATTATGCTTCTTTTAAGCAAATTACAAACGGATAGCGCTTTTCCACCTTTCCTATTTAATACAGATGCAAGAGACGGGTCAGCAGAAGGTGACCAACAGGCCAGGTGCTACTTTTCTGCCTCATCACTGTCTGATATACCGTATGCAAATGAGCAAAATAATCATCGTAAAGCTACCAGGCATTCCTACACTGTCCTCAGGTGATAAAGGCAAGTCCATAATGACAACCCAACTCTATATGAAGAAGAATAAGAATAAGAATAAGAAGAATAAGAAGAAGAAGAAGAAGAAGAAGAAGAAGAAGAAGAAGGTGAAGCACCAGCAGCAGAAGAAGAAGAAAGTGAAGAAAAAGGAGAAGAAGCAGGTGAAGAAGAAGGTAAAGAAGGTGAAGAAGAAAAAGAAGGTGAAGAAGAAAAAGAAGGTGAAGAAGAAAAAGAAGGTGAAGAAGAAAAAGAAGGTGAAGAAGAAAGTGAAGGAGAAGAAGGTGAAGGAGAAGAAGGTGAAGGAGAAGAAGGTGAAGAAGAAGAAGGTGAAGAAGAAGAAGGTGAAGAAGGTGAAGAAGAAGGTGAAGAAGAAGAAGGTGAAGAAGAAGAAGAAGAAGGTGAAGAAGAAGAAGGTGAAGAAGCAGAAGAAGAAGGAGAAGAAGGAGAAGAAGGAGAATAAGAAGAAGAAGAAGAAGGTGAAGAAGGAGAAGAAGAAGGAGAAGAAGGAGAAGAAGAAGGTGAAGAAGCAGAAGAAGAAGAAGAAGAAGAAGAAGAAGGAGAAGAAGAAGGAGAAGAAGAAGGTGAAGAAGAAGAAGGAGAAGAAGGTGAAGAAGGTGAAGAAGAAGAAGAAGGTGAAGAAGGTGAAGAAGAAGAAGGTGAAGAAGGTGAAGAAGAAGAAGGTGAAGAAGGTGAAGAAGAAGAAGAAGGTGAAGAAGAAGGAGAAGAAGAAGAAGAAGGAGAAGAAGAAGGTGAAGAAGAAGGAGAAGAAGAAGAAGGAGAAGAAGAAGAAGAAGAAGAAGAAGGTGAAGAAGAAGGAGAAGGTGAAGAAGAAGAAGAAGAAGAAGAAGAAGAAGAAGAAGAAGAAGAAGAAGGTGAAGAAGAAGGTGAAGAAGAAGAAGAAAGTGCAGAAAAAGAAGGTCTTGGTAGTAAACACTCTGTATCAGTCAAAGTTCCAGGACAAAGGGAGCTGTGGTGAGCAAAATGTCCCAAACATCAAATCTAACTACAAACTTTTAAAAATGTCACTCATTAATAATCTAAACATTGTAATTGTGGGCAAATCGCTGTGGTTTAAGCAGAATAACACACTGTGGGGGATAGTGGCACTGAAATCTGAAATCCTGTACAGACGGGTTATTCCTTACTCGTCACGTGTTCGGCAATAACGAAAACAAAAGCCGTTCAGCTCCCCTGTTTTTTTTGGCCAACAAAACCACTGCTGTGGATTTCATGTCTCAACAAATCTGACACATAATTTAAAATAATTTTTTTTTTAAAAAACAGTGACAACCATCCATCACTTCATAGTCAAATATAAACCCTGTTTAAATGACTTCAGTGTGTGTCTCCGTACCTTTTGTACATTTTCAGTACATTTGAACAATCCAGTGATAATACCGATCACCGTGATATTTTTTGGTCACGGTAATCATGACATGAAATTTTCCTACTGAAGACCGATTACAGCAGAAATGAAGTTCTTCTGATTCGTATCATGTAACGTCCCACCTAGTTTCCTCCTTCGAAACAGGAACTGATAGTCTGCATTTTACCAACGAATTTTACATCAAGTTAGCACAATAATCAAACTGTTCACAGTACTCTCTCTGTCCTGTACATGTACACATACTAAAACTGCTTTTAAAAAAAATCTAATAAAATAAATTTTAAAAAAAAAAGACCAAGAGGTCCTGATCACATGTCTTCAATGCAGATATGATAAGGAGGAACCGCTGTGTTTGTTTAGCTTGATTTTAGCACTCCAGGTTCTAAAAATAGAGCCGGTCAGGATAGTTCATGTCTCAGCGTTGTTGCCAATTCACAATCCACAGTGCATGTCATTATTAAGTTAAAGCAGACGAAAGCATTGCTTCACAGCTGCATAATGAATCCATTACAACCGCAGCTTCTAGAAGCCTCTTTCATCTCGCGTGACCTAGTTAAAGCAAAACACCAGCTAGGTCAAAACTAGGGATGGGTGATGTGACAAAAATATCATATCAGGATATCAGAAATAAAAAGGTCCAATTAAACTTTCATTTAAAAGATCTACAACAATAAATTGTTTAGGTATAAATAGTCTGTTTAGAATTTTAAATCAACTGTTAAAATCAGAGTTTGTATTCATTATAAAATATTGACATTGTGTGTACGTTCATTTGAACGTATTCATTTCTTTGTGTTATACACCAAAGACATTTGGGTTGGAGATCAAAAGATATATACGACATGAGAGTTTAGGATTTCAGCTTTGATTTCCTAATATTTACATCTGGATGTCTTAAACAACATAAAACCCATTTTTTCCACCCAATTTTTTTGGCAAAAGTATAGAACCAGATAAATCTTGAAGTATATTAAAGTAAATAACACTTAATATTTGGTTGAATGTCACTTGCTTCCAGTAACTGCAATAAGCCTGCGACTCCTTGACCACCAAATTGTTCGTTTCTTCTTTTGGGATGCCACCACAGCCTCTTTCATTTGCTGTTCGTTTCGGGGAATGATTGACTTGGTCGGTCTAAAACCTTCCACCACCACCACCCCCCCCGGATGAAGTCCTTTGTTGAGTTGGCAGTGTGTTTTGGATCACTGTCTTGCTGCATGATAAAGTTGTTCCTGATTAATTCGGATGCAATTCTCTGTAAACTGGAAGATAAAATGTTCCTGTAAACTTCTGAAGTCATTCTGCTGCTACCATCATTAGGTACACCATCAGTAAAGATAAGTGAGCCTGTACCAGAAGGAGCCATGACACTACCTCCACCATGTTTCACAGATGAGCTTGTTTGTTTTGGATCATGAACAGATCCTTTCGTCCTCCATACTTTGGCCTTTCCATCACTTTGGTAGAGCTTAAGCTTGGTTCCAGAACTTTTGTGGCTCATCTCTGTATTTCTTTGTGAATTCCAATCTGGCTTTCTTGGTGGTATGACCTCTATATTTATGCTCTCTAAGTCTTCTTTGAACGGTGGATTGTGCTACCTTCACCCCTGCCCTATGGAGGCTGTTGTTTTGGGGTTTTTCTTCACAGCTCTCAATGTTTCGGTCATCAGCTGTTGTTTTAATTGGCCGACCCGTTCGATGTCTTTTGCTCAGTACACCAGTGGTTTCTTTCTTTTTCTGGACATTCCAAGTCATTGAATTGCCTATGCCCAATGTATCTGCAATGTCTCGGATTGATTTTCCCCTCTTTTCTCAGCTTCAAAATGGCTTGCTTTTCTCCCATAGACAGCTCTCTGATCATCATGTTGGTTTATCCTTTTTAACAACAAATTCCGTCTTCACAGGTGAAAGTGAAGGCTAAAATCAATAGCAGATGTTCAGATCTATTTATTGTTTAAACAATCAATCAATCTAACAGGAAACACCTGGGTAACAAGGAACAGTCACGTGCGCCAATGTGTTTGCTCTCCTACAAATTGGGTGGTCTGATGCAAAATGTTCTACATAATGTTCTGTCTTTTAACATCTACATATAAATACTAAGAAATAAAAGCTGAAATCTAAACCCTCTTCTCATATTCATCTTTTGATCTCAAACCCAAATGTCTTCATTTAAATTTTTTATTTTTTTTTTAAACTGGCCTTGCCAATCCAATAGTTTCAGAGGGGATGGTTATATATATCGTCACTTTACCCAGCAGCATTCAGAACATAAAAGGCAGCTCTCAGTACAGTCTTGATTCCATAGGCCTACATGTCTTGCGGGCAAACTTAAAGCCAGCCCGGTCTCTGCTGAGCCTCGGCACTTACTTGCATAAGTTTGCGAGAGAGTTCGTTGGTGAGGAATTCTTCTTCCTTCTCATAATTGACAGCAAGAGTTTCTTTCTCCTTCTGCAAAGCCTGGATCTTCTTGAACAGCGTGTTGCTGATGAACTCCTCTTCTTGTTCTGCTCGGGCTTGCTGCAGATCAGAAAGTGTGACATTTAAAAAATAAAGCAATTACAAGTCCACAAGTGTGCACTTCAAGTAAGAGTTGAGGGCTATTTGACAAATCACGAAGTCTCTAACGTGAGCTGTCAAAAGCACCAAAACCCATAGAAAATATGTAAATGTGCAATTAAGGACTCAAGGACATTCATTCCAGGCAAATGCGTTCCATGATGAAAAGTTGACTCGTTATCAATTATTTATGAGCTATTTGGCAAGCAAGGACACACAGTCTAAAAAAGCTGGAGTGGTGAATATAAACAAGGAAGCTGAATTCATATTACATTCATGACTATACATTATGACTTTTCTGGATGGCGGTCTGATGTGATTCGAGGTTACATTTCACACACTGAGCAATAACAATCTGGGTCACAGACTGGTTTTTGTGCAAAAAGTATAACAATATACTGGTGCGTTTAACTAAATGTTAGTGCTTTTTTCATATTGCTACAATTTGCCGCCTAAAAAGTCACCAAAGCTGGCACCACCGAGTTTCCGTGTTGATGAAAGCTTGTATAAATAACGTCTTTGCGATAGTTTCACTTCTCTTTAATACCATCGCATAATAAATTTTATTGCAAAACACAAAACGGTCCATCTGCAATATAATCCTGAGGGAACAAAAAGAGAAATGCATGAGTTGCACGAGGTCACTGCATGCGTTGCACGAGTTCACTGCATGCGTACTATTCATGACTATTAAAACCGATCTAGCATGCAAATCTGGATCAATATAAAATTCTGTTGGGGAAGCCCTGGTTCAGTATGGTCGGATATTTTGTAATATGATCCAGTTAGTGATTGTGTGGATTGAATGGACTGTTTTGCCCATTACCCAACCAAATTCAGACCTGGTAATGGTAAATTCATAATTGATCACAGAGATGAGCGTCTACACGATGTACACATGGTTGTCACATATAAAGTTCCATGTGCATCACATACACCTCATAATAATACAAACTGATTGCTGTGACCTTTATTATTAACACCTGTAGGGTTGTGGCTGCTCAGGTTGCGCTTCATCAACAGTAGGTCACATTAAAATTGTTGCTTCTCTGACAAACACATCTATATGTTATTGTACAGCATTTTAAACCCTGACAATATTTGGTATATTTTGTTTTAAGGCAGGAAGTGATAGAAAAGATATTCCTGGGGCATCTTTATTGGGAAGAACAGGACATTATGGAATCTTTTACAGTCTGGACACGTGGCGCGTTCAAGTCCTGTTGGAAAGATCGTATTTAGGATTTGAGCACACATAAACGGCACCACAAAGTCGTAATTACGAGTGGGAAACTCTGGATTTTCCGAGTTGAGGTCAGTAAGAAAACAAGGTGGAATCGATGGATGCAACGTTTGAAGTTGACGGTAAATTTGTTGAAATTGAACGTTTATGCATCTCAGAAGCCGATTCCAGTTATTACGTGTTTGGTATATGCAGCAAGTATTTGTCAAGCTGTTTTTTTTTTTTTTAATTTACAATAAAACAAGCTAATTGCCTGAACAAAATACGATAGCGTTGTACAATTACAATATAATAAGTAACGATAAAGTTTACAGCAGCTTCATAAATTGATTAAAGAAACGTGTCTGAAGCACATTCGTTGTTCATTTTCTGGAAGTAGCGGTATTTGTTTTCAAGCAACTTTTTTTTGTAGTTGATTAAAGCTGGGTACACACTGTGCGATTTTTAATAGTCGTTTGCGACTGTTGCTTGTCAGACTGTACGAACACGATCCCCGCTGTAAGCCATGTCACACTGTATTATCTCAGTTGTCATTAACTTCAGACTGCACGACAGTCAAGACATGAAAAACGGACAACACAAGAAGACTCGTACGGAAAATTTGATCGCGACAGCCATTAATCGGCTGTCGGGGAACATGTCAAACTACGAATCGAAGACTACAGATTTTGGCCTAGGATTATAGAAATCTTTTAGGATTCTCAAAATTTGTCTCAGACGAGCAACTTGTGGCCGAAACCGTACAGTGTGAACCCGGCTTAAGAGAAGGTACACCGGCATCTTACTCTGACCAAAGTGATGTCGTGAGTACGGCTTCCCAACTCTTAAACACAGACTTCCAAGGAGGACTTGAACGCACAGATGGTTTGTATGATATGAGGTTATTTCTACAAGTCATTTTAAATACTTTAAAATGCTGCATAATGTTCTACCATGTTTCAAACAATAAATAAAATGAACATGCATTTTAAAAATGAATAAATAAAATTACTAACGTGAATAAAATCCCAGAGATACCCTTAATAACATAATTACACTCCCCCACCTCCTGAAGTAAAACTCATCCCGTCTAAATAGGGCTTTAATTTAACAGTTTAACAGCAGTGACAGCTGTCTGGATATATAATGTTTTATTTCCAAACAATTATTACTCCTAGCAGTTATCTGACCTCCAGCCTGGCTAGGGCCTAACAAACCTCTAAGCTAACAAGCTCAACGCTCAAACTACACAATTACTATATTCAGGTAATGATAAAACTGTTATTTATTTATTTTATTTTTTAAAGACGGAATTTAGTATTTAAAACTGTCAGTAGTGCTTTAGTGTGTTATTTTCTAACGAGGTTGTTTAGCTTTTACAGCTAAATGAAGAGAATGTCATGTTATTCAGAACGTGAGATTAGCATTGCAGCTAATATTTTCAACACGGTGAGTTAGTAGTAGTAGACATGCACGTGCGAAAACAAATGTTTGCGTCACAAGTGACAGCAATGTCAAGCTGCCTTCAAGCTAACCTGGCAACAGGGAAGGTTAACAACATGAGCTAGCTACGGCGCGTTCTACCTAGCAAAACACCACTCAAAACAAATAATTAGCTAGACGCAGTCCAAGCTCGACACGCCTCGCACAACCCTGAAGCGCAGGCACGGATGAACACGGTGCGAGTGAACGCTGCTCGGTCCTGCACTTACAATCGTGACGCTGGCTTTTCGCAGGTCTCTGTTCTCCTCCTGCAATGCTTTACACTTCAGTTTGAACGTCTCCAGCTCGATCTTCAGCACTTTGTTCTCCTGCTGCAGGGACGCTAGGCGATTTGTCAGCTCCTCCAGACGGAATGGGGAAATCACGAACCCCTGCTGTTTGCTGGAAGAGGAAGAAGTGGAGCACTGGGGAGTAGCCGAGCTGCTCCCCGCTCCATCAGTGTCACTCTCACTCGCGCTGTCCGCCATGATCACTGCGAGCATCTGAGACAAGCGGCAGCAATGTGTAGCTCAGCAGCGTCATTCTCTTCACTTCTCAGCTCTTCCTCTCTCCTCCTCCCACCCGCATTCGATAACAAACCCCGCCTCTCCAGGCGTCTTGTGCTGTGAGTGGCTGGGAATCTCAGCCGACTCTCTATGATAGGTGGACTGCTTGTCGGTATGAGCTTGCCAGCCATTCACAGCGCAGGAGGCGGGAATTGACGAAAAGCGAGTTTGGAAAAATAACGCCGGAGTGGAGGAGGACAAAATAAAATAATAATAATTGGGGGGTGGTAGGGTGGATTGAGTGACCTCATAAATACTTATAAATAACGAAACAGTAGGTCAAAACCGCTTGGAGACTCAAAACGAAACCGTTTTCTGAGCTCAGGAGTGGTCAGCAGTCAATATAGCTGCCGTTTGTGTATAATTTGTTTAAGTGCACCTACTATGGTTTTTCATTTATTACCTTTCATGTAGTGTGTTATAGAGCTGTTTGTGAATGTAAAAACGTCTGCAAAGATTCAAAAATCAAAGCGCACGACAAACGGAGTTATTGACTCCCAAAAGAAGGAACCGATTCTGAACATTTGGAACGAGTCGTTAGTGATTCCAGACTTACTTCCTGTACTAACCTACGAAGGTTTGTAACAACAACAACAACAACAACAAAACCCGCCTCTGGTCTTCATTGGCTGATCGCTGACAATGGTAGAACAATCAGAACAGACTGGGACATCTGACCAATCAGAGCAGAGTATGCTCTCTGAAAGGCGGAGTTTAGAATGCATCCTTTAGAACGAGTCGTTTGTGACACTGAGGGGAAAAAAAGGTAATGCTGCAGTTTAAATTATGAGCACTTTAACGTGTTTGTTTGTTTGTTTGTTTGTTTGTTTGTTTGTTTGTTTACCTTGGATGCATGTAAACCTATTGTATGAAACGTTTAAAGAAAATTAGGCACGTTTCAAAACCATAATAGGTGCACTTTAAATAAAATAATATAATTTAGTAGTGCAGACCATTTTAACCTGTACTAGGCTGTAAGGATTAGTTAGTGGTGGATTTATCATGAGGCAAAGTTAGGCAACTGCATTGGACCCCAGAAGCCAAGGGCCCCCTAAAAATGCAAATTATATATATATTTTTAATGATTAATGCTAAATAATGTATGCTGAAAATTTAAACATCACTGTTAAAACACTGAAAGGATTCATATCTCTGTTATTTCGGCAGCATCAACGCAAGCCCCTTCCCCACAACCCCAGTTGAATAGGGCCCCATTCCTATATTTTATCCTGCTGAAAAATCCAGCTTGGTCTGCAGATACCAGCTACCAAAACCAAAGTCAAGTTGGTCCAAACTATTTTTGCAAGCTTCCTTGTTCCATCCATCCATCCATCCATTTTCTATACTGCTTATATAGGGTCAAAGGGAGCCTGGAGCCTATCTCAGGGGACTTGGGGCACAAGGCAGGGGAAACCCTGGACGCACTGCCGGTCCTAGCCCATTTGGTGCCCTAGGCAAGATTCATCCTTAACCCTGACGGAGGAATGTTAAATGTGGCTTGGTACTGTTAATCGGATGCAGTGGGGCTGTGCCCAAAATATGGTGATGCCCTAGGCAGCTGCCTAATGGATTGACCAGCCCTTCCTGGACGGGGAGATCAGGCAAACTCCATGCACAGGGCGAAGGTCGAAATCGAATCCCCAACCCTGGAGGGGCGAGGCAACAGTGCTAGCCATTAAGCTACCCAATTTCCTTGTTATTTGTTCAAATTGTTCACAATTTGTTTTGTTTTCTGTCTTAGTAGTAATAATTCAGAAACCATTTCCTTTCTGGAATGGTCTACCAGCTTGACCTGTGTTTTGTTGTCATTTTGTAACAGAGACTCACACTATAAACTACACTACAGAGTGTCCCAAAAGTCCCCTATGTATGGAGTATCACGTCAGTGGATGTTCGTAGACGTCCACTTCTTGTTTGGACCGCAACACTTCCAGTCTTTTTGAATTTGTTAATAAGTTTGGCAACAGTCCTGCGTGTGATGTGCTTACCATGTTTTCTGTTAAAGTCCATCGCAACCTTGCGACAGCTTCCCGATCCAGCCATGAGAACGATTTCCTTTTGTCAAAGGCATTCTTAAAGTATGAACAATTCTGGAAGACATTTTGCTAAAAAGTGTTAATTTCCCATATGTTTGGATACTTTTGGGACACCCTGTGTATAGCCTATATGTGCTTTTTGAAAATCACATTACACTTTACTCTTCCTATATTGTGAAGGCTTTCCACTAGATTTTAGATCGTGGCTGTGGGGATTTGTGATCATACAGCCTTAAGAGCATTAGTAAGGTCAGGCACTGATGTTGGGTGAGCAGGGCTGGGGTTCATTCGGCAATCCATTTTCACTTTCATCCCAAAGGTGTTCAGTGGGCTTGACCTCGCTTTGTTCACAGGGGTATTGTCATGCTGGAACAGGTTTGGGCCTCTTAGTGAAGGGAAATTGTAATACTACAGCAAACAAAGACATTGTAAACAAGTGTGTGACTCACACTTTGAGGCAACAGTTTGGGGAAGGCCCACATATATGTGACAGGCACCAGCTATGTGCTCATTGCCTCAGCATAAATCATCCTAAGGATGTAGTGTCTGGCTTGGACTGCTTCTGCACTGAATGCTGGCAGTGTCATTATCAATTTGGTGCATTTGTATGGCAGATTTACACCCTAACTCAGAGTCAAATCTGACCAAAACCCCACAACTTAAACAAGTCACTTGATATAAACATCCACATCTGCCAACTGAGATATAACCAGAAGCCCACAGAGCGGTCTGAGTTACTCTCTACATAGATGAATTTATTAATGACTAGTAAGAGATATGGCTCCGCTGAAATCAATGATTCAGGAACTCAGCTCACACAAGTTGGATGTTAATGTCCTTCAACTGAGCCCACCGACTACTCATTTTCCATATTCGTCATTGGAGGACTCTACGGCTGTGTCTGAGAACTCCCGGTGAGATCTTTACTAGGGAACATTCAATACGGAAGTTTTTCTAACTACACAAGCTTCCCTTATTAATTGGGGAGCAGTGTGGTGTGACAAGGGGCACAGGGACTGTGTTGCTCACTGGTGTGAGATCGGAACGCAGTTAGATTTGAGGTTGGTCCACCTGGGCCTCAAGTTTTTCTTACTGGTTCTGAGAAATTGCACTATCTAGGTCTGCTCAGCCAATGTTGTGAAGGTCGGGTATATACACCATCAGACACAAGGTTGAACAACGCTCTCTACCTCCTCAGGTGGGCTCATCCACAATTACGTACATCTCACTGAAAGCAATTTATCTACTAGGGTTGTACAAAGGTGCAGCAAACATGCTGTCAAGTCTGGCCAGGAGAGTGGCATCAGCACGCATAACTGGTAAGCTAGATCTGGGGAAAAGTTTTGCATGTCCAGTTGAACCTCTTCGCTGATGTCAAGTCAACGCATTCTTGGCTGTCTTTTTATCTTTGATGAAGTTGGGCAGCCTGCTGGAACAGGATATACTGGCCCATTACTGGGCACACCATATACTACAGAGACCTTAGTTTCCACTGGTGCTTTTATTAGTTCAGAACACCCTGGTGGCTTCCTTCCTAAGCAGATCTGCTGTCCCACATGGATGGACACACCCCCAGCCAGGTCACCAGCGCCTGTGAGTTTGAATCCTCGCAATGAATTGCCAACTGAAAACTGTGACCAAGCATTCCAGGAAACAGTTCTGTGTGGCCTTGAATGGCCTTAGGTGAAACTGCTCTGAAAATGGCATGCAACTCATTAACTAGATTTGGTGCATTGCCTGAATGCCAAAATATTCATTATTCTTGAGAGACTGCTTGGCAATGCCAAGTCCCCAGCTAAACTAAAATTGTATGTGGTGGCTTTTGCACCATACCGCATCTCCATGGACTCTCTAGTAGCTCTTTATAAGGTGCTTCTGAAAGGTGCGAAGCACCTCCATCTGCCAGAGTTGTTGTTTATTTGCTGTTTGTTTCTTAGCATAGTTCATTTGCAATGCTAATACATCCATTCATCCATCCATCTTCTACCGCTTACTCCTTTTCAGGGTCACGAGGAACCTGGAGCCTATCCCAGGGAGCATTGGGAACAAGGCGGTGTACACCCTGGACAGGGTGCCAGTCCATCGCAGGGCACAATCACATACACACTCACACACCCATTCATACACTACGGACACTTTGGACACGCCAATCAGCCTACCATGCATGTCTTTGGACTGGGGGAGGAAACCGGAGTACCTGGAGGAAACCCCCGCAATGCTAATACATCCAAACGTAAACACTTAGATTTATTGGTGTGACTTCAATTTTTGTCTAAAGATATATTTTATTAACAATTTATTACAGAAACTATGGCTAGCTAGACACAGTTAGATTTTAGCCCTAAGCAAATGTGTTTTTTCCTCGTATACCTTATCTTACATATACATACCTTAAGATACCTGTAACAAAATCAAAATGCTAATATAGTTTGTTTTGTAATGATCTAGCTATATTCAGAATAGTCTTGGAAAAACTTGATCTGCTACCTTTTATGCATTTAGACTGAGTTTCATTTACTGATTTAATTTAACTGTAAGTGTAGTATCTATGTTTGTACTATCTGTATCTATATTTGAACTTATTCACAGCATTCAAGATATTTTAAACCAATTATTAACAAAAATGAGGACCGTGAGTAGGCATTTTGTCCCTCCAAATCCCACTTCATCGTCAGCTCTTTATGTGAGTACTTTCTGGCTTTATTTCTGGACATTTGCTATGATGAAATAGTATTTATCGCATCGTCTTCCATTTTCATTGTACCTCTTAACACACTTGCAGTCCTACTTTTACGTCTTAAAAAATATTAACACCTAAAAATTATCCGGGATTGCTTAAGATGACGCTTGCTTAGATGAATAACAACTATATAGATTCATAGCTTCACAATTTTAATGTGAGCTGATGACGTCTGTGATGTGCTGAGAAACAGTGATCCTGGTCTTCATCATCATTTAAAAGGTCAAAAGAGTCACTGCTCATTTGACTGGGCTACAAGCACAATTTGTGGTTTGCCATCAATACAAGCAAGTATTTCGAATAACTTTGTCTCAGAAACATGAGAAATGCGGTTGTTTGTGGTTGGTCCCAACAGTTTTATGAGACTTTTTACTGAACAAAGTAATTTCCCACTTACATTTACGAAAAAAATATTTGCTTTCACACTGAGCCAACGGCAGCTGGCTAAAATAAGACCAGGAACAGACTGATGCAGAATCGCAATATATGTGCAGAATAGACATTATTATATTCATAATTCTTCTGTGCAGGCCTTGCAGTTCATAATCTCTTAAAGGAGACTGGATTCAAATCCCATTCCTTTGGTGCAAGTAAGCCAAATCAATTTCTGCTACCGCCTTGTTAGTGTAGAAGTGTAGTGTATGAAGGAAGCTAAGCTCAAAAGGGCTTGAAATGTACAGTGCATAGGACCTGCAGGTTGGTATACTGGTTAGATGTCTTTCAAGGGGTAGTGAGAGCAAGTCTTACAAATCTGACACACATGATGCATTACACAACCCATATGTGTGACATGTGACATCTTAGCATGTGATACTGTATCCATTAGTTGTCCTTCTGAGAATAGAAGGGGAAATGGGAAGTTTAAGGATTTTTTGTCAACTTCACCACAGTGAACTCAGCAACTAACAAGCTATTATCAAATGATATTCCTCTAAGCTTAGTGTTTTTTTTTTACACTGAGGAATTTCACGTGGTGTAAAACATATATATATGTATATGTGTGTGTGTGTGTGTGTGTGTGTGTGTGTGTGTATGTATATGTGTATGTATGTATGTATGTATATGCACGTGTGTCAGGTTTGCTGTCCAAATTTTCAGACTTTCAGCCATTTGCAATGAACAGATCAAACAAAAGCTACTGAAATAGTTCAACACAACAAATACCCCCCCCCCCCCCCCCCCCATCCAGGTATTTAATATATTTTGTACCCCTAGCCAGTTCAGGTATTTCATCTGTTCCAGCTCAAGCTCAGCTGGTGCAACTAATGAAGTCCTTGATTAGTTGCATCAGATGTGTTTGAGAAAACACCTGTTTTGCATATTTGTGCTGTTGTGAGGGATTCTATTCAGGGGGTTGAATCATTTTGAGACTGGAGAAATCATTATATGTTGCATTTTCAGTTGAATTTGGGGAAACCACTTGAAGCATTCGTTGTGTTGTTTAAACTATTTCAATTGCTTTTGTTTGATTTGTTCATCGCAAACAGCTGAAAGTCTCCAATTCTATATATATAGTCTTAGAGAACAGTTATCTATGTGTCTTTGACACAAAAGAGCCACATATACTTCTTTCAACATCATACACATAAAAGTTCAAATCACACCTTTTCAGAGTTTGAACACAATTTATTTTATGCTTAAATAATTAATTCAATCATCCAGTGTATGGTTTCTCATACATGTTTGTTACCAGATCATTCGATGAATACCTGAAGGTGATCTCGATCTCTCTCTCTCTCTCTCTCTCTCTCTCTCTCTCTCTCTCTCTCTCTCTCTCTCTCTCTTTTTTTTGAGTATATTCAACATAAGGAAATATTTCACCAAACCCAAATAAAAAAATGCCCCGTATGACCACAGCAGCCTTGGAACCTAGTAATACACTGTTAGAATGGTTACAAATGGTTGGCTTACAGAAAGACTTCTCAGTGCCAGTTCACATGAGACCAGTTAAAAGTTAACGGTGTGCCAGTTGACGTGACGCGCTCTCTCGCACTCCAAGCTTGTCCGCGACTGCATAGCATAGGAAACCTTTAGCTGCAAGAATTTTACCATTCCATCAAGTCCATTCACTTCCTGTGAGTCTGTTGTGGTACAGTGGTGTCATTATAAAACAGTATTAGTGACAAATACCAAGGCTATGAGTGTGCACACAGATAGAACAATTACCACACCTCTGGTTATGTAGATAGGAAACAAATCAAAAATAAGGTGAATCACATGCATCAAAATATTAGTATTCTGAGTAAATCTTTTAACACAACTGCAGCTATGTGTGTCTTGTCATTATTGAGACTTGTGGTATGCTTAGAAAGAAATGTACTCTGTTGAAATCAAGCAAACTTGTTCTTGTGTAAAAAGGTTCTTTTTCTTTGTGTAAGTGTACAAGTACCTGTGGAGTTAACCCCCTAAACGTTTTCTTTCAAGTTGGAATTAATATCAGCATTCATTTCATTTTTCATTTCATTTCATTTCAACACACATTGTGACTCTCTCTTGCCAGTGCATTCACAATTTTGTGAGCTACTTTAGAATTTGTACAGTTCTGGTTTATGTACAGGATCTTTAAAAACAGCATTATACAGCCCGACGCTAGTCCGAGAAGGGGGGGGGGGGGCAGTGTGGGAGGAAGGGGGAGGTAAGGTGAGTGTTGAAGGTGGTTTTAAAAACATGTTCTTCAATTTCTGTCAGTCCACAATGCTCTTTGTACCATCTTTGGTCATGGAAATGCTTCAGTGCCATTTTTCTAGTCATTGGCACTCCTTCGACATAAGGCGCAGAAGACGCTTCATGCCACCAACAGTCTCGAGCGAATGTGTCATTTCCTGGCACCGATCAGATGCTTTGTGTCATTGACAGAAAGTCGGAGGTTTTCCATGCTCATGCGAAATCATAAAGTCCTCTTCCCAAAAACCATGCGTTTATGTAAAGGCTGCAGACGCACAATCCTGTGTCCTGATCTCCTGCGTTGTGTTTCCAGTGATCCTTTTCCCAGGAAAACAAGTTCAGATCTCTAGCAAAGGAACACAAAAAGCATCAGAGAGCGTCTCTTAATTTTCATGCTCAATTCAATTCAGTTTTATTTGTATAGCACTGTTAACAATAAACATTGTCACAACGATTGCCTGAAATCCGGATGAAATCAGCAAACTAAGCGGCGACCGTGGCAACGGAGACAACAGAAGAAGAAACGCCTTTCATATGACTGCATTCTATCAGCTGACTGCATTCTATATGTTACTTTATTTCCTATGAAGTGCCAGATTATAAATGGTTGTTTGTAAAGTAGGTACGGAGATTTGGATACTAACTGACTAATTGTTTTTTTTTTTTTTTACTACAAACTGGTTATCTGGCTGGTTGCATGGTGAGCGCACAGAATTTCAAGGCCTTCAGAGCATTCTCTAGTGATCAGGTCACCGTGCTGTTTGCCAGGGAACAATGTGGCGGTCTGTACAGCCGTGTGACTGCATCTCAGTTGGATTTGTTTCGAAGCGTGATTCTTTTCATGGACTTGCAGCCGGAACTTATACATTAAATGGTATCAATGACTTCTGGATATTAACATACCGGATAGCACACATGACTGTTACGATTGACCCTTTTTCCCTCTTTGTCGCCCTTCTTTCTTCTTGTCTCCCTCTCCGACCTGAAGCAGAGAAAGAAAGAGATGGTGAGACGGCTAAAATCTTCACAAATCACGTCATTCGTGGTTGTCCCATACTGTAGGTTAGGCCACAAAATCGTTCCCTGGAGTGCAAGCTGGTAGAAACCTGGAAACAATAACACACTCAAGCAGATAAGCACTAATCAACACTGCGAGATGGCCACTCGGTAAGGGAATGCTGTCTCTCGTTCATAAATCAGAATGCAGCATTTGTTCACAGCCTGTCCACACAAGCATCCAAGTCTTAGATGTTTCAAACACAACCAGTGAGTCACACGCAAGCGTTTTCAACTCCAGTGGAAATCAAGCCTGCACACGGCACACCTTCCCAACCTCAGAGTTTTCACTAAGGCACTCAGCGCTCATAGAGGGCACCTCTTCCTCCTCTCCCTCTTCAGCAGGACGATCTGCCCTAGCGGCCTGTCTGGAGCGCCTGCCTCTCTTCTTCTTCCCTTTCTCATCTTTTCCAGGCACTCGACGCACCACTTTCCGGATGACCTGAGAGAGAGGCTAAAGTCAAGCAATACAACGCGCTTCTCACACTCACGCAGATGAAGATGGAAGGATCTGTATACAGTATCTTACAAAAGTGAGTACACGCCTCACATTTTTGTAAATGTTTGATTGTATCTTTTCATGTGACAACACTGAAGAAATGACACTTTGCTACAATGTAAATTGTGTACAATTGTGTAACAGTGTAAATTTGCTGTCCTCTCAAAATAACTCAACACACAGCCATTAATGTCTAAACCGCTGGCAACAAAAGTGAGTACACCCCTAAGTGAAAATGTCCAAATTGGGCCCAAAGTGTCAATATTTTGTGTGGCCACCATTATTTTCCAGCACTGCCTTAACGCTCCTGGGCATGGAGTTCACCAGAGCTTCACAGGTTCCACTGGAGTCCTCTTCCACTCTTCCATGACGACATCACGGAGCTGGTGGATGTTAGAGACCTTGTACTCCTCCACCTTCCGTTTGAGGATGCCCCACAGATGCTCAATAGGGTTTAGGTCTGGAGACATGCTTGGCCAGTCCATCACCTTCACCCTCAGCTTCTTTAGCAAGGCAGTGGTCGTCTTGGAGGTGTGTTTGGGGTCGTTATCATGCTGGAATACTGCCCTGCGGCCCAGTCTCCGAAGGGAGGGGATCATGCTCTGCTTCAGTATGTCACAGTACATGTTGGCATTCATGGTTCCCTCAATGAACTGTAGCTCTCCAGTGCCGGCAGCACTCATGCAGCCCCAGACCGTGACACTCCCACCACCATGCTTGACTGTAGGCAAGACAGACTTGTCTTTGTACTCCTCACCTGGTTGCTGCCACACACGCTTGACACCATCTGAACCAAATAAATTTAACTTGGACTCATCAGACCACTGGACATGGTTCCAGTAATCCATGTTCTTAGTCTGCTTGTCTTCAGCAAACTGTTTGCGGGCTTTCTTGTGCATCATCTTTAGAAGAGGCTTCCTTCTGGGACGACAGCCATGCAGACCAATTTGATGCAGTGTGCGGCGTATGGTCTGAGCACTGACAGGCTGACCCCCCACCCCCACCCCTTCAACCTCTGCAGCAATGCTGGCAGCACTCATACGCCTATTTCCCAAACACAACCTCTGGATAAGACGCTGAGCACGTCTTTGGTCGACTTCTTTGGTCGACCATGGCGAGGCCTGTTCTGAGTGGAACCTGTCCTGTTAAACCGCTGTATGGTCTTGGCCACTGTGCTGCAGCTCAGTGTCAGGGTCTTGGCAATCTTCTTATAGCCTAGGCCATCTTTATGTAGAGCAACAATTCTTTTTTTCAGATCCTCAGAGAGTTCTTTGCCATGAGGTGCCATGTTGAACTTCCAGTGACCAGTATGAGGGAGTGTGAGAGCGATGACCCCAAATTTAACACACCTGCTCCCCATTCACACCTGAGACCTTGTAACACTAACAAGTCACATGACACCGGGGAAGGAAAATGACTAATTGGGCCCAATTTGGACATTTTCACTTAGGGGTGTACTCACTTTTGTTGCCAGCGGTTTAGACATTAATGGCTGTGTGTTGAGTTATTTTGAGGGGACGGCAAATTTACACTGTTACACAAGCTGTACACTCACTACTTTACATTGTAGCAAAGTGTCATTTCTTCAGTGTTGTCACATGAAAAGATATAATCAAATATTTACAAAAATGTGAGGGGTGTACTCACTTTTGTGAGATACTGTATATATACATATATACACAGATGGATGGAAATGTAACAAATGGCTAAAGGTGCTTTGATTTGCATGGTTACTTTTCTGGTGACAATGTTTCCCTCTTCATCTGTGAACTGCTCCTCTGTGACTGACTCACCAGGAATGTTTTTGGCCTGATCACCCTATAGAGGAAGATGTATAAACAGACTCACTCATGTATTAATAAGCACAGACATGCGCATACAGACACGCAGACTTGTGCAAGCCACACGCAGTTCCATAAAGCAGTATGATCTGGCATTGTCAGTGGTCATTTCCACCACTGGTTGTGTGTAATGCAGTGATAGCATGACTGACATCAAGTATTCAGTTTGATTGACAGAAAATAGGCCATGGATAAAGTTGGGAAAACCAACATCTCACAACAACACTGTGTTATCGGATATGTCAATATGTATTCAAGCGTTCAACGTTGCAAAGTAAGGTCTAAAGGCCTATTCATGACTGGGCTAGCTTTACATGGGCAGGTGGGGTAATGTTAATTATTACTTGTATCTTTAGTCTCATCCAGATTGCGCCATATTTTACCTTTTAGGTAATACATATATCCTGTCCAAATTGCTATGTTAGTGAAGACTCCATTATATCCTTAAGGGGAAGACATTTAGCTTTTTCGTCACTCCAGAAAGTGTCCTGTTCCATTGTCTCAAAAGAAAAAAAGAACCCCAAATAGTATTGGCCAAGATTAAAATGTGGAACTATAAAAGAAATATTTTGGGAGTAAGGGGGGACATTACTAAACAGATATATGTACATAAAGCTTATCCTGTTTGAATAGTATTTAAAAACTAAATGTATTCCACATTTCCATTCCATTATTTAAAACATTTATAAGTGCCACTGAATCAGATGTATGGTGATGCAAATAATAGCCTTTGGAAGGATAAGACAGAATTGATTTAAGAAAAGTCTGTAAAGTCAAGGAGACAAAAAGAGATGAAGAGAATAATAAGTAACGGTATAGAGATGATAACCTATGAAGAAAATATGAGAACCTTATAATGGAAAAGCAGTGAGTGCATCAATCCATGCCTACACATATATAAATAAGCACACACACAAACTCCACTGCACACCCTGCGCTAGAAACACCAAATACCTTCAGAATCACCCTCCGCCGATACACCCTGGTGGTGACTGTGTGTTCCTCATCAGAACTGGACTCATTGTCTCTATCTGCTCCCTGCTGAAAGCAGTTCAGTATATTTTGGTTGGCCCAGAGCCGTTACTCATGTAGATTAGGTTTCGTCAAAAAAGGACACCTTCATCAAGCTACTGTTTTACCCCAAACTCAAGAACGGTTGGATTTTAAAGCAGTAAAATGAATTGCATTTGAAAGGACTAACAAACCTAACCACAAACTCCACAAGAATGGGACCATGTTATTTTTACAAGCATATATTACCACTTGCACGTTTCTGAGTCTCTAAAGTGTTCAGAGTTCTGGGTCTCTTAGTTCAATGCAAATGAATCTCAACAACAGTACCTTAGCTTTAGGCTCTGCCGTCTCCTGGTCCATGGTGCTTGGCCCAGCGGTGGTGTCATCTGGGGTGATCCTATCCATTTTCTCAGAGTCCCTGCTGCCTTTGCCCTTCATCTTTCTGGGTGGTTCTTGGGCCTCAAGGAGTGACCCGGCTTGGAGCTCTGGATGTTCCCCGTTCTGTTTCTCAGCTTGCAGCACAGGTGGAGTGGATGTTGGCTTTTGGCTAAAAAGAGATTAGAGTTAGGCCATGAGCTCGTCCACTGGGGCTTGGTCTGCTGATGTGAAGGCCTTGTTAGAGGATATCAAGTAAAGATGCCATGTTTTCAATATGAAAAAAAGGGAAAGTTGACCGATCTCACCTCCTCTCTTGCTGCATTTGTGTATCCGTGTGCAGAACTGAAGAAGAGATCTCCTTGCTCACACTGGATGCCCCTTCTTGCAACCCTGCAATCGAAGACATCTCTTTGTCTGTCTTTTGCACTTGTGAGAGATTTGCCTGCACTCTTTCTCTGGATATCTCCTCATTCTCTGACCCTTCCTCCAAGATAATGCCCTTAAAAGGAGACTTTTCCTGTGTCATCTCTTCCTCCTCGTCCTCTTCAAAACCAGACCTGCCACATTTTCTAGCCCCACAAGCTCCATTGGGAGGAACCTCTTGCTCTCGGAGAGCGCTCTCTGCGAACACTTCCGGATGTCTAGACACCTCGTCACTGTCATGGACCTCCAGGTCATCTTCAGTCGAGCCCCCTCCTCGACTACAAGACCCTCTGCCTCCTATTGAGGAATCCTCAGCTACCACAGTAGGGGGTGCTGCGTTTGGGGAGAGTGCATCCCTGGAGGTGGTCGCCAAGGACAGTTCACTGGGTCTAATGAGGGTTCTACTGGGAGAGACTACACTACCATCCTCACTAAAGAAATCGTCGAGGCGGAGAGGGGTCGGGGGTTCATAGGACAAATCTGAGGGACTCTGCAGCTCCAGACTGATGTCGTGGTAACCTGAGTGATACAACACAGCAGGACTGAGGTGGATGCAACACCACAACTCCAAAATGCCTCTACCACATCAACAGATTTGTTAGGTGAGCTTTTTTTTTTTGAATACACACACTAAACAAAAATGGAACAGTGGTAATGACTCTGAAATGAAAGAATATTACATGGCAAAACAGTTATGATGTGTATCAGATTCATTTACCAGTATAGATTTGCTATAGAGTGAGTGTCACATACATAATGTGGCTATACCATGTAGGAATTGTGGGTTTCAGATATAAATGGAGGGAAAAGAAGAAACAACACAGCACTGGAATATTGCAAACAGATAACACAGTTATAACAGGTAAGGAGGCAGAGAATGATGAAGGGGGAAATCGGGGAAGAAGATCAAGGACGCCATAGGGGTGTAGTTTTGAAAAGAAAAAAAGCTCTCAGAATGATAATGCAGAGTTAGTTGTGAATACCAATACAATGAAGCTAGCAGTTCAGAGTTAGCTGACAGTGAGTAGGGAGCTGCAGCTAGAGTTTGCATTATTAGTGCAGTTACGAGAAAGTAGATAGCGAGAGAGGAGGCAGCAGCAGCAGCAGCTATGCCAAGAGTGCTGCTCAAATGCACAGAGGAGTCGCTGTGGAAGCGGCCAGGTGGCTTTGAAGAGTAGCGGGTCTGGTTTTGCAGAAGACTAGAAGAAGGCACTCTAGCAGGAAGGTTCAGAGACTGGGATGCTAGAGAACTATCAAGCTCTACAGGCACCAACAAAGCAGACATTCCACCATGCTATCAGAAGAGCTAGATGAGACTGCATTATAGCGGTTATTCTTATCGGAACGAGTAGAACAAAGCATGTCAAAGCATGCATGTTACATAAAAGCAATGTAGCTATCATTATGTTTTCATGTATCTAAGTATGCGCTCAATTACAGTATAACAGAACTACCACAAATTTTGCAAATAGGTTTTGTTTAGAATACGGCATATACATATAAACATAATGCTTATGAACCTTAAGCATGGACCAAATGTTAATCCCATCATATCACATCAACACCAAATCATAAAGCAGGCGTGAAACATTTCTTCCAATTCGTATTAAAAATTAAAAAACCCAATTCAAACGAACCCAATTTTAAGATGCGATTAATGATTGTTTTCATTTCTCTAAGATGGGATTAAGTTTTAATATTCATAACTGTCATGCATTATATCAATCCATACAGTTAAACACAATCATATCACACTGCCCAACGCTGGTTAGTCACACCAGTTTGAGTAAGGAGCAGCATTAAAAACTGAAAAATCAAATGTAGTCATCGGGTTTAAACGTGAATCGAGTACAATTTAGATTTGGGATTCTTGATCTGAATTTAGATCAGTAAGTGTTTAGCCTTTAGGTTTTTGGGGTTTTTTTTTTTTTTTTTTTTTTTTTTTTTACTTCTGCAAAGATTCAAGAAAGAAATAAAAGGAGAAACAGAGTTCAGCTAGATGGGGCTAAACTTTACCATCAGCCTGATCCCGGAAAACTGCGTTATCATCTGCAAAACACCTTGTGCCTGAAATGTTACCATAATCAAATATTGGCCCTTCCAGCAATGTCACAATATCCATCCGATTGATCTTTGTCAGTGCTGCAGTTAAGGCATCCGCTAAAAGGATAGAAAAGAATACACTCAGTTTCAGAACTTGTTATATGAGTGAGAAGAAGAAAAAAAAAAACACAGAGTAGAATTATAACTCCTGTTCAGACAGTTACACTCAGTTAGATTTCTGCGCAAGAATACCAGACTCTTATAAAGTAAAGCCACTCTGAAAGAAGCAGCGGTATGAATTGTCTTCACGATGTTCACAAGGTTTGAGCCGTTTAGCTTTTTAGCCATGGCTTACAGTGCATGTGCGGTATCTCTGTGACGTTTAAGGTATGATGTATGTAACAGACCCTGCTGTTTAGTGTCTAGCAAAAGAAAACAATGCAGGAACTTACTTGTGGCATTTTTACCGTCCCTGCTGACCCATTTCTTTAATAGCATGAAACTCTGAGCTGTCAACGAGTTGGGGTTCTCCACACGGATGTGATTTATCTCATCAACCGAGAAATCCATTTCCCTGGCCAGCTCTGCAACACATTAAAAATAGATTACCAGTCTGTCTCTCTTCCAGACTCATGTACATAATACTGCAGTGCAGGCGGGTCAGGAGAATGCAGATGGTACTGCCTACTGATCACACCTAGGACCATTCTGGGCATACAATGCCAAAAAAACAAACAAACAAACAAATTTACTCAGTATAAATTTATTGCCACTGTTGGGCCCTTGAGCAAGGCCCTTAACTCTCTCTGCTCCAGGGGTGCTGTATCATGGCTGACCCTGTGCTCTGACCCCAACTTCCTAACATGCTAGGGTATGTGAAGTAAATAATTTCACCGTGCATTTGTATATTTGATCAATAAAGACTCATTATAAATCATTATAAAGCTGCAGGTCAGCAAACAGCATTATCAAATACTCATTTTTGAAGTTTAACAGTTTCCAATAAATAAAAGTTAAACTGTCATATAAATGTGAGCATCACAGTTTTAATCCTCTAGATCAGAGCTTCTCAACCTTTTGTAACTAAAGCCCCCCCCCCCAAAGCCTCCCCTATCATGTGTCACACCATATATACATATATATATAGCTAGCTATTATAATCTATAATAATAGCTTGATAGATAGATACATACATACATACAAATACATACATAGACTTATTTTTTTTGCTTTTGTGTTTTTGTACTTTTTAAAAAATGATTTTTCATAACTTTTATGATTTAAAAAAAAATACTTTTATACAATTACAGTGAGGGAAAAAAGTATTTGATCCCCTGCTGATTTTGTACATTTTCCCACTGACAAAGAAATGATCAGTCTATAATTTTAATGGTAGATTTATTTGAACAGTGAGAGACAGAATAACAACAAGAAAATCCAGAAAAACGCATGTCAAAAATGTTATAAACTGATTTGCATTTTAATGAGGGAAATAAGTATTTGACCCCCTCTCAATCAGAAAGATTTCTGGCTCCCAGGTGTCTTTTATACAGGTAACGAGCTGAGATTAGGAGCACACTCTTAAAGGGAGTGCTCCTAATCTCAGCTTGTTACCTGTATAAAAGACACCTGTCCACAGAAGCAGTCAATCAGATTCCAAACTCTCCACCATGGCCAAGACCAAAGAGCTCTCCAAGGATGTCAGGGACAAGATTGTAGACCTACACAAGTCTGGAATGGGCTACAAGACCATTGCCAAGCAGCTTGGTGAGAAGGTGACAACAGTTGGTGCGATTATTCGCAAATGGGAGAAACACAAAAGAACTGTCGATCTCCCTCAGCCTGGGGCTCCATGCAAGATCTCACCTCGTGGAGTTGCAACGATCATGAGAACAGTGAGGAATCAGCCCAGAACTACACGGGAGGATCTTGTCAATGATCTCAAGGCAGCTGGGACCATAGTCACCAAGAAAACAATTGGTAACACACTACCCCGTGAAGGACTGAAATCCTGCAGCGCTCGCAAGGTCCGCTGCTCAAGATAGCACATATACATGCCCGTCTGAAGTTTCCCAATGAACATCTGAATGATTCAGAGGACAACTGGGTGAAAGTGTTGTGGTCAGATGAGACCAAAATGGAGCTCTTTGGCATGAACTCAACTCGCCGTGTTTGGAGCAGGAGGAATGCTGCCTATGACCCCTGGAACACCATCCCCACCGTCAAACATGGAGGTGGAAACATTATGCTTTGGGGGTGTTTTTCTGCTAAGGGGACAGGACAACTTCACCGCATCAAAGGGACGATGGACGGGGCCATGTACCGTCAAATCTTGGGTGAGAACCTCCTTCCCTCAGCCAGGGCATTGAAAATGGGTCGTGGATGGGTATTCCAGCATGACAATGACCCAAAACACACCAAGGCAACAAAGGAGTGGCTCAAGAAGAAGCACATTAAGGTCCTGGAGTGGCCTAGCCAGTCTCCAGACTTAATCCCATAGAAAATATGTGGAGGGAGCTGAAGGGTCGAGTTGCCAAACGTCAGCCTCGAAACCTTAATGACTTGGAGAAGATCTGCAAAGAGGAGTGGGACAAAATCCCTCCTGAGATGTGTGCAAACCTGGTGGCCAACTACAAGAAACGTCTGACCTCTGTGATTGCCAACAATGGTTTTGCCACCAAGTACTAAGTCATGTTTTGCAGAGGGGTCAAATACTTATTTCCGTCATTAAAATGCAGATCAATTTATGACATTTTTGACATGCGTTTTTCTGGATTTTTTTGTTGTTATTCTGTCTTTCACTGTTCAAATAAATCTGCCATTAAAATTATAGACTGATCATTTCTTTGTCAGTGGGCAAACGTACAAAATCAGCAGGGGATCAAATACTTTTTTCCCTCACTGTATATAACGGACAGGTCTGGAACATGAATGATGAAAAATGTTTCTGAACGCTATAACTACTTTGAACAAGAGAACTAGGCTGTAATAATGTGGACTATTTTACATGTAAAACATGTTGCATTACATTCATCTTGCGTTCTAAAAACATTCACATATGAATGATGTAAACTGGGACGAAGGGCGCGTCTCGTTATCCATGGCATTGTTAAATCTCCGACTCTCAGACACTCACTGAACAGAGTGAGAGTGCGCTTGCACGACAGTACTGGCGACATTTGGAAAGTTGCTAAGATTTGTCCAAAAAGCCGCTAAAAAAAAAAGCCGCTAAAGGGGTCTGAAAAGACGTTAAGTTGGCAGCGCTGGTCTGCACTGATAGCTAGATAAAAGGTAGGATAAGCTCCGCCTCTCCCCAGCAATAAGCAAATACAGGGGGAGAGGGAACGAGGGGTTTTTCAATCATACACATTCTATTTGAAAAGTATTAAAAATACACTTTTTAAATATACACTAGATAAAAGGTAGGATAAGCTCCGCCTCTCCCCAGCAATAAGCAAATACAGGGGGAGAGGGAACGAGGGGTTTTTCAATCATACACATTCTATTTGAAAAGTATTAAAAATACACGAGTCCCCAAATGATGCCCTGTCTGTGTTTTTTCCTTGAAAACAATTCGCGCTCCCGTTCCGATCTCTCCACGCCCCCCAAATCGAGAACCACTGCTCCAGGATTGTTAGGATTGTTTCTCTTACCAGTCCAGCTAAGGCCAAGATGATCGGCCACTATAGCCATTCGCAGGTCTGTCCTCTCACAAGGACTTTGAGGGCCTATCAGTAAAAACAAAATAGCCATAAGTAAATAAATTCATTAACAAATCAAATTTAACATAATAAAAATGAGAAAACTGGTATAACCTTCCCCCCAGAAATTAATTAAATTTGGGATATGTTGAGGAGAAACTAGGACAAATGCAGTGTTTCAAGGCATCTGGTTAATAATTTGTCAGTGGTGTTAGAGTAAGTTAGCAAAGAACAATTTGCTACTAATCTATAATTCCTCTCACAATCAAAACAAAACAAAATAAAAATAAAACCTCACTGGATACATGATGATGTACAAGACTCACAAATGAACAATGGACAATTGTTTCAAATGCTTCTGCATAAGACCAAAAGTCAAATAATTCATACAAGCTAATGCAAACTGCATAGTACTCTGCATAGGCGACGATCTGTCCAGCGCCCCTCTCATATTAACATGCTACAGTAAAGCTGACTACATCATATAGAGTGAAATCAAAATAAGAGACACAAGTACACAAAGAGAGAAAGATGAAATAATGATAGACATCTACAGTTAAATCACGCCACAAGCAATCACAATGGTTCATGCAACTAATATCATACAAGTGGAAAATTTTACAAACTAGGCTCGATTTCCACGCGGGGGGCCACTTGAGACCCAGCACCCTGACTGCCTTCACTTCCACCCGTCCTCTTACTCCTCCTCCTCCTCCTCCTGTCTCTGCCGGCCTGCTCAACCTCTGCTCTCACGTCTCTAGCAGACCTGGATGTAGTGGAGGGCTGGGATGCTTCTGACAAAGAGGTGTTCCTGGATGTGCTCCTTTCTTCATCCTTATCATCTCCCTGCATCTTTTTGTCTTCATTGGAATGGCGGTCCACAAGCTTTACTGTTTCACTAGCCTTTGAGTTAGCGATTTTGCCCACGGCCTGCACCTGCTTCTGGCTTGTCTTACTTTTTGATGTGCTTGGAGAGTCTGTCTTGGATGTACTTTTAGCTACTAATACCTGAGTTCTTCTCTTCTCTTTCACTAATGTGCTTGTCTTACATTTTCCTATCGAAGAAGAACTATTAGGATCTTTTTTAACCTTCAACGCTGGGATGCGAGATTTAGGCTTCACCATCGGGAATGGATCTAGTCTTTTGCTGGGCACTGGTTTCATTTCTTTCTTTGATCGCTGTAAACTTATACCTGCACTGCTATAGGCTTTTGTTGGACGGGGTTCCAGTATTGGCAACCTAGACTTTAGAGGCTTTCTTTTAGCATCCTTGTATTGTGGAATTAACTTTTCTTTGTTCACAGCACTTTGTTCATGGCCTTGTGGAATTACATTTGCCTTGTTCATATCATAGCTCTCTTCTCTCACTAAATCTGAGTCTGTTTTGAGTAAATCCTCTGGAATATGCTTAAAGTAGCTGGACTCGGGATGTGAGTGCTGATGCTGTTCTATCGTGCTGTACTGCATGTGCGTATTTGCAACACTTGAGGCCTGTAGGTTATTATTATTATTGCAGTTCTGTGTCTGGATACAATTCTGCTCTGTCTTTGACCAATCTGTCCTTTGCTCGTATTGGCTTTCTGTACTTGTTTCTGGTTTGAAGCCTTCTGAAGCTAGCGATGTTTTAAGTGTAAAACTGTCCCGGTCCTTACACACCAAATCCTTATTCTCACCAGAGGTGTCTTTGACTCCTATCTTAAAAGAGGAACACAAATTAGAACTGACTTCTGAATATGAGGGTGGCTCCATAATGTTGTCATGAGATGGAGTGTCCGAGCGATCAGCGCAAATCTGAATGACATTGTATGATATTACTGAGCTGTTATCCATCTTAACTTGTGCATGCTCTACTTGCTGTGGTTGTGATGTGACTACACTTGGATTTGTGACCCCTTCCCTATTATTCCCAGGTCTCCGTCCATATAAATGCTCACCAATCTGGAAAAACTGCAGCCTCTCTTCAACAAAATCCCGTTTGCTCATGTCAATTGCACCACTGCGGGTCATCTCAAACATCTTCCCTTCATGGAAGGGGAACGGGTTAGGTTCACTAGTTGGCGTGCTTTCATCGGTTGGAGTTCTTGCAGGAGTCGTGTCAGGCGTAGTCGCTTGAGACTTCTCATCTATCGCTAGCCCGAAAGGCTTGGGCTCATCATCTTTAATTCTAGCATCAACGACTTCATCATCTCCTCCTTTACTCGACCAAGGATCAAAGTCCAAGCCTTTTGTTGCAACAGTTTTAAATGGAGTATTAAACTCTTCCTCAAGCTTGTAGCTGAAGTACGTGTCAGGCAGTCCTTCTTCATTTGATTGCTTTTTGTCCTTTTCGTTGTCTTTTCCATTTTCAGCTTTTTTAACAGAAGGATCACTCTTAGGTTTCGCCTTTTTGTACTCCTCAGTTGGTGATTCCTCTTCGATTACTTCTAGTTTACTTTGGCTGAAAGAACGGTCACTGGGCCTGAGCATGCTTTCTGACGCCCAAATGTCTTTTCTGTTTTCGCTGGAAAATCCAAATGATTTCACATCATGTTCATCGTCCTCATCTTGAAAGTCATACCCATCCAGAGAATCAATCTCTGTGGCATCTGTGTCATGAGAGAACTCGGCAGTGGTTGCTATTGAGCAGTCTGTAATGGACTGATCATTGCCATTTTGTTCATAGTCATTATCCTCCGCTTTGCCATTACCATTTATCCCAGGTTCTCTATTATTGCCATTTCTGTCGTGTTTTTTCAGTTTGGATTCCTTCTCGTGGTCCTGCTCATCAATTTTAAAGGTATATTTCTTAACAGGAATGGGCTGAAATACTGATTCATCTTCACTTGAGTCACTGTCATTAGCTCCTGGAGGCACAGGGGATGGAGGCTGGACTCTAATTATGGGCTCGGCAAGTAGATGCTTATCATGCTCCTCCTGGAGGTTGACCTCCATCATATCAGTGTCTATCTCTAGGGAAGGAGAGGACCCTTTTTTCTCTGTTTGTGATGAATCCGTGTCCAAGGGAGGGGGAGGAGGAAACTCTATGTAGGCAACTCGTTTGTCTTTACTTGTCTGTCCAGTATCCTGATTCCTGTTGGCCGGCTTGGTGTCTAGGAGCTTTTCTGGGGCAGGTTCTTTAAATGTAAATGCTTTGTCTTGCTCTGAATCCTCTGATTCTTCTGAGACTTCAGCTATTGGACTAGAGCTGCCTGGTATGAATGCCATGAAACATTCAGGGTTTCGTGAAGTGAGATCGTAACTGACTTCCTCCGAGCTAGGTGTTTCTGGGGTCATGGGACTTTTCCCAGAGCTATCGAGAAAAGATATCTGTTCTAATGTGTCATCGTCTGGGCTACCCTGAGGGGACGTTGGCTGTCTCTGTTTGACCGTGTAAATCGTTCGGCTCTCTGACCCGACTATTTTCCTGAAAGATCCATTCGCCCCTCCTGCTAAATCTTTCTCACCCTGTTTTCCTACTTGTACACTCACATAAACCGGTAATGTTTTCAGTCCTTTGAAACTTTCTCTGGTGGTGACCGTGGTAACCTTTTCCACTGCACTAGTGTCACTGTAGTTACCTGAACTTGGATCTCTAGACTGTTCTGAGCGACCCTGAACTCTCGTTTTAGCTAAGGTAGGTATATGTGACGCACTCTTTTCCAATTGTTTAACAACTGCTTTCTTTGCTTGATCGGCATCAGGGTGACCAGATGACATCCTCACAGGAATTTGTGATTCCGTGATCTTTTTTTTCAGAGTCTTCATTTGTGTATCGTCACTGTCAACGTGGTTCTTTTTTGATGTCAAATCTGACTGGATCTCCTTTACAAGTAAATCATTTTTAAAATGTTGCCCCCTAAGGTCAACACTGATCGTGCTCTGCTTATCGATACCGCTAGCATCTTTTACGGCGTTACGGATTTGTTCCTTGCCACTTTCACTAGTTCTGATTTTACTGGCGTCGCTAAGGTTTTCTGATGAACACGACGCAATGCCAAATTTACTAAAAGATGAACTTTGCCCGTAGGTCACTTTACTTTTATCACTCTCTGCGGCTTTGTTCAGAGGCGTTCCTTCCTCTGTGGAATCTACCTTCGAAGCCTTTGAGCCAGCAAAAAATTGATACACGGGTAACTTACTTTCCTGGAGTTTTTTCACAGGTGGTTTTGATTGTGTACTTGGCATACTTTTATCTTGATTTTGGAGCTCTGTTTCGAATTTGAGCCTAACAGAGCTCACTGTGGAAGTCTTAACTTGAACCGGGGGAGAGATATCACCTGGCTTTGACTGCCAAGCACTGTTTTCCTGTTTTGATTTGTCCTCATTTAAGCATGACTGCATACGCCTCTCTGGGCTGCTTGGCAAACTAGTGCTTTTTCTTTCATTCATGCTACCAAACAATTTCTGCTTCCCCTTATCCCATTCCTCAGAGCTCATCTCAGTTTTCTGCTTTGTTTTCTGAGGACTACTGCACACTGAGCTTGGGCCTGACCTTGTCTCTCTGAAGTCTCTCATGGGAGGCTTTTTCTCAGGGGATTGAAGCTCATCGTTTAGCTTTTCTGTTTTGTCTCTAAAAAACTGTGAAACTTCACTTAGTTTTTCTTCGGCCTCTTTAACAGTTTGGTCGACACGATCTTCATATATAAGTTTCTCTCTATTTCTGTCTTGCCTATCTTGGGTGAAACGCATCCTGACTGTATGTTTGGGGCTGCCAGGTTCTGTTGTATAGTGCAACACAGTCAGTTTATCATACTGATCTTTATGGAAATAATTGTCAGATGTGTCCCTTGCTGACCTGAAAACCGATTCTTTTTTGGGGCCATAAAATCCTTCTGCTCCTAATTCAGGAGTGACACCGTTTCCCTGGTTAATGACTGAATCCTCTGTATCGGACTGTGACGCGTCTAATTTTTCAGAAAGAAGCATTTTCTCGGCAAATCTATACGACTCTCCCCTCAGCTCGGACAATTCGTCGTCATGATATTCAATGGACTGCTGGCTTAGGAGTTTAAAAGCTTTATATGAGTCATCAGCAATGAGCTGAGCAGAACCGGGTCGACTCTCCTCCTCTTGAGAAACAGACGTACTGTATCTAGAGGTTTCTAAGAAAGAGGGCACTGTTTCCTCAGCAGTAAACAGTTCGTCTTCTTGCAGAGCCCCGAAATCACCCTCTACCCTGTTCGAAAATTCCTTCAGACTACGGCCTTTGCATACATACTCAGGGTGTTTCTTTGTCTCTCTGATTATTACCTCTGTTGGGTCTGTTGTGTTGCCCTTTTCTATATGAACCTCGATTATTCTTTCAACTTTGGGTTTTGTGTCCTTGTCAAGGAATCGTGGTGTTAATTCATCTCCTTTGATCGAATCCTTACTAGCCTTGTGTTCAAATAGCCCAGCCAGTTCTTTGGAAGGGTCTCTTCCTGACTGGAAAGCTTTCATTATGTCTCGAACTGACATGGTTTCTTCGATTCTGTCAGAGCCTGCCTCTTTTAACTGGGGTTTGTGGTAGACCATTCTAGTTGTGGTGGTTATATGAGTTTCCTCTTTCAGACACATACTTTTGCTCATTACAGAATCATCTTCAGAACTGACTTTCATCTGGAAGGCCTTTACTTTGTCTTTGATCGAGCCAGCAGCTGACTCCGGTTCGATGCAGGCAGGCGTCTGCAATGCGGCAGCTTCTTCCAGTAGGGGCTCGCAGGTCTCTTCGGGATGTTCGTAGCTTCTGATGACATGAACGACCTCTGTTCTGGTTTCTGTTATGACTGGGGGAATAGGGACATCTGAAAAGAGAGGTTTGGGTCCTGTGCTCTCTGCACTTTGAGGAGCCGAAGGAGTCTTTTCACTTCGGGTTTCAAACCCACTGTCTGAGAGTGGGCTTTTATCCTGATCATGGGAAAAGTCATCAGGGGATTCCAAAATTGCATCTGTACCACTGTACGAATCGGATAATTTGCATAAATCTTTCTCTGAAGGAGAGGTGCGCATGCCTGGAGGTGGCATTTTGAGTTTATGCTCAGATTTGAATGTACGTTTCTGTTTTTCCTCCCCCTCCTTCATTTCATTGTATTTGCTCTTTTCACCAGCAATTTTCGAAAGTGAACTAGCACCAATGTCATTCATTAAGTAGTCAACCACCTTGGCTAAATTCAGGTCCTTGTCTTGCACTGACTGTGGTCTAACCGGGAGGGTGGATTCAAATGTGGGATGGGATTTCAGGACACTCTGTTGAGCCTCCTCTATTTCGTCTTTAGAGAACTCTTCCCACTCATCCTCAGATGCTTTGTCCTTAGTGCAGACTTTTGTCTCACTCAGGACATCCTTCGAGAGGATTTCACTAACTTTCACAAGATCTTCTTTAACTTTCTCGACTAAACTGAAAGGTTCCTCATCTTCCATTTTAGCCATGGTAGCCTGGGACTGATACGTCTTCGATACATTAGCGGCATCAGTTTGCAATATGGCAGTCATTTTTATAAGACCCTCTTTCATGTCTGCCACGTCCCGTAAAATATCTTGATTTGATGACATTTGCGAGGCAGTGGCTGATTTAAATGCTGCTGAAGGGATAAAGAGTTGGGGTTTTGAGGGTTTAGATCTGGGAGTAAATGATGGTGTATGAGTGGTTGTCTGAGGTGAAGTTGTGTCTGATATCTTTTTTTCTTGAGGCTCGGGAAGAACGTTCACTAGCGAGAAAACTGGAACGGTCATAGCATTAGTTGATAGTGGGGTACCGGAAGGACCAGGGGCTCTATAGGAACTATACACTGAATTTGACATATTTGATCTCAGAGGAGATGTCATGGATTTTATTGTGTCATAGCTTGATGTAGAATAGCCTATCAGAGTTTTTTCAGCCTCACAAAAAGCTGCACTAACACTGGAAGCAGCTGCTTGTGTTGTAGCTTGTATCCTCTCCTGCAAACTGCTAGATCCGTCTGAGAGTAGACGGGGTGATATAGAAGAATAAGAGGGGTATTTGACTGGTGACACAGATCCATTAAGAAGGACTGTGTCAGCAGAGACAACAGTAGGCCCAGCTGGTGAAGAAAGCGATGAGAGAACTGTCCCATTGGAGACTGTACCTCGATCTGGAGATGTTTTCATAGACGACAGACTTGTTAAGGTTTTAAACGTGGGTGTTGCTACGGTAGATGCGGAAGTAAGAGTCGATCGGAGTGACAAAGCTGAAGTATACAAATTTGCAACTGACTTTGGAGATTCAGGGGGGGTCATTGTGGTGAATGTTCTATCAAGTATGGAACCAGATGGTGGTACCGAGTTAGGTCTTGAAGACAATGAAGCAGCAAGTCCCTTGATTGACACAGGATCTGTGCCGGTTTTAAAAGATGAAGACATGAGACCACTAGAAACTGGAGAAGGGTATTGGCCTTGCTGAACAACAGTTTTTATAGGTGAAGAGAGAGATCTGTATGTTCTAATTGGTGACGCTATGTCGCTAACAGACTTTACAGGAGATGCATTGGTGGTTCCCAGGGTGGACTTGAGTGGAGAAGCTGAGGTTATTGACCAGACTGACTTTAATGGCGAAGCAGATGGCGTGTTGGAAGGTGAGCTGGAGAGGGAACCCAATCCACATTTTGTTTGCCCAGGGATGGTAGCAGGAGCAGCCGACCATGCCTGGTAAGATCTTGTTGAAAAGACAGGTTTGTGAGGGTAACCAGCAGGCAGTGTTCTTGTTGTACTTCGCTCAACTGTTTCTTTAAACATACAAATTAAAATCCAACAAAAAATCAACAAAAATGGTTGAGAAACAGAGAGACCAGAGGGGAAAAAATTGGTCAGTGGTGCTTGTATCATAGAAGAAAGAAGAACAATACTTTCATGGTGGTATAAATGAGTTGAATGATGAAGAGCCAAAAAAAAAAAAAAAGAAAATTCACTGTGATCCATGGTCCACAAATGGCATACATAATATAACTTAAATCCAACAAAGGAGATGACTTAGACAAAGACCCTCCCTCCCAAAAAACAACAACAACAAAATCACACTGCGACATAATGACCAAGATAATAAAACAAACTGCAAAATGGCAAGACAAATGCAGAGAACCCAGAGGAAAACGATTTCTCTTTTGACTTTAGATGTGCTACATTCCCCTGTTACTGGCTACCTTGATTTTTACTAAAGTGCCTTTTATCTGTTTGGAAAAAAAAAAAACTGTTTCATTCCAAATTCAGGTATTCTGACAAACCAGAAATTAATATTACTAAACCAAAAAATATCCTATCCTATTTTCTGTGCTTTAGCAAATTGTACTATTTCAAAAAGCAGGCTAAGTGAGTAGGTCTTAAGTCCATAATAACTCATCATGCAGGACTGAGTAGTCTTGGTGACAGGCAATTCAGTGCAAACTGTGAAAGCATCTGAGAGAATGTCTGTTCGTGACTCTCCATGCATTTCTGTCAAAAAAGAAATGAAAACTCTGCACAATCACAAAGCCAAAAGGAGCAATACTAGTTGTAGGAGGGGGATGAAAAAGGAGGAGACTATGACTTTAATGTCAAGTAAAGAAAATTATTATGGATAATAAATGGGTCATTTCATTGTTTCTTTTCCAATGAAAAAAAAAGAAAAGAAAAAAGAGAACATAGACAGTGAACAATATCTAACAAAGTGAGCAGGCACAGCACAGCAACTTAAATATCATAATAACCCATGCAAAAATAAACTGTATAGAACAAGCATGAGGATTTTGTTATGCATGGCAAGAATGTGCAGATATAACATTTGCATTTTCAATTGGTAAATAGTCTATACTGGTCACATGTTAGCTTTTATGTTAATTGTACACACTACTAAATGTTACTCTCCCAAGAATGTTAATGAAATATCACACTCACTCAATCCAGGCTCAGTCAGATAGCTGTACCGCTTACGTAAGGCTAGAGATGCAAAGGTATGACGTCGTTCTGGCTTTTCAGTCTGCAACAACAATAACAAAAATGTCCTATAAATTCCCCCCCTTATCAGCCCTGAATGTCAAGCTATGTTAGTAATTAGAGTTTACTCTCAGAATTTGTAACCTGACTTTTACTACGTTAAGTTGTCTGACTGTGCCATTATATCAAATGATATTTCTGTATTCATAACTTCAGCTAAACTGTCGTATGCACACCTGAGAATAAAACAAAGCGTTTATATTTCTATATGGGGCAGTTGGTGCTATGCTGTAAAAGACCATACACTTTCTCAATGTTTGTTCTGTGATAATAACCTTAAAAGAATTTAGAAAAATGCGAAACATGGACTATACAATTAACATTATTTTTATTCCCCGTAGACATGTTATGTCATTTACATCTAAAACTCGAGGTAACAATCTTAAAGCATTAAACTAGGCCATCGGCTATCTTTAAAGCAATGTGACAGAGTACAAGGATGAGTAAATAAAAATGATGGTAATCTTTTGCCAGTGATATGAAATATATGTGGTCTTACAGTGTATGGAGTTAAGCCAGTGCAAATTGACTGAATCATACAATTAAAGCCCCATGACAGGCGATAGCTGAACAATGTGTGATTTCACAGAGCAAATACCTAAAAACTAAAGCAAATGAATCACCAGCACACCACATGGAACTGAGGGGACAGGACTATTACCTCTTCATCGGGATCTGAGTCCATATCCTTTTGGTTCCCAAGATGCATTGCAGAAACGGGGAATAACGCAATGGAGAGCAAGGGGTAAGAAACATCAGGATGTGAAAAGGGCGATTGTGAGCACACAGAAAAAGAGCCACCGCAAAGCCACAGCAAAGAAACAGAAACCAGAAATAAAAAAATGAACTAAAAAGATACAGGAAGCAACCACAAATTATACCATTGAAAAAGCATAAGCCTGTGCACCGTCAGCCAAAGCATGGTTCCAAATCAAAATTCTGATTTGGTCAGCCATAGCCACAGCAACGACCAGAGAGAAGCTCAAAACAGATAAAAGACACACTCAGGCAGTTTTGACCAAGTTTATCCCTTATCGCTGCAAACACTGATCTACCTTTCCTGAGTATGAAGATGGCATGATATGACACAGATGACTTGATCATTACAACCTTACCTTTTTGAGCGTGGGCAGAGTGATGTTTAAATTACAGACAGCAGTCTGTGGAAGCCCCTTTGCATTTTTAATCTCTCTGAGGAAGGACAGCCGTCCACAAGGTTCTTGGCTGTTGTCCCTCACCTTTGGCGATTCGGTGTAGAATGAGCAGATAAGCATGAACAACACATGTAAAACATTTCTTTTTTTTTTTTTTTTATTTTTTTTTTATAACAGTTTTACATAAATCATAACCATAGCCCCTCTTGAATTCCCCTCTCTTAAAGAAAAATGACCAATTGGGGTATAAGTGACTGTAGTTGTAGGGACATTTCAGAAAGTTAAATAAAGTTATATAAGATTAGCATATGTTTGGTGGTCTTGGAAAACCTGTTCAAAAACCTGTCCCAGGCCACCACACATACAGTGCAAAAGCTCAATCTCTAATGACGGATATATTCTATGTATTGTGTACAAGTTGGGGGGGAAAAAAAAGAACCAACTATATTACCTTTACACAGAATGGCAGTCTGTTCTCTTTAAATGCATAGAAGTTAAGAACCAGCTGCTGTCCAGCTTTAATCAGAGGTGTTAAATTGCCATAGCAGTCCACATAGATAGGCTTCCCTTCCAAAACCTGTAAAAATCCAAATTGTGTTAAGTAGCCATGAAGGTCCTATTATGTGCTTTGTGTGCAGTCTGAAAAGATTAAATGAATAAATGCATTTCACTTTCCTTCCACTGATGTCCAGTACAGTGGTACAATATTTGTTAAGACAGAACAAAAGTCAATTAAACCTGAATTTTAGTAGAAGTTTTGTTGTTGTTGAATGACCAACCTCAATGTCTTTGCTCCTGGCCACCTCCTCAAAGTTCTCTTGCTGCTCCAGGGTCTTGTCCACTTTGTCATCTGTCATGCAGAAGCATCGCAGATTGGATTCCACAGGGTCGTTCATCTTGGCGAACACTACAAACTTGGCCATGTAGGGCACACAGATGAGTTCCCGGTAGAGCTGAGTGGCCAAACCTACCGTCTCCGGAATCTGGTGGCAGTCTGCAAGCCAGAACCTGTTCAAAAAAGCCAAAAGCTTAGGACTGTAGTTAAATACAGGCGCTAACTGTGACGCCTTATAAATGCTGCTATTGAGTCTGTTTTCGCTGATGATGTTGATGGAAATTGATATATTTGTGACATTTTTCTGAAGCATAATGAAACCTGAGCCAAATACCTGGCAGATACGTTGGTAGTGAACGAGACGCAGTCATTCGAGAAGGTGAGAGGAGTAGTGCCAGTGATGTCTTCCCACTGCGCGGGGGAGGTGCCACCTGTGGAAGAGCCCTCATAAGCACATATGTAAAAGGAAATGTGCGACACACAAAGCCATCAACTGAAAGCTGGAGATGAGGACGTCACTTTAGGAAAGCTTTTATATGATTTCAGTTAGTTACATTTACATTTATATAGCGCTTTTATAGACACTCAAAGCGCTTTACATTGTATTGGGGTGGGGGGGTCTCCTCAAGCACCACTAGTGTGCAGCATACACCTGGATTAAGCAATAGCAGCCATAGTGCGCCAGAACGCCCACCACACACTAGCTATTAGTGATGTAGCCAATTCAGAAATGGAGACTATTACGGGGCCATGATAGAGAAGGGCCAATGGGGGAATTTCACCAGGACACTGGGGTTATACCCCTAATCTTCTACGATAAGTGTCCTGGGATTTTTAATGAACACAGAGAGTCAGGACCTCGGTTTAACGTCTCATCCGAAAGACGGAGCCACCAGTGACAAAGGCATGTAAAGAAGCAATGTTTTATGGACCAATCTTACCTGTGATGCTGCACAGAAGGCGTAAGCAAGGTGTTGTATCTCCTTTGTAGCCATTGTTCATGCCTTCCCCTGATCGAGGAGGCACAGGGATGGTCATGGTGATGGGTTTGTGGAACTTCCTTCTTCGTGGCTCCACTGTCACTATGGGGCTGAACGTGGCTCTGTTGCCTATGATCTTCTTCACTGTCTCGTCTGGGACTGGCTGGGTCTGGAAAGCGAGCAAGTGGTTAATACTTTTTTTTATTATTAATTACACTTTATCAAGTAACAAAGGCAAGCAGAAACATGGCTTTCTGTTAGATTTAATGATCTTCCTTCCTATTTTATTTAGCACCTTTTCACACAATTTGGCCATTTGACAATATCCACCACCCACTATCTAGCTCTCTAGCTAGCTCTCGCCTATCACATGATGAAAGCTAGCACACGCTTCCTCCGAGATCCGTGAAGCCAGCCACCGCATCTTTTCAATCTTTTTCGATTATGCTCTCTTGGATTCCCCAAATCTTGAATACGAACTGTTAGACTGTTCTGAAGTAGGGGCTCTTCATTCTCCTGATAGTGTCTTGTGGGAGTTAGAAGCATCTTGCAGCAGTAAAGATACAAAAATATCTAATAATCTGTTCTCGCAATAATATCTAAAATCCTCATAACAGAACTGTATAGACTCTGAATTGGCATTGACGGGTCTGCATACCTGAAGTCCAACTCTGATCTTCTTGGTGAGAGCTCCTTCAGGGAAAGAGGCCTGGACTTGAGGAACAGTCATGCTGGATAGAACCCCTCCCTCAGGACCCATATGGTTAGTCTCCTGCTTGATCCGAGACACCACCGCAAAATACTGTGGGAAGTCTTTAGAGATGATTCGACAGATGCGTTTCTTCTCCAGGTCTTCCACACTGTCCAGTTCTTTAGGGACAAACCATGTACAATTATCATTTTTTGTATGAGATATATAAATGGAGAAAATATACTAGCCACTGAACCGATGGCTAGTCATTTACTAGCTTCTGAACACCTTTACCCTTGCTCATTCGTGCAATCACGCACTGTAATCTGTAGAGTTTACACAGATTGGTGTGGAAAAAAAACTTGGAAATGCCTTGTTGGTGAGAGAGGGCAGAGGATAATGGGCAGACTGGTTAAAGCTGACAAGAAGGCTTTGGTAACTCAAAGAACTACTCTTTACTACCACGATAAGCAGAAAAGAATCTCTGAACGCTCCACATGCCGAACCGTGAGGTGGACTGACTACAACAGCAGAAGACTACATCAGGATCTGCTCCTGTCAGCCAAGAACAGGAGTCTGAGTCTACAGTGGGCACAGGAAATGTGCCCACAGGTTTTATTGAAAACCGGACAGTTGAAGATTGGAAAAATATTGCCTGATCTGATACAGTAGACTATCTGTCAGCGTTATGGTAGACTTCCTGTCAGCTTGAACGAGACTTCTCTCATCAATAATATGCTTCCGCCCACAGAACTGCTGCTCACGGGAATGTTTTTTTTTGTTTGTTTTGCTTCTCACATTATTCCGTGTAAACCCTATAGACTGTTTCGGAGATCCGCAATTTCTGAACTACTCAACCCAGTGATCTGAAATTTGGAACAAAACTGAAGCTCTTGACCTGTTAACTTCTCTTGACCTGCCACATGATTGGCTGATTGGATACTTGCATACCTATTAAAGTGGCTGGCGAGTGTAAGTGTATATTGAAATGTTTAGCCATATAGCCAGCTTGTGCATTAATGCTTTCCAAGTTCAAGGGCAAGAATTCACTGGCATACTGCAGGCATTGTTAGCAGACGCTTTGGAGTGAACCACTACACAGACAGAGCCTTCAGTAGAATGACAAGGTCAATGACTACGCAAGAATATTTCACACATATCAAAACTGCACGTTCAGAGGATGGCTGGCTCTCTAGACAAGATGTGATCACACATTTACATGCATGTATTTGAGGATTAAGGGCCTTGCTCAAGGACCCAACAGTGGCAGCTAGGCATTGCTGGGATTTCCGATCAGATCAGTAGTCCAACATCTAAACCACTGTGCTAAAGCTGCCACTGGTCACACTGTTCTGAAGGACCTCAGGACCTCACCTTTCTTGTTATTTCTGTCATTTCTTGCTGTTATTGATACTGCTGCTCATGGAGAATTCCAACCAACAAGTGTTGGAAGCTTCCACCAAATGCTTGCTGATTTACTTTTAATCACATTAATATGAATTTAGATGCTAGAGGCGGAATGGATGTTTCTTGGTGGTACAGTCAAACTATTCTAATTATAGGTTCTTAGCGCGTCCTACCTTCGTCCATGCCATTAAGCAGCTCATTGAGGGCTTCGGTCTTGCAGTCGTATTGATGCTCCTTCCAAGTCTCTCCGTTATCACTCCTAAGAATGATCAGCTCACGTTCCTTCCCTCTCATGGAGCCAAAGTGAGGGATCTCCACTATCACAGGGCTGCAAGGACAGATCATATACCACTAAAGAGCTGACTATGCTTTTAAAGTGGCGTTTCAACTGATAAATGACTGGTGATTGTATGCGTGGGGCATACGTCAGCAGTGCAAAAGAGGACCACTTGGTACACCTGATAATAAGAGCATTTATATACAAGTCTTTATTTACTGTACACACAGGGATATATACTAATGTCCACCAAGCGTCAATACTTTGTGCTTTAAAGCCCCAGAATTGTAAAGAGATGCAAAAAGACAAACGATTCAAAAGGCTGATTGAATGAATGCAACATTTCAAATTGGGCACTAAAAGGATTAAGAAAGAACGTTTAAAGTCTTTTTTTTAATATAGAGTTTCTCAATACTGCTACTGGAGTACCACCACCCTGCACATTTTTGGCTGTTGTCCCTGCTCCCAAATCATCAGATTCAACTCATCAGCTAATTATCACGTCTAAACTAGGTTGAACTATGTGAGTTAGAGGAAGGAAACCACCAAGATATGCAGGACATGGGGTACTCTAGTATGAGGATTGAGAAACTGATCTAATCCATTTCTTAATTCGTAAAATATAGATAGAGATAGAAGGTTATTTATTTATTTATTTATTTATTTTTAAACAATTCAGCATATGTTAGTAATTTAGATTAGATTGTCCAACAGTAGAAGTTAAAGCTAACATTGTCAAATAGATGCATTTGTATATAAATATAAATTGACATTTAGATACAGACAAGCAAGACAATGTCCACACTGAGTTATGAGAAAAAAAGAAAATTACATTCAATGTATAATCCCAGAGAAGGTACCATGAAAATAATACATATAAACTGCCAGTCAGAAGTTTTTCAACACATATAGGTTCAGGGGCAGGATGTCAATTAAATACAGAACAATATTAAATAAGTGTTCCATAAAGGATCTAAATATTCATCTCTAGAGAGATATCTTAAATGGACTCTTAAATGTATGAGTGCTTGTTTTAATGGTAGGGGCATTAGGAGGATAATCCAGCTGAGCCTATATCAAATATAACACAAATACATGCTATGTGCTACAAAGGCCTAGTTAAAGGCCTTTTAATTAGTTTAATTAGATTTTTTTTTTTAAATAAGATAAATAATAATAATAAAAAAATTAGACCATTGCTTGTTCAAATATAGGGTGTTTAAAAACTTTTGACTTTCAGTATATTTAACTATGTTACTCCTGTTCTTTTGCATTTCATGATCTTACGTGATAATAAATATTAGCTCCATTCTGTATGGTACATCAAGTAATGTATTTTATTCCTATAGTATAATTCTGTACAGCGTTGACTGTCATGCCTTTCTCTGAAACTGCAAGAAGAATGATACCTTCTCCAGAAAGAAAAGAGCAAATGAATCCATCTCCCACATGGGATGGCACAGTGGGAGTCTGAGTTTGGTCAAACATGGGCAAAAGTTTGGCAGCCATAACAGCAGCAGATAACATGCCCAACAAGCACAGTACAGCGAGCATGATCCACTTTCAGCGACCTCGCTAAGTCAGCTGAAAGCCTTAAAGAAACAGGTGACTGGAAAGTAAAACAACCCAACAAAAACAAACAAAAAAAAAAACCAACAATGGCTTCAACCAAGAGCAGTGTCGTCTTTTCTCAGCGGCACACTCCTACCCAGCAAATTTTGTTCCTTGAGGCCCAAGCTGCAGGATTCGGCTAACGAAGCTCTCGCCCTCATTAAGAGAGGGGAGTTTTCGGGGAAGATGGAGTTTACTGAATAACATCCATGCAGCAATTAGAGGAACAAAAAGGAGGAACACAAAACAGTCCGTCATTGCTGCAGGAATACTAGTGTTTCATTTAGTCACTTCAACTAAGCTAGCCTTCTAAACCTCTCCACATACTATAGTCCCTACTGTGCATTCGTTATGGTGGAGCTCCTTCAGAAGTCTTTACTGTTTCTAAATTACTGCTCACACGATCAAGGGAAGTTCACTCATCTGCTTGGAGGATGACATCACTGGGACATAGCAAATGAAGTGGGCTACATTGAACTTTGCAGTATATTGCAGCATTACTGTCAAGTATCGGAGGCTGGCTTGACGCTAGTCACTGCCGAAATTCCTAGCCACCACACGCTCCAAACACAGATGGGTTTCATGGAAATGGGGAGTAAAGAAGAAACAAGAACACAGAAATGGCAGAATTGCATGACCTACCCAAGGAATTGAGCTCCAGCAGGTCCCACCTCCACCAGGCGGCTCGCCAGACCCTCTCCCTCCACCATGGGCGGTGGTGAGGCAAGTTTGTGCCGCTTGACCAGGCGGCAGGTGATGCGAGTCGGGGCTGTGCACTTGCGTGGTGGGATGATGATGCGCATCCCATTGTGGCGGCTGCCTCGCATAGAGCCGCCGCGAGCGTCCACCATGAAGCTCACCAGGAACCTGTAAGGAGCAACATGGCACAGTGATGAAAAGGGGAAGAGAGAAAGAGGCTTTGCCCTTCAGTGATCACCAGTGAGAACCGTGTCCATGCTGTGATAAAGAACTCACACAACCAAACACCAGAGAGGAAAGAAGCAAACCAGAAGAGAGGCTAGAAAGTGAGACCATGAGAGCTCAGCCCTGGCAGTTTATTCATGGAGGCATTTGGTATGGTGTGTCATGTGACAGCATTCGTATGTCTGGGAGATGCAAATCTCTAGATCCTTATTTATTGTTGATTTATAATAACAATCGAACAAGCATGGCTTATAAGTCAAAGTTTTTCGCAAACTGCCAAGGCAGATCACTCTGCAAGCAAAAGTGGTCATTTAGTGGTACTGGAAAAAAAAAAAAAATAGTGTTACTGAAAAAAGAGCGTCTTCAAACGTGTTTCTGTGCTTTTTTAAAAACCAGGTAAGGAAATAAGAGTTTTGACCAACAATACTGGTCGCATGGCTTTCATTTCTGGTGATTTCACCAAGAATGATTTATTCAGCAACTGGAATTTTATCATGTTTATGTCAATATCGAAACGTCTCTGTTTTTCTTGATGGGTTCTTTAACATTGGAAATCAAAATGATTTTCAACACCTTCATGATACATCTCTAAGCTCCAGTGCCTGAACAGATCAGTGCACTGAGTTTGTTTGAGAGCCTACTGAACAGATACTGTCAGAGCTATCTGTATCTAAAACATTCAAATCAAATATTGAGTTTGTGAATCTGATCACAAATCAGTGTCTTATGGAAAACTGCAAACCAGTGGTGCGGTTAACATGTGGTACTTTGCAAGGCAGCCGCCACAATGGGCAGTGGTGGTTTGGCAGTTAATGCTTTGGGTTACTGATCGGAAGGTTGGGGGTTCAAGCCCTAGCACTGCCAAGCTGCCACCGTTGGGCCTTTGAGAAAACCCTCTCTGCTCCAGGGGCGCTGTATCATTGCTGACCCTGCGCTCCAACCCCAACTTATGATATACTGGGGTATGTGAAGAACATTATTTCACTGTGCTGTAATGTATACGTGACCAATAAAGACTTTAAGCCTGTACTGGATTCAAGGCCTTATACAATCCTTTTTGACCTTTTAAAAACAGTCATCTGTCTGAAATTAGCCTTGCAAGCCAGGCTGCTAGCGTTTGCAAAAGAATATGGTAGATTTGTGGCCAGGAACCTCCTACTTTTGATTTGACTGACATCGCAGAACCACAGAATTCCTGGAGCTCATCGGGAATCATGCGAGGACATCTTGTTTTACTGGTCGCTGACTTCTTCAAACAAGACTGAGAAATGATATTATGATGATATGAGCTTTCTTTTTAGTCGACTGGCTAAAAAGTTCTTTGTCGTTGTTTTGGAAACTTGACACGTGGATTTTGCTGATGTCTTTAAGCCATCTGAATCTCATACACAGAAAGTAGTTGTGATTCTGATTACTAATCAGTGTTAGGAGCAATCCGTGTTCCTGCAGGAGTTTTACAGCTCTGCACAAGACCTGATCAGGGTGCGAGTTCGAGGGTCTTCTGAAGGATACGTTTTAAAAGCTCTTTATGTACTTTACACTATATGGCCAAAAGTATATGGACACTCGACCATCACACAAATACGAGGGCCTTCCCCAAACTGTTCCAAAGTTGGAAGCACAGAATAGTCTAGAATATCTGTGTATGTTGTAGCATTAAGATCTCTCTTTATTGGAACTAAGAGGCCTGTTCCAGCATTAGAGTGCATCTTTGCACAAAGCGACGTCCATGAAGACATGCTTTTCCATGGTCGCTGTGTGACTTGATCCTGACATCAGTGCCTGGCCTCACTAACGCTCTTGTGGCTGAATGAGGACAAATCCCCACAGCCACTCTCCAAAATCTAGTGGAAAGCCTTCCCAGAAGAGTGGAGGTTGTTATAACAGCAAACTAGCGGAGTGCGGTTATAGGAAATATAAGTGCTGAAATGAAAAACGCTGCTCGTCCAATCAGATTAGTGGTCATGTATTACCGATTCGTCCGGCATAGTTCAACTTAGTTTTGTTCTGTAGGTGTAGAACAACAGAAAGAAAACAGCAGGCATAGAAGAAGAAGGAAAGTGTAATCACAGGACACAACCGTCATCACCTGGAGTCATACTGAGGAAGCGGAGTAGAAACACTGCAACGAAACAAACAAACAAAAAAAAAAAACGGAACAGCGGAGGAAGGATGAAATCAACAAGTTTCATCAACACCAGAGCAATGTTATTCATTTGCAGGAACACAGAGGACAGACAGGTGATGGATCCATGAAGAGCAGTAGAAGAGACAATCGAGGAGAGAGCATGAACATTATATGCATTTGGAAAAGACTGGTTATTCTACAATAGAATTTTGGCGTATGTCATTTTAGACACACACGCACGTCTTACCCTGAGTGAACTGGACTGGAGACCAAGTTGACGTTGTCCAGGGTGTCGGCTGTCCAACTGTATCGCCTCAGAGAGTCAGTGTCATACTCTTTAGCTACAGCCAGATGCTGAGGGTGAGAACACACACACACACACACACACACACACACAGTCAATACTCTATTTGGGCGGTAAACCCCAACAACAAAGACCTCAGTTTCAATGCATGGCAATAAAACAGCGCTCGAAGGGAAGTGTTGTGGAGCTGAGACGTGCTGCCTACATTGCAATTAGCATCTCAACCCCACACTTATCACCTCACTGAGCGGCTGATGGCACAAAGCGTCCAAAGAATACATGCATATTTAAAACAGGTTGTAGGGGCAGTGGAGAGTAGGAACTGAAATTTCAGAAGCAAATAATGTGAAGAATACTCTAAAGCAGTGAAAACTGGGCGACAAATCACAGAGCAGCAAATAAACAAGTGCTTCTCAGACAGCTGAGGGAATTCAGGCATCATATAGCTTAACGGCCACTATGCAAATGCAGGTGTTTTGTTTGTGGGTTTTTTTTTTCTTTCTTCATATCGTATATTGCCTGCATTTGAGCTGAAGATCGGCAAAATAATATTGCATCCTTCATTGACTTGAATACCTTATTATGGGGCTCAACAACGCAGTGCATCGCTTTACAGACAGCCTGAAGCATTTAAAGAAGAAGAGAATGGTTTTTAAACACACTGTAATGAGCACTCATTGAGCTAAACACATAGTTCTCCTTAGGAATAAAAAAAACAAACAAACAAAGTATATTCAGAGTTGATTCAGGACTGTATTCAGAGTTGATGAACACGTTTTTGTAGTGGGGAGTTAATACTGAAATTACACGCAGTGGTACTCGGACCGCAAGCATTTGTGTGAGTTGCATGCATGTGGTGGAGTTTGCCTAAAACAGAGGTGTATCTCGGTTACATGCAAATCTAGTCTTGTGTGGTATCAGAGCACGTGGGGAGCAGTCGATTGTCTGATAATTTTGATGTCATCACAATATTTCACACTGAAATGTATGGTTTGGGCTGTAAACCGTCTCAAAAGAACAAACAAACAAAACAACAACAACAACAATGGAATGCCATTCTAAGTTAATATTGGATATATCAATATGCCACAATTCATTGATATGAATTGAAAGGCAGTAACTTAAAGTAAGCCTGGTTTGTTTTGTTTTTTTGTTTTTTATTTTTTTACAGGGGAGTATGTCGAATTAGCATTATTTTGTCATTTTAAAAATAGTGATTTAAAACATCCTGCACACACAGTGCAAGTTCATGACCTCGATTTAGTATCTCATGGCTCCATTGAGTTGTGCACACAATAAACTGTATAAAAAGTTAAATTCAAGCAGATTTGCAGTGAGTAATGTGATTAGGATGTTTATGTCAAAGCTTGCCATCGTCTTATTCATACAGTATTTCGGTCTGTTTTTTTTTCTGTTTTTTTTTTCTTCCATTTTTTAATTTAAAAAACTTTTTAAAGACATAACATTCCATTTGGGGTGCACGGTGGCTTAGTGTTTAGCACGTTCGCCTCACACCTCCAGGGTCGGGGGTTCGATTCCCTGTGTGTACAGAGTTTGCATGTTATCCCCTTGCTGCGGGGGTTTCCTGCGGGGGTTTCCTCCGGTTTCCTCCCCCAGTCCAAAGACATGCATGGTAGGCTGATTGGCATGTCCGAAGTGTCCGTAGTGTATGAATGAGTGTGTGAGTGTGTATGTGATTGTGCCCTGCGATGGATTGGCACCCTGTCCAAGGTGTACCCTGCCTTGTGCCCGATGCTCCCTGGCGTAGGCTCAAGGTTCCCCCATGACCCTGAAAAGGATAAGCGGTATAGAAGATGGATGGATGGATGGAACATTCCATTTGACAGCAAAGAAGAAAACACCAGTTCCTTCTTCACTCCAAATCTCCTCTTTTTTTGTGGCGGTTTAAAGGCAAATGATTCTGTTTCAAAACAGTAGTCTAGACACTACTGAAGACACAAATGCTTCTACTGAAGCCAAATCCGGCAACCTCGGATCCTGAACTATATGCAGGTGATTTGAATCATTTGAATGGGCCGTCCCACAATTTACCAACAATTTGGGCTGCATAACCCGACTCTGAATACGAGTAACTTTCCTCTCGTAGATACTGATGTAACTTTTAATCTTACTCTAAGTTGCCAACTCTGAATACAGCCCTAAGAAAGCAAACAAGAGAAACTAGAATGTCCAGTGGTTTAGAGGCGCTCTTTGTTGAAGAGATTGTTGTGCAGATAATAAGGCACTCTTCTGAATAATCAGAAAGGCTTTAATACAGATGCCTATTGTATGCCTATGAATACAATACCATTTATCTAGCATATTTGGGTATGTCTACATAGGCCTTACAAAGGGGCAACCAAGAGAAACATGTTGTACAAGTAGAATATAAGAATATAAGTAAATACACAGAAGAAATATAGATTTAATATAGAGTCAGATTTGAGGGTTTAGAAACGAGAACGTGAAAAACCGTACACAGTATTTTATCCTATTCTAATTTTTGAGCCTTTTATGGCCCACTAGCGGTTCATCACGATCAAGCGATCATGATTGGTTGAAGTTACTCCTTTCCCTAACATAATTAATGGATACATTTTAGAAGAAAATATCTTGCTACAGTTTGTACCATGATGGAGGCATGTAGACATTTTGTATTGTTTTTAAACTGTAGACCACACCCTGCTGTATTTTAGACATTTCTTGATGAAAATTCTCCAACAGTAATACAGGGTGTTTGTAGTAAAGAGTGCCTTGGGATTGGGTTTCTGTTTTTTTTTTTTAAATTATTATTATTATTGTTTGTTTATTCGTTTTGTTAGGTTGGAAGAACATTTAGAATTTTTTTTTTCTGTACCAAGGAATTCTCACCTTGTCAGGAGCACATCCCCCCGAATGAAGTATAACAGACAGACACAAGCCTAGATGGAATTGCTGCCTGGTGGGGTTTACTCGGACCTCTCGGAGTCCACCTTAGCACAGCCTCTTGTTTCAAATCACAAGAATCTGGGGTATGGCTTGCTAATGGATTTAGCACATACGAGGCCTTTCTCAGAGTAAAGACTAAAGGTGACGTGTATAAGAAGTAAAACACAATGGGGAGTGCTGTTATAGGAAAATAATCAACACTGGGGGGGTCTGCAGAGTGGTGCAACAGAAGAGCGTTCGCCCTTTTGGCCGGAGCCTGCGAGTTTGAATCCCGATGTAAGAACGCAAAAACTGGCCGTGCTCTCTTGGTGGAAAGGGTGGCATACTCTCTATCCAGCATCAATCACAGTGACACTAACCAATCACGGGCATCTGTGAGCTCATGTATACAGAAGGGGGCGGATAGCGCTTTTGTCTGAGTGTGTTACTCCACCCCATGATGCAGCAGGAGCACCAGTTTGAAAAGATACAGTTGGTTGGCTTCATGTGTCTCAGAGGAAGCACATGACAGCCCTCTCCCTCCCGGGTTGGTAGCTGTTGTATGATAGGGGAGACCTAACTGGTGGGATTTGGTGGGAATTGACCAAGACTAAAATTAGGGAGAATACTGGACGGGGGGGGGGTTAACATTGGGTGATGTGATACATCACCGCATGAAGTTGGGTATTTTCTAATAGCAGCATGAATAGCACAAGTGTTTTATTCTTATACTAGGGCAATTTGTCAACGAACAAAACAACACGTGACCTTTTTTAGCTGTTTATTGTTACGCTCGAAGACAAAAACGTGCAGTTTGTCATGTTACTGAGAAACCCCAAAGCCGTCCATCCTGGAGGCTTTCCCATGGTGGAAAACTACAGCTTTACGTCGGATAGTTACGGAGACTCCTTTCAGAAAACTCAACATATCGTATCAATGATTACACGCACTTTTTATACCATTTAAATGGATGTGGAGCGACCGCTGTGTAAGCCCCTGTGTAAATTGTTACGATCTAAACGACAACACCTTGCAGCTGGAACTACTTTCAGAGCTGCTGTAAGAGATCATTAATCAACACCTTGTCGTTGGAAATGATAACGGTTTTGAGGATCTTGCAACTAGCAGACATTATTGAACAAGTTTACGTTTTTAAAACCTTTCACGCTTCTGGATTATGGGAAATATCAGTGTAACCGTGCGTCAGTTCTGAACTGCGTAAAATGAAATAATCCGATTAAGACCCGGTTGAGATTACACCGTTAAAACAAAATCACGCCACTCCTAAACAGCAAAAGTGTTGAGTCAGCTCCTGGCAGAAGTAAAGCGAACCAGAGCATAAGAACAGGATGGAGAGGATAGGAGGCATACCGTGTCCTTGCTGGGTGCCAGGATCTCCTCGATCATCATGCTGTCCCTGGTGAAAGAGCTCCGGTTCAGTGTGTTGGACCTATCCGAACTGAAGGAGCGCAGGCTGTTGGCATTCACAGTATATCACACACAGTGCACGGGGGAGGGAGCGGGGCAATGACAATGAGATGAACACAAAACACACACACACACACACACACACACACACACACACACACACACACACACAAAATAAAACACACACCTGTTACTGCATGCAGCTTCCAGGGAAACTGGCGCACAAGTTCAAAAGAAAAACGACAGCACAAGTGGAGACAGCAAAACGATGGAGAGAATAGAGATGTACGTGTGGTGGTGAATGACTAATGAGCAGCGTGTAATCTAAATGATATGTGGAGAAAATTAGAAATGACTAACAACGTAATGCTATGACTATATGTATGACACAAGCTACGTAATTTGTATGATCCTTTTTTCGTAAACAAGTAGTAATAGAAATGTGTATCAATAAGCGGTCTGTGGATTCTCTTACAGAATCCTGACCCTGAAATAGATTGGCATTTGATGCTGCAATGAAGGCGGGGCCTTTCTTAAAAATAAGCCTCCCTGAGCTAGTACCTTCCTACGAGACTGACCGTCGTGCTCCCAGCACACATCTGTAGTACGTACTAATCAGTTTGACAAGGCAAAATCAGCACTGTAAACTGAAGCCGCGCTTGCCGCACGTAAATTTCCAACGGTGAATTTATTGCTAATAAAATATCAGTCTGAAAATATGGAAAAGATCAGAACAGGAAGTTAAGTGTCTGTGAGCTCCATGCAACCCTGGAAGCCACATGAGGGGGGAAAAATGGATTCACATCAAAACTGAAAGGAAAAAAACAAAAACGAGTCTCGCAAGCGCAACGGCTGAAGAGCTCAGAGCAGGCAGAGTTGCTTAAAATGATATCAGGCTGAAATCTGAACTTAGGCCGAGAGACACAAAGTTCAAAACATTCCCAAGAATCAAAAAGCAAACGCTTTTCTTTTTTTTGCTTGTCAGCACATTCTGTTTGTAATTTCTTATTAAAACGAACAGCAAACAGATGAAGGACATCGAAAGACGGACGTTTCCATGACGTGATGATTTGGGGGGAGGGGGGGTGCAGGGTGGGGGTGGGGGAGTGCAGGAGGCGGGCGGGGGGGGACATCAAAATCCACAGTCGTGCCCTCTTACCTGACTCTAGGACTATGAGAAGGAATCGGTATGGTGGAGGAAGGACAGAGGAGGAACAGAGGAGATCGAAAGCAATGAATCAGAGAGCGAGCAAAATGCAGTGGTTGTATGAGAGCAGCTTGTAATGTTCTGCAGTTGCATCGCAACACACTCTTAGACCCACTCCCGAGCCCCTCTTCTCGAACTACATGTGGTTTCATTCAGCGTGGAATATCCCCAAAAAAACATGACGTTAAAAAGAATCCGGATTACGGTGTTTCGTTACGAGTATGTTTCTGTCAACAAATCTTACTCTCTTGGGGGATTGTGTTCAAACCGAGAGGAGGTCTGCAGTGCTGTCTAAGAGCATGCATAGCAAGCAGATATTTGGCAGATGCTGCTAAAAGGAGGACTGAAAGGAAACAGAGGTCCTCCAGCGTCAAACAGGAAGGACCGAATTATAACCGAGCCCGCACTGACCTAGATAAACCTTTATTCAGTTTTAGTATGATATCATCAAACATCGCGGTGAACGCGTGGGCCGATAAACGAACACGGTTCTAACTCCATTCAGTATACCAGTTTGATTTATTGGCCTGTGTGAAACTTCTTTACTCCCAGCTCCGTGTAGGTTAAACATTAGCCTCGTGACTCTGACATCTGGCTAGTGTGTAGTATGGAGGCAGCAGGCATGTAATAGTGTAAACATTGGCCAGGCTGCCAAGAAGCCAGCAATCAGGAAGAGAAAAAAAAATAGAAGAGATAACAGGATAAATCCTATTCATTCAGCTCAAGGTCTGTGCGAGGCATAGGTCTGAATGCTGTGCTGTTTCCATACATGCCATGAACATGATAACGTCCTGTCTGAAAGAAGCTGGCAGATTAGAAATGATGAATCATGTCCAGATAATGATCTACAGTAAGGTTCCTTTCATTCGTCTCAATGAACAAAGCAGGTACTTCAGCATTAATACATCCTAGGTAACATTAACAAAGTAGAACACTTGGATTAAGTTGATGTTTGATAAACGATACCGTAACCAGAGTTATCAAAATGTAGTAACGCTGTAATGTAACCCTGCCTCGCAGTACTCTGGATATTTGAGGGGCAGTGGTGGCTTGACAGTTAAGATTCTGGGTTACTGACTGAAAGGGCAAGGGTTCAAGCCCCAGCACTGCCAAGCTGCCACTGTTGGGCCCGTGAGCAAGGCCCTTAACCCTCTCTGCTCCAGGGGCACCGTATCATGGCTGACCCTGTGCTCCGACCCCAACTTCCTGACATGCTGGGGTATGCGAAGAAAAGAATTTCACTGTGCTCTAATGTATATGTGGCCAATAAAGACTCATTATTATTATATTTTGAATCAGTATAAACAAATGATTTATTTATGATCGCTGCAAGTCTGTTAGGAGGTTAGCGAGGACACTGTTGGGTTTCTGTGTGTAGAGTATCATGACTGTATTTAGCTTTAGTAAAACATCAGGTGTATTTAGTTAACATTTAAACAATTCATGTCAACGTTGTTATTTTGTTAATATTATTTATTGTGTATTGATGCTGAAGATAGTTCAGTTTTAATGTTGGCAGCCACTGTCATGTCAGGACTTTTTATAGTCTGAGCTTAACCTTTAGACATTTAGCTCAATGTTACGTAATACTGTTACAAACAACACACATCATAGTTAAATAGAACTCAAATTTAGGTAGAATGCATTTCGGCGGGATGTGGGTTGGTGTGTGTGTGTATATATATATTACCTTCCAGATCGGGCTCCGATGCTAAAACCCACATAGCCTTCTTGAGGCAAAGAGTCGTCCCCTAGCTCGCGCAGATCCTGGGGGCCCAGGTACTTATCCGTGTCCCCCATCATCACGTCCTCACCTAAAACCCAGACAGAGTTAGCATAAAAACCTTGCCCAGGAAGGACCGTCCTCTCATATACCCCAGTATACACTCTCAGCTCTGTAAATTCGGCGGTCAATACTCACTAAATGAGACATGGAACTGTTATTTTCTCTTCATTTATTTGACTCTATCAACACATGAAAAGTGGACAGATATTTACAGTGTCTTTTTTTTTTTTTTTTTTTTTTTTTTTTACTTTGAGTATCCAGAGGAAAGTAAGAATGACCCAGACGGCAGTTAGTGAGTTTGATCGAGAGACAGTAAACTCTGGCAATCATACACATAAACTTCACAACCAGTAAAGAGACTCGCTGGGTTAAAAGACAAAGATTTAGCGCAAGTGCATACTAGAGAGAAAGAAAGAGACAGAGAAGGGGGGGGGGCGGGAGGCGCGGGGGGTGCAGCATTCCAGCAGTGACAAAGCGGATCCTGCTCCCCTGCTGCTCATCGCCACAGCAACCCCTCCCCATGAAACCTCTTCTGCTGTACCATTACTGACACACACACACACATTTTATCCCCTGTACAGTGTTTACTTAACATAAAAGAATTTTCCTCCTACACCCACACACTCTGTCATGGAAAAGAGAAGAAAAAACAAAACAAAAAACCACGTACCATTGACTAGCCCTCCGAGCTGCCTGGCTTTCAACCACAAGCTTAACCGTCAGCAAAACCTTTCTGAGCAGCTCTCTCTGAGCACACACACACACACACACACACACACACAAACACACACACACAGATCAGCTTTCTCTCGCCTGAGCTGCCATGCGTGTGCTGCAGTGCTAAATCTATCGTACACTACCAGCCCAGATCGCCGTAAACAAACCCGGGCAGCAGCTGCAGCAGCTCTCAGAGTAACTCTTACACAGCTGAGTGGTCATGACCCTCCTTCAGCGTCGCTCCACCGTTTCAAAGGCCACTTCCTCCCTGTTCAGTCCATACATCCAGCTGAAATCCACACGCTCAAATCAGAACAAATCCAGAGGAACGCACAGTACGGACGCATCCGCATTAGCCCGCTCCCTTCCCCCTGACTGCCCGAAAAACGACAGTCCCTCCCGTTAGCTCTGCACACACACTCTCACACACACACACACACACACACACACACAAACTCTCTGCATACACACCCCTCATCTGCTGACGAGAGTTTGAACTGCGCGGGAGCTCAGCAATTCCGAGGTCACGGCAGGGGTGGTATAGAACTCAACGAAACGCTCTGCACTCTGTGATTGGATACTCGATGTCCCATAGCCCCTCTACTAAAGGACAATGGAGAATGAGTGTGTAGGGGGGGTTTTCTGGGGGACTAGGTGTACTCAGTAATCTGACTCAAAGGAACAGTATAAGCAACAAAAGAACCCCTTTACAGGCAGGAGAACACACAGCCGGGTGGGAGGGAGGGATGGATGGATGGACTGCCAGCCACCTGCCCCTGGCCCCTTTATTACACAGGAAAGACACATGGTTCCAGCGTTCAAACTCCAGCTCAACTCCAAATCACACCAATTTGTGCTGGGCTATCGCTAATTAACATGAAAAATCCATCCGTCCAACCATTTTCCTCACTACTTATCCTACACGGGGTCACAAGGAGCCTGGAGTCTTTTCCAGGGAACTCCGGGCACAAGGCGGGGGACACCCTGGACGGGGTGCCAACTTATCACAGCGCACAATCACACACACGTTCACACACTACGGACAATTTAGAAATGCCAATCAGCCTACAATGCATGTCTTTGGACTGGGGGAGGAAACCGGAGTACCCTGAGAACACCCTCGAAGCACGTGGAGAACATAGAAGGGCGGAGGTGGGATTCGAACTCTCAACCTCGGAGGTGCAATTCAACAGTAATAAAATCATTCCTAAAATGATTTTACCATCTGTCACTCTGATTCCCTACAGACGCTGTAGAAATGATTTCCTGGGGACTTTAATTGAACTGAAACGAAAGCTTCCGACTTCTGTCAGTTTTTGGTTTATGCACACCTTTAAAATGCACCTATTATGGTTTTTCAGATATTACCTTTCATGTAGTGCGTTACGGAGGTGTTCGTGAATGTAAAAACGTCTGCAAAGTTTCAAAAATCAAAGCGCACGACAAACCGAGTTATCGACTCCCAAAAGAAGGAATCGATTCTGAACAGCTGAAACGATTCGTTAGTGATTCCAGACTCACTTCCTGTACTGACCTACGTAGGTTTGTAACAAAAAACCCGCCTCTGGTCTTCATCGGCTGCTCGCTGACAGCGGTAGACCAATCACAACAGACTGGGACATCTGACCAATCAGAGCAGAGTATGCTCTGAAAGGCGGAGTTTAGAATGAATCCTTTAGAACGGATCATTGAACGAGTCGTTTGTGACACTGGGGGGGGGGGGAGGTAATGCTGCAGTTTAAATTATGAGAACATTAAAGTGTTTTTTGAGCTCGGATGCATGCGAATCTATTATATAAGTTTCAAAACCATAATAAGTGCGCTTTAAAACGTTACGTTTCCTCTCACAGATTTTGCTTCCATTTTTGGAATTCCTCACCGTATTCATATCCTGGGCCTTCTTTATACACATTTCCAATGGGTACATTATTTCAGATAAAAAACCGGTGACTTGGTCATTTATTCATTAATCTTCTGTAAACTCTTTTTCTGATCAGGGTCGCAGTGGATCTGGAGCCTATCCTGGACGGAAATACACTCTGGATAAGATGCCAGTCCATCGATCCCAAGGCACCACAAATTCACACCTAGGGTCAATTTCGTGCAGCCAATCCACCTACTGGGAAGTTTGAGGAACCCCAGGAAACACGGTGAGAATTCCACATGGACAGGAACCCGAGCTCAGGCTTGAACCTGGGATCGTGGAGGTGTGAGGCGACCACCCAATTTGCCACCATGCAACACAGGTCAAATGTTTGTGTGTTCAAAATCCCTAATTAATACATCTACGTTTTCATGGATTTACAGATCAGCAGAGGCCATTATGAGACAGCTGGCGGATGAAGTAGCTGGCAGTTTGGCTGGCCTTACCCTGGCACTCCCTCAGCTGGAGAGCATTCCAACACATACAGAGTGAAAGGGAGAAGAAGAAGATCAGGTATGGCGGTATACGCCGCACTCAGCCGCAGCCTTTTGCATTCGTCTCCCAGGTAGCTTTGTAAACTGCATAAACGTAAAATGCTGTTCATTTCCCCTTGATCAAATACCACAGAAAAGAATACTGACCTTACACCAGGCGTTCGCATTTAGAGAATCCGTCAACGCATGTTCACTAATGAATCCAAACACACCGGCCAAAATAACAGGGTTTATTTCAGGCGCTGGCTATACGTGTAAATGAGAAGCCACCAGAGTTATGTCAGTGGAATCATGGGAGCTTGCACGAGTGTCAGTTAACAGTAACTGGACCCCACAGTAGTCTCTACACACACACACACACACACACACACACACACACACACACACACACACACACACACACACACATGCCCAGTCTGTAAAACTAGGTAAACATTCACTATATCTGGACTAAGTAATGCAACTTATACAACTAATTTATTTCTTAAAAAAAAAAAAAAAAAAAAAAAAGATCAGAGGACCCTGTAATGTAAAAGGCATTTTTACTCTACAGAATTCGTGTACTGCCTCTAAAGCAGTACTTCAGAGACCCCTATTGGTGTAGCCTAGTTTATACATTTCTTTAAAAAAGAAACATTTTTAAGCTCTAATTGTGTCCTTACAGAGAAGTTATTGTACAGTAATTTAATGCATAAATAAAAAAAAACAGTCATGTAGCCTTGTAGTACTGCTTACTATCACTAGAATGGCTATGAGTGGTTATATTCCATGTTATGTTATGGCCAAGCATGTAACTGTTGGAGTAGCATGGCGTTCTCAAAAGCACTAAGAAACTGATAATCCGCAAAAAATACATTAATTACTGTATATTGTGTGAGAGTATATTGTATATACAGTATACAGTATTGTGCATGAATAAGGACTGGAGATTTCAGGATATTAAACACAATATTTTAGGGTAGTGTACAGTAGATACAGCACTTCACTGGTTATGTGCACTCTTTAAAGCTTTAAAGACACTGTAACTATAAAAAAAAAAAAAGTGTCTTCTTTCCTATGACATGTAGCAGGGGAGGACAAATAATACATTTATCAGCTAGCCCGGACATGAAATCCCCATGGCACAGCTACTGATTCGTCTGCCCAAGTGTAAACACCATTATTTATTAAATCAGGACGCTGTGGAAACGTTACACTATTCAGAAACAGCAAAGGAAGTGCGACTGTCCCGTTGTTAAATAACGGGAGCAGGGCTGCTATTTAACTTTCCTTAAAAGCCTAGCTTTATATACCGCTACAAAACACTCAAGCCTACTGAGTCAGAGTTCACAGAATGGCTATGTCATATGGGGGGGGCAAACTTTTAGTACCATTTGTATCGTGTATTTAAAATAAAATCCACAAACTGAGTGTTACAAATATAGACTTCAGACTAAAACTTTACAAACTGTTTGTCCAATTAATATAAGACTGAAAAGAACCCAACACACACACACACACACACACACACACACACACACAAAGTTTATATTATGTAATAGTATTTATGCATTACTTTTTTTTACAAAAGGTAACGCTGACATAAACAGTAAACTGAAGAAAGTCACTGTCGGTGACTCTGGGTATCTGCTAAAGCTAGCGGCGTGACATTACGTCATGCGCCGTCGACTACGAAACGGCTTACACTTCAGTAAAAAACCGCTAGTGTTATATTTGAGATGATGATACCTTCCTAAAATTCATACACTAGACGGTAGAGTACATAATGCATAGTGTAAGTGTATAGTACGTCATTTGGGACACAACTTTAGTATTTACTCTCCGAAGCGTGTTTTTGGAACAGAAGTAGTAGAAGAGTGAGTAATGTAGTGTGTGTAGTGAGTAAATCTCCCCCGTACCGCACGCAGACCGACTAATCCATAATGAGATTCGTTGGCAACGATTTTCCTAATCGATTATTATCCATTTTATCGGTTAGTTGTTGCAGCTCTAGTGTGAAATCTTCCCCAATCCAGCAGAGCAATGAAATGTATGCAGCAGAGAAGCGATACTTGCGTAAACAAGCATGTAATATTAAGCACCCGGTGCTTTGTTCACTGTACAGCGATGCAGGATGATAAACGTAGTTAGTTTAGAGTGAGAAAATGAAATTTAGAGTGAGACTCAGAAAAGCTAGAGCAATAAAAAAAAAAGCAGTAAAAACAGAAAACACTCACACACACACACACACGCACACACATGAAATACCTTCTTCGACATCTGAAATATAGTCCTCATTGAGCGTTTCGGGTACATTGGCTCTACGAACTGCGTGATTTAAGCATGAAGTGTTAGGATGAATATCCATGTGAGTGGATGAACAAAAAATTTGAAATATCTAAAGTAAAAGTGGCGTTGAATTAATGGCGTTAAAGCGATTCATGAAAACCAATTAATAAAGCATATAATGAGTCATTATTGGACTCAAAGCTTACCTTCATCATCAGACATGTCCAGAACCTCGTTCATTGTTTCTGGAACGTTTATCTTGTGTTTCTCGGTCACCGTCTGCAAAAAAATGAGCAGTGTTGAAAAAACCTGCATGGCCTCTTTTCAGTTCCTGCGTATCGGTATTGCTTTGAATAAGCCTTGAAGCTGATGTACAAGACCTTGTCTGGAACAGCACCCCTCTCCCTCAACACGCCTGGTAGTGCCTCATCAGTGAGGCATGAGGTCGCTTTCCAGAAGCTTCAAACTCTCCCTCAGTGGTGGAATGAACTTCCACCCTCAATCCGGACTGCAGAATCCGTCACTATCTTCAAAAAATGGCTAATGACCCAGCTCTTACGTGAACACTTAACTAATCCCTAACTTGTCCGCACTCTCAAAAAAAAAAAAAACAACAACCCAAAAACACAAAAATCTGCACCGGCTTTTACACCTCTACTCGGTGCAGTTTGCTCTTCTAGAACTCAATTAAAAAAAGAAAGAAATCTTGTATGGTAGCACTAGTTACATGCTAGTTCTCTGCTGGATATATCACTTTGCTAGGATTTCCTTACTTGTAAGTGTACTTTGGATGTAAACCAATGTAAAGAATTTTTCTTCTGCCTTATGATCCTGCTCATTTTCCCTCCGCTAATAATTTCATCTGAAATCGATCTCATTCGAGTTCGATTCGACAATCGATCGCTGCTGTTTGGAATTAGAAGCGCTCTATTCAGTATGTGTAGGGCATGCAGACTCACCATGGTGGTCAGGGTCTCCTCTGTCACCACCTTGAGGGTGTCCACTACCGAGATGTAACCCAGACGTCTGGCGATGGACAGGGCTGTGTTTCCATTCTGTACACCAATGAAAACCAAACATGATGTCATATCAGATCCAACCCAGTTACGTATAGCGTACAGCACAGGTCTGGAAGGAGCCATCATTACACTGGAATTAGTGTTTAGGGGATACAGGTGGTCTGGATACAGATTTAGCGTGAGGTGAGGCAGCGGGTTTTTTTTTTTTTTTTGTGACTTATGCTTGGTTTTGCTGCTTTTTAAATTTTTATTGTGACAACTTTTTTGCGGAAAACTACTTGAATTGGTGAAATTGCAGTCTTTTGCAGTGATGAAATGAGACCTTTTAGCTGTACGCATGTTCAATGCACGTGACTTGAAGAGGGCTTTGGCCGAACGTGCGTTGCGATGACGTCACAAGACACGTCTTGGACCAAATCTGCGTTAATTTCGGAAAATCGCAAGCTAATGCGTTATCGTTTCTATAGGAACAAAAAAAAAGAAGAAAAGAGTGATCAAAAAAGATTGCATTTTGGGTTTTTTTCCCTAAGTACCGCCCTGAATAAGCTATTTCACACAATAACCGAATTTTACACCATTCATCCTGTTCAAAAGTTTACACCCCCGTCTCTTAATGTATCGTGTCGCCTTCTTGAGCGTCGGTGAATGTTTGCACCTTATGTAATAGTCGTGTACGAGTCCCTCAGTTGTCCTCAGTGTGAAAAAACGGATCTCGACATCATATAGTCGCTGTTTGAAAGGGGTCTTTTCTGAAGAACAGTGGGGTGGTTTAACTGCTCAGGACAAATAAGGCACTCATGAAGAACTCTCACAAAACATAAACACAGTCGCTGATCATCCAGGTGACGACACACGGGATTAATAATCAAGCGTAGTGTAACCTGTTAAACTGGTTCATTTGTGTAAATTCAGTTATTATCGTGTCTTGTGGACTATACCGTATGTACACATCTGTTCTGTGAAATAGTTTATTCAAAAATAATAATACAGAAGGCGTATGCAACTGTAGAAAATGTGATGACTCATCCGCTAAAGGACAAAACAAAAATGATCAAGTTCATGTACAAATTGCTAGGAAAATGCAGAAAAGTCGGGTTTTAATAGATTGTGAATACACGCTACCATATAGTGCTTGTTGTATAGTACAGCTTTTGTTAAAAAATAAATAAATAAAATAAAAATTTAAATGTAATGTTTGGTTGTGGTTCCTTTCCTGTGCTGTTCTACTGAGAAAAAAGAAAAAAAAACACCACCTAAATTTCCATTTTTTCCCCCATTAATGCTAGTACATGAATGCAGCATTCACTGCAGATCCATATCCACTCACCACTGTGAGCTCGTTGGGCGAGGCTCCGTGCTGCAGGAGAAGGTTAATGATGTGTGTGTGGCCTTGCTGCGCAGCCTGGTGCAGAGGAGTGTATCCGTTCTGCACAAACACAGCCAGAACAGCACATTTTATATCATAGATGTAATTAATATACATATATATATATATATATATATATATATATATATACAAATATAATATCACAGTTTGAACCTGTCATCATTTGTAATTACCTTAGTTTTAGCGTTGACCTTAGCCTGGTTCTTCAGGAGGAAGTGCACCATCTTTATGTTGCCATAGTGACAGGCGACATGCAGTGGAGTATACCCCATCTGCAGACAGAGGGAGAGCGAGCGAGAGGAAAAGAGAAACGGAGAGATGAAAGATCGCACCGTTCGCTTAGTGATCCGGTTATTTATGGATGCACTTTGTATCAATGTTTCCCCCTGTGTCCCTCTTCTACATTACAGCACTGCTTTTCATGTTTCATTCAAGCGCATGTTAGCTTTTATTATAAATAAATGCGCTTCTGATCTCAGCGTTTGCTGACTGCGATGTGTTAGTTACCAGGTACCAGATCTTTATTAGGCCGTTTATTGTGTATGTTTGGCTTGTAATTACACTTCTTGGGTATATTATATATTTTTTGGTTTCATTTACTGACTGTAGTCAAACAGTCAAACCCTGTACCTTGTATACTGAGGGAAAGGGGGCAGTACAGGACCACTCACTTACTTGGATAGTGAACCATTTCCAGAGCGGCACTGGGATTGACATGGTGGTGCCGTGATAGTGTGTGTTGCCATAGCCTTCGTTACTATTACACCAACATTATGAACAAAATGAAATTTGTGTACTTAAAACACAGAGCGATGCAGCTGGTAAAAAAAAACAAAAACAAAACAAAAAAACCCTAATTTTTAGCTTCTTTCCAATCTCATTGTGTGCGTTTTTAGGTATTTTCTGAGGCCCATTATGTTTGCTTTTCTTATTTTCGATTCCCTTATTTCCAACTGGTTTTGGTTCCCTTCAGCTCCCTAGGTCATTATTAATCTGACTTAACAAGTGAGGACCTCAACCATCTCTTAATCTTCCTTTGCTTTTTACTATGGGTACGTGTATAAACTCTGTTTATTTCTTTTAATCATCTTTATTTCATCTGACTAGTGTGTATACAAATCTTCCGTGTGTGTGTCTGTGTATGTGTGTGTGTGTGTGTGTTACAAACTAAGTGAGTGTTAGTAACCTACGATACGATTCCCTGTACCTATTCTGTGTACTTTATAAATTTGTCAAGACAGCAGATTGACCTATGTTACACCTGAAACTTATGTCTGGGAGTGAAAGATTAAATCCTATCTCTCTGTTGTTATCTTCCTACAGCTGGGCAACTTCCCTTTAGTCCTTTCTCATTCCATGGCACGGGCCTGGACCTGAATACACGCTACCAACTTTAGCGCGTGGGAAAACCCTTGTTTTCCCACAGTTGTCTCCCTTGTGTTTTATTTCTGTCATAATTTTCATCCAACAACAGCTTCAGGGTTTCCAGTTCGATCCTGAGCTCGGGTTACCGTCCGTGCATGCTCTCCTGCGTCTGCATGGGTTTCCTCGGGGTTCTCCGTTTTCCTCTCACCTCCCAAAAACACGAATGAGGTACAAATGTGTGTGTTTGTGTTCGTTCCAGCGTGTATTCCTGCCTTGCGCTCGGTGTTCCCAGGATTCCGGATCCACCGGAATCCATGAATGAGTATACATTGAGAAACACATACGTACCTCTGCTAAGCACAAGATACTGTAAATCTGCTTAGTCGTCTTATGCCTCTCGTTAAATAAATTCACATAAAAGCCTAAATGAATATACGTTCCCATCGACGTGATTAAGTTTAATGGATAATTTAAACCTGAAGTACATGTAAGGACAAGGTTTTAGACCGAAATATTTTTTTTGGTGTGTACAAAGGTAATACAGGTGTACCTAATAAACTGGCAATTCAGTCTGCATTTGAATCAGAGGAGTTCATGAGGCGTGCATTTTCTCATGCCATAGCTTTGTGAGTCAGAAGATATGCAGCATCCCTTTGTGTACACGGACGAGCAGTGGACACTCGCCTGATTGATACGCTGAAGATAAGGAGATACTCATGATCATAGTCACTGGCGCATGTTTGAAGCGGGGATTTAACCCTAGTACATACAGTAATGTGCACTTCTGATTAGTAGGCAGCATTTCCATCACTCCTAGGCTACTCTAATCTCTTTCTATATACCTTCTGTTACCTTCAGTGCTGTGTGAGGGAGGTTTCCTTTTCTTCCTCACTTCTGACTGTGCTTCTGTAAGGCTGTGTAGAGTGTTTAGAGTCAGTGTGTACTCGGTGCCGTGTGGAGTATTGATCAGCATACAAGCTGCCAGACTCGCTTCCTCCCTGCACCCAATGACCTTCAGCCACTTCTCGTTAATACGCCCTGCAGTAAGGCGTGATAGCACTGGCCAGACTGCGCGTGTGTGTGTGTGTGTTGCTATGAGGCATGTAGTGTATTTCACATTAGCTCTACAGTCTAGAGGTCAGAGAGATGCACTTGCTATGTCAGTGGAAAAGTGCTGCAGTGTACCTTGGTCTCGGGGTCCACACTGGCACCCTGGTTAACCAACACTTCAGCTACGTTCACTTTGTCCTCCTGGGCCACCAGGTGAAGAGGAGTCAGCCCACTCTTAAACACACAAGCACAACAAATGTAGATGAGTGTTTATTAATAACAACAGTAATAATAATAATAATAATAATAATAATAATAATACAAAGAAGAAGAAAAAGATAAAGGAATAGAAGAACAAGAGGAACAAGACAAAAGAGGGAGAGGAGAAGAAGAAGAAGAAGACAAAAATAGGAAAAGGAGGAGAAGGAAAAGACCAAGAAGAAGAAGAAGAAGAAGAACAAGAGGAACAAGACAAAGAAGGGAGAGGAGAAGAAGAAGAAGAGGAAGAACAAGGCAAAAAATAGGAAAAGGAGGAGAAGGAGAAGACCAAGAAGAAGAAGAAGAAGAAGGAAAAGAACAAGAAGAACAAGACGAACAAGACATAGGAGGGAGAGGAGAAGAGGAGGAAGAAGAACAAGACAAAAAAATAGGAAAAGGAGGACTAGGAGAAAAAGAAGAAGAAGAAGAAGAAGAAGTAAAAACAACAATGTGAACAATAACAATAACAAGGAGAACACGGAGAAAAAAACAGTACAAGGAGAAAAAGCAGAAGAACCAGGAGAAAAGAAGATGAACCAAGAACAAGGAGGTAAAAAATGAAGAACAAGGAGAAAAAGAAGAATGAGCGGAAAAAGAAGAAAAACAAGCAGGAGGCATAGGAGAAGAATACAAAGAACACAGAGAGGAAGCAGAAGAACAAGAAACAGAAGAAGAGGGTAAATTGTGGGAAGAAGGGGGTGAAGAAAAAGAAGGAGGAAGAGAAGAAGAGGGGAAAAATGAGGAAGATAAAGGATAATGGGGAAAGGAGAAGTCAAATCAGATGAAGAAGAACAGAAATGAGCCTTCTATGTAATTATAATAGACAGTGAAATAGAAAACATTTACAGCTATGACAGGGTGTAAAGAGTTCAGATCATCGATGCATAACAAAAGAAATACATCTGTCATCTTTTTTTTTCTTTTTTTTGCATTTCATCTTCGGATGATCAGTAAATTCGAAATCAGTAAATGAATCCTCAAATCAATAAAACAAAAAAAATCCTGGTACACAGTTCAGCTTCAATTCTGCTCTTTTCTCCGCACCTGTCTCCTCAGTTCTGCTTTATGCTGCTGTATACAGGGAGCCAGTTCCCTTCTATTCACCCCGTCTTATCTGCTGTCCTGCACATCTGGAGGCACATCTGCTTTGTACGCATCGGGTTTACCAGTCGCTCTCAGCTAGCTTTCAGAAAGCGCTCTCAGGCTACGTCGCCCTGAACTTGAGGTCTTCGTGTATCTGCGTGTGAGGACATGTGCTTTGTTCTGCGGCTTGGGTGTTCCCGGACGTGTCACGTTGGCTGGAGGGAGTGTGCGCTGTGTACTCAGGGTGGTACACGGTGCATCGATTGGTATAAACGCTGCCTGTCTCTCGGTCTCGAATTCTGTCTGTCAAATTCCTCCGTACTGTTAAACTTCAGTTATTTTCAACTTGAAACAGTTGGAAGGTCGAGCTGGTAAATAAGCCAGTGGAATGAAGATAGACTTTCACCTTTCTGTGCACAGACACAAGAATTTCTCCTTGGGAAAAAGAGGAACGCAACCTTGACGGAAGTACAAGTAGTGCGTGTACTCTTCTCCGTTGTGCCATTGACGGCATCTTATTTTGGCGTATTGACCATGGGCTCGGTTAAACGCACATAGTGAGGGACTAATAGTGAAAATTCTGCGGTATTTAGCTGCAGCTTGGACGTTTGTTTTATATTTTAGTTGCATTCATTTCAGCAATTTAATTCATTCAGTTTAATGTGTTTTCTTGAGACGTTAGTTTAAATGAGCCTTAATGTCGATACAATTTATTCACACAAAATTTGTTTCATATCAAGCACATCGTTCGCACTGATTACACTGTAGCACTCATTCCATGACCTTGATTTAGTATCACATGGCCACGTTCAACATGAGTGTGTGCACAATTTGGTGTGTGTGTGTGTGTGAGGTGGGAGTCGGGGAGGGGTCGCACAAAATATTTCTTTGAGGTCTCTTGACCTATTCATATGGGTGAAACCCATACTGTTAAATTAAGACAAATGTGTACAGTAGTTATTGCAAATTGGCATAATTATCCTGATCAGTGTTATTCCTGACAATTAAGCTTAACATGTTTATCTTATATAGTGAGTCTTTATTGGTCACATATACAAATGCACAGTGAAATTCTTTTCTTCGCATACCCCAGCATGACAGGAAGTTGGGGTCGGAGCGCAGGGTCAGCCATGATACAGCGCCCCTGGAGCAGAGGGGGTTAAGGGCCTTGCTCAAGGGCTCAACAGTGGCAGCTTGACAATGCTGGGTCTTGAACCCCCGACCTTACGATCAGTAACCCAGAGTCTTAACCACCAAGCCACCATTGCCCCACAACTGCCCCACCATTGCCCCATTACGTAATATATGTTCCCATATATTAGAATTATTAACAGTATTAGTCAAAACTCATTGTTTTGTTGCTTGCTGTTAAGTTACATGGCACTGCAAGTTTGCTTCATCAGTAAAGATTTAAGATTTATTTTCCATTAGATTCGTTTTGTCCATAATCATTCGGCCATGTGAAAGGTAATAATCTAAATGCGTTGCCAGACGTTCATCTCAAGCACCTGCGTAAAACATAACTGAATACCAAAAGCGTTGCCTGTGTAAATACTGATGAATAATAATCTTCTGAACCTGTATATTTGTTGCTACTAAACATTCGTACCTTGTTGACCATATTGATGGAGGCATCACGTGCAAGCAGCAGGGTGACCATGTCCACGTTGCCCTCCTGGGCCGCCAGGTGGAGTGGACTAATGCCCTGTCGAGTGACGGCGTTGGTATCGGCGCCATATTCCAGCAGTGTGGTGGCGATCTCCATCTGATTCTTCTTGGCAGCTATGTGTAGAGGAGTGTAGCCGTTCTGCGAGGGGACAAGGAGTCAGAGAGAGCGAATAATAACAACCAGGCCAAATTCAGGAACGTTTGGAAAGTTAAGCACGTAATGATGATGAAAGTTTTAAAGAAAGGAACTGATATCATTTAGGTATGTAGAGCTTAAAGATGATGGAGACTCCGAGATATTTGAAGGAATGTTGTTGATATTTTCTCTACATCAAGTGCAAGAGTATGCATTTCCTGTTTTGCCCCACAGTACGACTGTAAAACCACAAGCAGGGAAACTGTCGCCGCTGTCGCCCTCAGATTTATGGGGTTTCCAAAACTATAAGCCAGTCCTGCTTCTGGCTGAGAGAGAGACGGGAAAAAAATGACTAGGTTTGGAAGGAGAGCAGTTCCTTAAATGTCACTGAATGATGGGATTGCCAGCAGCAGTGGTGATGTCATGGTAGGAGTTGGTAGCCAGGACCAAAACAGCCTTCTCCACACTACAGCTGAAAGCTGGGAGAACAGCAGATTGAACCGAGTCACCCTTTTCTATCGTGCCAAAGCAGAGAAGAGTCTGAAAAGAAAAGTCTTTTCAAATGAGTAGTTTTAGGGCACTTTCCAGTAGCGGCTTGTTCATAGGGACAGTTCAGGCAGAGCTCCACCATTTAAATCAGCCAGTCAACAAATTTTGTCGAAATACTAATGACCTCTTTAGAGGTACCGATCGTTTTAAAAATAAAATAGACAGATATTGTCTAGATCATGTGGCAACGTGATTATTTTTGCACCTAGTGGTCAAAAATGGGAAGTGCAAAAAGTGCTAATAGACAGCCATATGAGCGAACTTTTTTCTGCCCCATGCTCACTCTATGAAAGTTTTCCGTGGAGGTACAGTAGCGACCATGACAGTTAATGAATTATCCGGGTTGCCAGATTGGTTGCTATTTTAAAACAATACGCTGATCCCAATATCTTCTTTCGTTGCAAATAATCTGAATTCGATGCAATAAATTTCCAGACAGTCCAGACAGTGTTTCTGATGTATGATGTACAGAACCATTTCTAATGTAAGATATATTGCAAAGATTGGGAGAAGGGAATGTGTTTGGAATTATGGAGTGAATAATGTCCGTACATCAGAAATATATTCGAAATACTTTCCAGTTTCCCAGTTAAACGCTGAGAAAAGTATAAACGTGTTCATTTTCTGATCCTCAAATTGTTCGGTTTAGTTTCAGGTCTTTTGTGTGGTTTTTAAGACGCTGTTTTTTTTTTTTTTTTTTGGGGGGGGGGGGGGGGGGGGGGGGTTAGATGTATTTGGGCTGAAGATTTTGCTGGATCCTGTCAACCTTGATTAATCATGTTATTTCAAACACATTTTTGAAGAAGGTACGTCTAAAACTACTCCAAATGAGCTAATAGAGTGTATGTTGGATGACTGTAAACTCTCAATTGCCTATGACATGGTTATTTTGTTAAAAAAAAAAAAAAAAAAATTAGGTCTCTAGATAGCCTATAGCAAAAGTCAAGTGTGATAGCCACTCAACTTTTTGTTTTTGTTTGAGGCTATGTTGTTATTAATATCGGCCTGCCCCACCAAAAGCTACAGTCACAAGCTGCTTCTGGCACTTTCACACCTATTAGTCAGTTTGAGTCTGAATCAGTGTGAAATTGATACTTTGGTCCAAATGGCACATAATTCAACACACCAAAAACCAAAAAAAAAAAAAAAAGTTGACTGAGGGGCATGTACAGCTACAAACACACTCATAAAACTATTTCACTCACTGGTCAGAAATACAGCGAAGGAAAGAATGTAAACAAACAAACCTTTACTAAGTGTGAGTAGAAACTACAAAATCCCCTGAGCACTGAGAACATGTTACCGAGTGGCGCGCCCTAAATTAGTAGAAAATTATACTAGTTATACTAGTTTTATTAAGATTTTTTTAAAGATTTTGTGCATCACATCCGGTGTTTGTTTACTCTTTTTTTGTTCTTCGGTCCTGCCAAATTTCAGCTCTGTCCGTTGGATCAGTTTGTGCTTTGTGGCCCAGTTTATCAGCCAGCCTTATGTGTCGGGATTAAAAAAAACAATACGATGTCCCATTTCATATAATGCATCAATACAAAAAAAAACAACAGAAAAAAAGACAAGACATAAATACCTAGTCAGAGACGGGCAGGTCCGGAGCTTGTAACTCAGTGAGGCTTGGGTCTGATGGTGACCGTATTTAGTTACGACTACAGATTGTGTGAAAAACTCATAATACTCAATGTGTATTATTTTCCAGTTGAATCAAGTGAGGTTGAATTAAAAGATCCAGGACCTGAGTGGCGATGCTCCTACCAAGCACCTCTAATTGGTTCAGCATGCTACTTTCCCAACAGGCTGTGACCGGTTCTTTGAAAGCTTTCTGAAGGCCAGCTTGTTTGTTACTGGGATCACGAGGCAACAAAGATAATGATCAGGAGCTATGCAAAGATCCTGGAGCTCATCCACAACACGCCAGCACACAGAGCATGTCCGCGAGGGGTGTTAATGAGGACGCATACTTTAGAGGAGGACGTTTGGACTGTAAGTTACATGATGGAAAAAGAAAGGAATGTGCTATTAGGCTGTGGAGGATTTATAGGGAGTGGAGCTTATTATATAGTGTATGCGCTAATGTGTGTGTGTGTGTAGGCTAGTACCTTGGCAGCTGCATGGGGAGAGGCCCCCTGGTCCAGGAGAAGAAGTGCCACTTTCTGGTTATCGTAGTGCGCGGCTACATGCAGTGGAGTTAGTCCGCTCTACACACACACACACACACACACACACACACACACACACACATAAATATACACGCACAGTGAGATAATGAGATAAAAGTGCACCACCAGCAGGCTATAAGATTTGCAAAACTGTGCTATAGCTCAGAGTATTCAAAGCCATACATGCATATTCTACACATGTGTATAGGCTTGTATGGGAATTATTCCACAGGGTTGTTGTTGCTCTACTAAAAGCTTTTGGCTTGCAGAGATCGCTAATGCTTTTCCTCCATTACACCAGTAATGGATAGTAACCTATAAAAACATTAGGCTTAATGGGCTGTATTCAGAGTTGGACACTTAAGTTCAAAAGTTCCATCAGTATTTACGGCGGGAAAGTTACACATATTCAGAGCTGGGTTATGCACGTGCTTAAAATGCTTCAATAATTCAAATCATTAGAATTACATGAGGTTGGAGGATTGTTCTTGTGTAAATGGTTATTCAGAAGCATCTCGACCACTGCTTCTAAAGTCAAGCACTTGCTTTTAAACCCAAGAATGGGGGAAAGATATGATATGACACGATTGGAAAAAAAAAAAAAAGCCTAATACGTTCAATTACCTGAGCGAGAAGATGACAAGCATTGAAATAAAACTCTAATCGGACCTCTATGGTATAGTGCCAGTATACTGCAGCATGGATAGTTCTAGTAACTCTCACATTAATCACTGCACATTTGGTTGCGCCGGTCAGCCGTAATGTCCGCCTGTCTGTATATGCAAAAACCAAGACAGAATAGCATAGCACCATAGACGTGCACTAGCATGATGAGCAAGTCTACAAGTGCTTATGTGTGAAACTGTTTTCCAAAGCCAAAGTATCTGAGACTCAGTCTCAGTGGAGTGCACAGGGAGCGGTAACAAACCATCTCCACTCATTTAACGGTGCAAAGTAGCCTGATCTGAAATGCGTTTTCCCTTCTCTGAACTAGAAGTTCTTAGAAAATAGGCCATAGTTTGGCAAAATAACAACAACAAAAAAAAAAAAGAGAGAAAGAAATAGGGAGAAGAAAAGCTCAAGGATGACTTGTGTCTCAAGGCATGCATTTTCTTTTTTTCTATTTGACTCTGGTTACATGTTTCTGTCCTAGCAGCAGTGACACAATCCCCTTAGAGAGAATCTACTCATCATGATACTTTTGGACATTACCTTTCCTGATGCATCTGGAGGAGCTCTCTTCTGCAGCAGGAGGTTGGTGACCTCTATTTTCCCATACTTAGCTGCCACATGTAGCGGTGTGAATCCCTTCTGAAAAAAATCATAATAATAAAAAAAGGCACTTTAATAGCATGTACAACTGCATGCAACTAAGTCAAACTGCACATGTGTGCTAAGACAGAATCGGCCCTCTTTTTGTAAACGGACACCTTGGAAAGTGGCGGTTAAACGATTGCAACAGTACACTTTTCTTTTTTCTTTTTTTATTCTAGAGGAATAGTGTAATCCTTGTTGCGCAATGTCCTGTTGGGTAATCATGGCGATCTGTTTCCGATGACAATCATGAAGAAATAGTGTAACAGATCAGCTTTCACTATGAACAAACCTTTCGAACCCCTTTTGTAGACACTAAACAAACATCGAGGTATGTGTTCTAATATTTCCGGTGACAAGCCAGTGGGATCGGCGAAGGTCATCCTCGACAATGGCGCACGGACGGATATGACACGCAACCCTACGTTCGTGTTTGTTGCTGTGTGTTTGATCGGTGGTGAAAAAGAAACTGCGCTCGATCCATGTACAGTGGTGCTTGAAAGTTTGTGAACCCTTTCGAATTTTCTGTACGTCTGCATGAACGTGACGTAAAACATCGTCAGGGTGTCAAGTCCTACAGGTAGATAAAGAGAACCCGATTAAAACAGTGAGACACAAATATTATACTTGGTCATTTTATTTATTGAGGAAAATGATCCGGTATTACATATTTTGGCAAAAGTATGTGAACGTCTACGATTCGCAGTTGAATTTGAAGGTGAAATTAGAGCCAGGTGTTTTCAATTAATGGGATGACAATCAGGTGTGAGTGAGTGAGTGAGCGCCCTGTTTCATTTAAAGAACAGGGATCTATCAGAGTCTGATCTTCATAACACGTGTTTGTGGAAGTGTATCATTGGACGAACAAAGAAGATTTCTGAGGACCTCAGACAAAGAGTTGTTGAAGCTCATCAGGCTGGAAAAGGTTACAAAACCATCTCTAAAAGAGTTTGGACTCCACCAATTCACAGTCAGACTGAAAGTTAAGACCATTGTTGCTCTCTCCAGGAGTGGTGCACCAACAAAGATCACTCCAAGAGCAAGACGTCTAACAGTCAGAGTAACTTATATATAACAACCGACATACTTTTGCCACTCACAGATATGTAATATTGAATAATTGTCCTCGATAAATAAATGACCATGTATATTTGTGTCTCATTGGTTTAATTGGGTTCTCTTTGTCTACTTTTAGAACTGATTTAGGTCCTGTTTAAACAGACATACAGAAAATTCACAAACTTTCAAGCACCACTGGAGCACAGTGCAAACACAACAGATTCTCAATGGAGACCAAATAGTGTTGTGTACGGTCACACATCTCCAACAGCATTACTGTACTGTACTACTGTACATTTTTTGACATTTTCTCCTTCATAACAGTTTATAACTCACCGTTTTGGATTGGACTTTTTCCTCATACAGAGTCGTTCAGTGAGAGTTACTGGTGTAACTCGAGGTCATAGTCCTGGCAAATATGATCAATCAAGCCTTTCCCTCTCAGCAGATTCCCACGCTGTAATACTTGGCAGCTTTTCAGCCATGTTGGCCTAGGATCGTTCATCTGTCGTGGTCATGTAGATGAACCAGGCAAAAAGAGTTCTTTCGACACTTCGAGAGGGACTTTCACATTTTCAATTGACGTTCACATTTTTGCCAGATCCTAATTTCTCATAGTGACTGGGTTCGGGTAGTGGCAAAGAATAATCCAAAACTGATTACAAATGACAGTGTATGACCGAGATGTACACTTCCAGATTTCAGAAGCATAATCAAACCTGATTACTTTTGGACGATACTAGTTCTTTTTCCCTCTGGCTTCGTTAGTTTCAACGTGTAAGGAATAAAACATGACAAGTCACCCTGTTATAGGAAAATGATCTGTGACGTTTTATTACCTTGGAAGTTTTCCAATAAAAACACATGAAACTGTTCTATTCCTCGATTTTTGCCAAAGCTAACATTTAAAAAAAAATTAACTATAGAAGGAAACGATGCTCGTACTTTTTGATCTGTTCATACTTATGACCAGTATTGCGGAACATCCACAATATCAGACCGCTTCTGTTATAAGTGATATACAGTAGCAGGTAGAGTATAAACAGTCGTTCCCTAGGCTTTAGGTCTGACTCCAAGGCGCTGTGCTATAACATTATTTGCTGGTAAACATGTAAACAAGTGATTCATCAGAAAGAAACAGCGGTCTGATGAAACATATCTCAACAGGATGTAGCGCGCTCGGGAGTGATGCAACAGAAACGTCTTCTCACTAGCGTCCGGAGATTTGATCAGGAGAGTTCAAATCCAGACGATGCAACAGCCATCCTTGGGAGGGATCTCATACTAACTGTCTGCTGTCGATCAGAGCGATGCTAGACAATAGTAGGCGTCTGTGAGCTCAGAAAAGATGCAGGGGCTTCACGTGTCTCAGACGAATCACGTGCTTGCCTGTATTCTCCAGGGTTGGTAGCTGTCGTGGGTGGGATTAAGCAAATCTGATTCTGTAATTCGCATTACAGAAGCAACTCCAGAAATTATCCGGCATTTTAACTCCTACCATTTTTCACTTATAGTGTGGAATTTTAACCACTGGTCATATAGAATCTATCAAAAAAGTGTGTTGTGTTGTGTTGTGTTGTGTTGTGTTGCTTAACCAGCCCAAGAGAGGATATGCACAACTATGTGACAGATGTTTCAAGCTGTGTGGATGAGCGTGTCATCAGTTTGCTGAGGGTCACCTTTTCGCACAAACACAATGCAAATAAAAGTGCCGAGCGGAACAACACGTGCACGAATAGAAAAACACACCCGACGCCAATCCGCCTCCTCGAAGCCAAATCCATCAGAGAACCTAACGCACCTTCAGTTCTGCTGTGCTCAACAACGTGAGAAGAGCGACACCTCATATTGAACGCAGCGGGGGCTCGAACGTGGAGTATGTACGCGCCTCGGTTTGTTAGCCGCTGAGTAAGACGTTTAATAATTACGTTTACGTGGTTGTCTTTCCCAGCGAGACGACCCAGTGAGCGCTAGTCAGCAAAATATGGCCGACGCAGTCGATTAGTTAATGAGATGGGAACGTTTCTGCATGCCCACACACTACGCGCTGACAAAAGTTGATATAAATATTTTTGCGTTTTGCATATTGTTGGCATGACGACAGAGAAACCTGTTTGGTCAGGAACGGATAACAAAGGAGGTCCCGCTATCCGTGGATGGAGCCAGACCTGCTGAAAGCTCGGTGGAAACTTTACTCAGGAACTGCGCGTGTATTCGCCTCCCACACAGCGCAGCTGCTTCGGACCAGTCACAGCGCAGAACAGTGCCAACCACCTCCAGAGACCTGTAGCAGCCCATGACTCACGAACACACACGGTCCTGTACTGCAGAGGCCAAGCAAACCGCAGAACACACTACACTAACTAAGCCAACACATACTATACATGTATATAGGTTGATGTCATATCAGTTGAACGATAACCGTTAATGCTGATTGATTTTTTTTTTTTACGGAGATACTAGAGATCCAGATCCTTTCTGCCTCTGGATGGAGCTCAAATCTTCTTTAATTCCAGACTGCTGGGACCACGGCTGCTCTTAACGCCATACAGACTTCATATAAATCCATAATGAACTTTTTCACACTATCTGTTGTTACCCAGATGAGGATGGGTTCCCTTCTGAGTCGGGTTCCTCTCAAGGTTTCTTCCTCTTAAAACATCTTAGGGAGTTTTTCCTTGCCACCGTCGCCACTCAGTGGCTTGCTCAGTTGGGATAAATTCGCACCTTTAATATCTGTATACCGTGTTGATATTTCTGTAAAGCTGCTTTGAGACAATGTCTATTGTAAAAAGCGCTATACAAATAAAATTGAATTGAATTGAATTGAATTTCTGATTATTAAGCAGATAAATAACCTGCGTTCTTAACTGCAACCAGCAGCTGTGATGTCATCTAGAGAGCTGCAGCTATATCGCGTGCAGGACAGGTGTATGCTGATACGAAGCTAAGCTATAGTGGTGATGCGTAAGGTGTCAGCGTGGACTGAACCAGATCACGTGGGAATAGTTTTGCTAAAAGCCACGTAGACGTGATAAGCAACGTGACGCTAGAATCCATGACTGAGAAGCACCGACTTTACTACGAAACAGGAGGAATTCTGGGGAACCCCGTTATTGGACCGTCAACTATTCCTCCCACTTCTTCGCACTGTCTTTGTACATCATGTGAAAAGGTTTTTGTGTGTGTGTGTGTGTGTGTGTGTGTGTGAGACGGACCTTGGTGGTGATGCTCAGTGAAGCGCCCTGGTCCAGCAGTATAGAGGCCACGTCTTTGTGGCCCTCGCGGGCTGCCAGGTGCAGTGGTGTGTATCCAGATGTGGTCGTGGAGTCGGGTGAGGCTCCGTGCTGCAACAGCAGCTGCACGATATCGGGCTTCCCCAGACGACTGGAGATATGCAGCGGAGTCTGGTCATCCTACACACCACACACACACACACACATTGTGATACACGTGTCGCTTTCATAAAGAGACCAAAGTTATTTAAGTACAGGATTCTCATGTCTATACTCTCTATATTAAAACTAAACTATGATAAATGTTGATTGTTGGGAAGTACAGCATTCTAGCCTGTTTACGTATCCCGGTCAGAGCGATGTTTAAATGTTTAAATGACACACACACAGTATAGTGAGATAGCACGCGGCTATGTTTACTTTTAATGGTCACTTAATAGTATTTAATCATACCTTGGATTTGGCATCGACGTGAGTTCCGTTCTGCACCAGGTATTTCACTACGCCCGTCTGTCCAGCCCTGGCGGCCATGTGGAGCGCCGTCTCTCCTCTCTACAACACACACACACAAGGACACCACCGACTCAACACGTAAGCTTCTGGGAAAAGGAACCACTGCACCAGGACACTAAGCCTTTGTCTGTGTGTGTGTGTGTGTGTGTGTGTGTGTGTGTGTGTGTGTGTGTGTGTGTGTGTGTGTGAGAGAGTGTGTATATGCCCATGTGCTCGTCTGTGTAGCCTGTTAGCTAAAGCCAGCCCCCTTTTTTTTTTTCCATCCAGTCTGCTTTCTTTATTACGACTGCTGCTATACACACACGACCCAAATCAAACTTCTGTCTGAGGGAGGAGGGAGGAAGCGGGAGGGGGGGCGGGGGGTGGACAGTTGCACATGATTACAGTCTGCCCGCTGGCCTGGAACTATAATTACAAAAGCGTTAGAAGACCAGACCTGTTCTCTCAGACCCCTGTTTAGGCACAAAAACCGAGACTGTTATTACCGTAAAAAAGGCCTTATAGCATCAGGACATCAGAAAAGCAGGGCAATGATAGGATTCAGACAGGAGCTGCACGCCTCTCACACACCAGAATTCTTTCCATTGTTTTGCTTTAACATTATCAGGCTTTTTTTTTTATTTATTTAAACGATTAGATGTGTGCATTACACGATTGTGAGACACAAGATGGGGTTTGGGGGGGCTCATGTTCCAGTACTCACCACGTTGGTTGTGTTTGGCGATGCACCATGACTCATCAACTGAGTCACAATGTTTTCGTGCCCCATAAAGGCGGCCACATGAATCGGCGTGAGTCCAGACTGGCAGATAAAAACAGAGGGAGAGAGGATTAGAAACTCGCACCTTTGAAGTTCTGGGAATTGATATGACCTCACTGCTCAGTGAAAACACTCGCGTAAAGAAAGCAGTCGGTTTGCTACAAAAGAAAAGAAGAAGAAGAAGGAAAACAACAAAAAAAAATCACGCAATTGAACAAGTTTATTTGACAGCAGGCGTTCTCAAACGTTTTACAGTCAGGAAGATCTTACTGCGCAAAAACAATTCCACAAACACCCCCCCCCCACACACACACACACACTCCCCTCCCACTTCCCCCCTCCCTCCACCCCCCTTATAATCTTAACACAGATTCCACAAAAGTATGCCTATGATATCATCCAATTTATTTTTTAAAGCAAGCAGCCAGATTCAACTTATAACTATAATAACTAAATAATTATGTAAAACAGCTCGAACTAATGTAATCTAATGACAAACTGATTAAAAAAAAAACAAACATTCATTTTCCAAAAAACAAAACAAAACTATTGTCAACATGGTGATGTTTTCTGTAAGGAGATGTTTATTTAACATTTATGGAAGGAGTCTCCAGCGTAACAGTCAGAGCTGAAGCCGTAACTTGAAGTATTTTTGCTTCAGGAACGTCTTCAGTCCGGAGAACTTGTGCGTTGTGGTTTCTCAGGAAGAAAAATCTGCATTTTTTTGCCTTATTAACTTCAAGTGAAGAGGAAATGAACGTTTATAGCTGTTATAGCATAAGTGATTACAGGAAATAGCATGTTTGCTTTTGGTTCTTTTTTTTGGACATTCCACAACATTACATATATAAACAATTGCTCAACTGCTGTGGTATAAGAGGAATAAAGCATTCTGGGATGTGCCCCATTTGTGTTTTATGTCTTATATACTGTAACAGCTATAAAATAAAATAAAAAAAAAACCTCGACCATAGTTGACAGACAGCTTTACTGTATATCATCTCATAACAGGAAAACATTACAGAATATCTACATATATATCACAACCCCGACTTTGACAACCATGAATTACAGGACCAAAGCAGAGATCATTACACGTTGCATGTCTAATAGATATAAAGCAGTCAATAAAATCTAGTTGACCACACACACACACACACACACACACATATTCTCTCTCTCTCTCTCTCTCTCTCTCTCTCTCTCTCTCACCTCCGTCACTGCCTGTATGGACGCTCCGTGTTTCAGCAGCAACTCCATCACTTTGATCCTGTTCTTCTTGCAGGCGATGTGAAGTGGCGTGAAACCATTCTAAAAAAGCAAAACCGACAGTCAGGGCAACGTCTCCAGCAGCACAGAGTAGGAAAGACACGGCGGTTCCCTCTATCGTCCACGCCGCATAAATGCGGGCTGAATGGAAAAGCTGCGCCTCTGCTGCTACAAGGTTTGCCAAACTCTTATTTCTACACTTTCCTTTCAGTTGGTTCCCCTTTCCTCCCCCTGTACAGTGAGCTTCAGCGGCACGCCCATTCTTTTTCAATTACTTAAGAGTATGACAGCATGCTCCCAGCCCTCAGCCAAGTGTGTGTGTGTGTGTGTGTCAGTGTATGTTTTACAGATTTCCATGGTGCTGATCAGAAGTAAATCATGCTCAGCGTATCATGTTTGTCCTTACAAAAACTTGGAGTTCTGTTACAATGCAGCGATAAGCTTCAGAGATGAAGTGTACGCTTCACAATTCATTATACTACGACAAAGAAGAAGAAGAAGAAGAGGAAGAAAAAAACAGTACGGAATTTAAAATGATAAAATTGTAAACTAATAACACTTTGACGTCTTTCGCCTGCAGATTTATTTCCTTAGGTTTAACACCTTTCTACTTGTTCGGTAACTATAAACTACTCAGAGTTACACACACAGGGGGAGGATTTCATATCAGAACTGAGCCCAGTGGTATTCAGACCACAAATGTAACTACAGACTTAATGTCTATTTGTAAAACCCCAATTGGGACAGTATGGAAAATGCAAAAAGACAAAGCCTGTACTATATTGAAAACACATTATTAACACATTATTTGATTTTTTTTTTATTATGTATTATTTACTTCATTTTGAAAATATACACTCATTTCAAATGTGATGACTGCAACACAGTCCAAAAAAAGTTTACGACTGTTTAACAGTGTGTAACATGACCTTTTCTTCTAATAACACTTGGTTGGTTAAGACACCAGTTGGTTAAGTTTAGCAAGCGGAATTTTCCCCCATTCGTCCATTAGGCAACTGTACGGGGCTTTCGTGGCCTTATTTTGCGCTTCATAATGCGCCACAGGTCAAGACTGCAGGCAGGTCATGCTAGCACCCGCACTCTCTGATTACGCAACCATGCGCTTGTAATCCGGGCAGAATGTGGTTTGGCGTTGTCCTGCTCTGGATGGCAGCATATGCTGCTCCAAAATGTGTGCATTAATGATGCCCTCACAGATGTGCAAGTTACCCATGCTATGGGCACTGACACACCTCCATACCATGACAGACGCTGGCTTTTGGACCTGACGCTGATAACAGCTTGGATGGTCCTTTTCCTCTTTGGCCCGGAGAACACAACGGCGGTTTTGTCCAAAAACTATTTAAAATGTTGACTCATCAGACCACAAAACACGATTCCACTGTGCTACTGTTCATCTCAGATGAGACCGGGCCCAGAGAAGTGGGCGGAGCTTCTGGACAGTGTTGATGTATGGCTTCTGCTTTGCATAGTGAAGCCTTAACTTACATCTGTGGATGCAGCGACGAATGGTGTTGACTGACAAAAGTTTACCAAAGTATTCCCGATCCAATGTCAGGATATCCATTACACACTCATGATGGTTTTTAAGACAGTGACGTCTGAGGGATCGGAGATCACGCGCATTCAGAAGTGATTTTCAACCTTCCCCTTTACGCGCTGAGATTTGACCGGATTCCTTGAATCTTTTAATTATATTGTGCACTGTAGAAGGTGAAATGCCCCAAATCCTACCGATTTGTCTTTGGGGAATGTTGTTCTCAAAGTGTTGGATTATTCACTGACGCATATTTTGGCAGATTAGCGAGCCTCGACCCATCCTTGCTCTTGAAGGACTAGACCTTTTTTGGAGGCTCCTTATATGCCATGATTAGACGATTCCCTCACCTGTTTCACATCACCTTCTTATTTCAACTCGTCACTACGCTATTAGTCCTAAATTACCCCTGTCCCAAATTTGTAGGAACGTGTCTCATCAATTTCAAAATATATGTTTATCTTCAAAAATCTATATAGTTGATTAAGTAAAACATCAAATACCTCGTCATTATATGTTTTTCATTTAAATACAAGCCAAAGTACATTTACAAATCACTCCTCTTTGTTTTTATTAGCATTTTCCATACTGTCCCAACTTTTTCAGAATTGGGGTTGTAGCAATTGAGGGAGAGTTACACGCATGGGGTAGAGTTTGAGTAAAACAGATATGTTTTTCCCCCCGTATGTGCGTGCGTTTCTGAACTTAATCCTAAGGACATATTTCTTGCACTATATTGGCTCCAGCAATATTAAGCCCAGGATCACTGTCTGATAGTTTGATTTACTGTACGTCATCAATATGTCCTGCTGCAATTCATCTTTTTGGCTGTACATACACACACACAAAAAAACACATGGAATACCATTTGAGACCAGTATTAAATAAATAAACGCGACACACCTAATCAATTAAACGTAGCGTCCCTTTGAAATGCACAAAAAGGGTTTTTTTGCACAGGAGTCAGACATCTTAATTGGAGATAAGCAATATTTTATGGATAATATTATGAACTACACTTAAAGTCAGCTGTAAGCATAGTAAAGGAATGGCTGGTATGGCAGGTACATCGAAGTAACAAAATCATTGGTTATATTTTATTAATACGGCAAAACAAAAATAGTGAATTAAAAGTGTAATTTTAAAAAAAGCCTACACCCTCTGCATAAATTATGATTTCATGACCTCGATTTAGTATATTGTGTCTTAACTGAGTGCTTGCAATTATATGTTGGTGCACAATATATATATATATATATATATATATATATATATATATATATATATATATATATATATATATATATATATATATATAACTAAAGCAAAATAATAGGACATACTGGATCAAGTGCTATTTTATAAACTGCTGGTTGCCATGTTGTTAAATTAAACCAGATTAGTAGTGATTAATTTGACAGTTATTATTAATCCTAGGACTATTCATGCCGCAATATTATATCTTCACAATATACCAGACTCACATTAGATGTTTATTTCAATGCTCATTGTCTTCTCATTCATATAGCATTGTATTCGTCGGGTCCTTTATATTAGTGAATTATAACTGGTCTTACTTTGATTTTACATTGTACTGCATATGACAGCAACTTTTAGAAAATGTCTGCATTTTCTATCTCTTATAGGAGGTTTTTGAAGGAACATGCTTGTTTTTAATGGCAGTGGTCTAAGAAGGTTTTGAAAAACCCTGTCTCTGTTCTTCTGAAGAAAAATCTGGCAACCTTAGGAGCGTAAACCACATGCAGGTTATTTGAATAATCTGAATGGGGGAGTCCAGAAAACTGACTTAGGCTTGAGTGTAACCGAACTCTAAATACATGCAAATGTCTAAACATATATACTGACCTAACGTTTTGGACCTAATTAGCTAACTCTGAATCAAACGACAGTCAGGAGTGTTAGTCTGGGCCACCCAGATCCTGGTAGCTTAAGAAGTCAAATGTTATACTGTTAAGTGTCCACCCACCAGTGCTTTGGCATTAGGGTTGGCCTTCTTGTCCACGATGACCTTTGCCACTTTGTAGTGTCCACAGTGGGCTGCCACATGCAGGGCCGTCAGGTAATCGTTGGTGACGTCATCTACGGGTACGTCATGATGCAGCAGAAGCTGCACACAGTTCAGGTGATCTCCCTGCGTGGCCATGTGCAGTGGAGACAGCCCGTTCTGTAGAGCATACACACAGTGAACGCAGCTTTTAAACATTTCTGCTGTGAAAGATAACTCAGCCAACATGTAACTTGTGAAACCCTTTGTTTTATAAATAAAGAATGCTGCCGCATTGTCACATTAAACAGTGGCAAAGGGATAGGGAGCTCAGTGAAGCAATGGAAATGTACGTAACATAATGACTGTACTTTTTCATGTTAATACTATCAGTGTGTAATTAAAGTGGACGAATCATTACTTTAGTCTTGGACAGAATGGGAGCGCCGCGGTCCAGCAACATCTCCACAACTTGCTCATGGCCACTTCTGGCTCCACAGTGGAGCGGAGTGAGACCGTCCTGCACGTTTGACACAAAGCATGTTTAGAATCAAAGTGGAACAATTGACTCCTTCAAAAACCCCAGCCACATCTCTCAACATTTTCTTTTGGCCCCTCTTCTGCACAAAGCTCTCAGCTCTCTGAAGTATTCTGGAAAAATAGATGAATACAACAGCTGCTCGTAATTTCTAAGCGACAGTAATGTCAAACACATGCTGCCCTTAAGTAATGCGACTGCTGTCGTTCTTCAGAGTCAAGCAGAGTGTGCTGTGGGATCACCACAACCATTACACGCTATAGAATACCTCAGTATTGAATTATACATACACAGTCAGGTCCATAAGTATTTGGACAACGAGACAATTTTCATAATTTCGCCTCTGTACGCCACCACGGTGGATCTGATATGAAGCAATCAAGATGGGATTGAAGTGTAGACTATCAGCTTTAATTCAAGGGACTTAACAAAAATACTGCATTAACTGTTTAGGAATTACAGCCGTTTTCACAGGCTCAAAAGTAATTACAACTGATTGATTACGCAGTTTCCTCGTTATTTCATGAAAATTAAGAAGATCAAAGTTCTGGAGCTGATTTCAAGTGTTGGATTTGCATGTGGTAGCTATTCATGGGAACTCTCAATATGCGGTCCAAAGAGGTGTCGATGCACGTGAAGGAGGCCACCGTTAGGCTGAAAAAACAGAGAGATAGCAGAAACTTTGGGAGTGGCCACATCAATAATTGAGTATATCAGCAACACCAAAAGGCCTGGAAGATCACGGAAGACCAACTAAAGTGGATGATTGCAGAATTCTTTCCTTGCTGAAGAAAAACCCCTTCACAACATCTAGCCAAGTCAAGAAGACTCCGGAGGAGGTAGGCGTGCCATTGTCAAAGTCTACAATCAAGAAACGCCTTCATGAATGTAAATACAGACAGTTTATAGACAGACACCTAAATTTCTCCATCTGGGGATTAATAAAGTATTATCTTATCTTTACCTCAAGATGCAAACCACTGGTAACCTTCAAGAACAGAAAGGCCAGATTAGACTTGCTAAGAAAAAGTCTAATCAGAGCCTGACCAGCTCAGATGCAAGATTACCTTGTACCAGAATAATGGGAAGAGAGGAGTATGGAGAAGGAAAGGAAGGGCTCATGATCCAAAGCATACCACATCATCTGTCAAACATGGTGGAGGAAGTGTTACGGCATGGGCATGTATGGCTGCCGATGGAACTGGACCACTGGTGTTTACTGATGATGTGATTGCTAATAGAAGGAGCAGGATTAATAGAGTGCAGTGTATAGAGCTATACTTTCTGCTCAGAGTCAGTCAAATACTGCAAAACTGTGCTTCACAGTACAGATGGATAATGACCCAAAACATACCGTGAAAGCAACCCAAGAGCTTCTTAAGGCCAAGAAATGAAATGTTCTTACCCAACTGAGCATGCTTTTCACTTACTGAAGACAAAACGACCCACAAACAAAGCAGCAACTGAAAGCAGCTGCAGTAAAGGCCTGGGAAAGCATCTCAACAGAGGAAACTCAGCATTTGGAGATGTCCATGGGTTCCAGATTTCAGACAGTCATTGGCCGCAAAGGATTTGCATCCAAGTATTAAACATAATCCTAATATTTATTATTGTTATTTTGTCCAATTATTTTTGAGCCTGTTGGAAAAAATAGCCGTAATTCCTAAACGGTTTATGCAATATTTTTGTTTGAATTAGAATTAGAACACTTCAATCATATCCTGAGTGCTTCATTTCAAATCCATGGTGGAGTAAAATTACGAAAATTGTGTCCAAACACTTATGGATCTGACTAGTCACATGCCAACATTCCATTCCTTTATATATATATATATATATATATATATATATATATATATATATATATATATATATATATATATACACACACACACATATATATATATAAATATATATATATATATATATATATATATATATATATATATATATATATATATATATATATATATGTAGTAAAGGATGTACGACTACTAATTTTTAATAGGTTACCAGTTGTTTTTTTCCATAGTTAAAGCAAAAAATATTTAAGCATATCGCTATTTTTAGGTCTTATTTGGCAGCAACGAGCACATCAAACTGCACATCAAAGAACAGGCTACAAATAAAATTTCCAGCTTTGATGCTATTTTAGCCGTTATTTTTGTCATTAAAAAAGTCAGTGCAACAAACGCACTAAAAAAAAAGAAGCAAAACAATCGATCTTTATATCATATTACACAGAGCTAGGTAACAACGGAGTTCACAATGCCACAGTGCAAGGATTTTACTTCAAGTTGATTTAGACTTAAAAGGACAACAAAATAAAATGAAAAAAAAAACTCACCCAACCCTCTCTACGTCATGGGAAGTGAAATCAAAATGTGTTAAAATGAAAGCCATTAAAGCAAAAGCATAGTCTTGTGCTTTGGACTGTCGAATTGGCTTCGTCAAAATTACAAAAATTGTGTCACTGTCCAAAAACTTATGGACCTGACTGTAGTCACATGAAATATGGAATATTTTCAGACCAACAAATTCTGCTTCTTTGCATCTCCTTACAGTCTGTTTTCACCACCGTCCTGACTAGCCGACACCTTGTAGCGCAGCATTTGTGCTACTGAGATACAATCTGTTTCATTTTGAAGGCAGCATATGGAAATGGACAGCTGTCTTCTACGTTTCACATATTGGAAAATATTCCGTAGTTCTGTTCACTCACTGAGAGATTCATGAATATTTGAGAAACCTGGCCCAACTACGGAATATATATATATATATATATATATATATATATATATATATATATATATATATATATATATAATATTCTATATCATGATAAAAAAAATAATAAAAAAAACAGAAAAACAATACTGTTAACAATATATTTATACTGGCACATGGCTATACCCAGCCTATTCAATCCGTTCGCCTGCGCATGCTGATTGAAAGCATGACTTCACTTCCCACGAGTTAAATAGAAAGACTTAGTGAGTTTGGTGTTACTACAGGTGGCTCTAACCTTGGTTTTGGCATCGATGCGTGCTCCTCGTTCCAGCAACAGCTTGACCATGTTGCTGTTTCCTCTCTTCGACGCCACATGGAGAGGTGTGATGTCATTCTGTAATGGTTTTGGGGAACAACAAATGATATGACTTGAGATTGTATACTTCAGTCTATAAGAACGCCACTGTAGGATATATGCTAATATACAGTAAGATATATACACTGGGTTTCACTACGCTTTGTCGACCAGTGATGGTGACTGTTTCTGAAACGTGCATACCAAAGGAAACTACTGTTATGGTACCAGTAACTGTTGTAACACCACCCTCTAGTGACAGCCGTACATCGTAATACCACACACAGTTGCATACATTCCCAAACTCTGCAGACTCTAGCTCTCAACACAGCAGTCACAACACAACACACATGCTGTGACATCCACTGATGCCATGTTCTGTATAATTATGGCAACATTTAATCAGTGTTGCCGTAGTAAATCTGACATGAACGCTCACATGACATTCCTCAGTATGTGTGAATGAGGATTTCACATCTACGTTCCGTTTTTCACATCTCCTACATAATGCCAGCATCTCTTTGAACTGAGAATGGCACACAGCCACTTGTAATCTGATCTTTTCAGCCTCTATTCTGGTCCACATGTTCGTTTCAGTAAGTGGCCACATGCTATGTTTACTCCTTCCTGCAGACTAAACATGACCTTGTGTACTCTACACTTCAAGCTTTCGATTCCACTCAAACCTATGAGGTCATATTTCCTGTATGCAGCTGTGTGAGTGTGCCTGGGTGTGTGTGTGTATATATATACATATATACACACACTAAGATTTACCTTTTAGGTCGCCCTGTAAGCAGTGCTATTGTCTTACTGATACCTGCATCATCGAGTACCAACACACAAATTTAAATGTAGCATACACATGGTGTACACATTGCACCTGTGCTATACGTATGTAATGCGCACACTGTACATGATCATTATACATATACTGTATGCAGGGTATGTCTGAGTCCTACCCAATTTTCTCATTTGAAGATAAACACCACCAGACAAGGGTATATTAGGTTGAGCTGGCATAATTTCTTTCTAGGCTTTGATGCCCACCTTAGTCTCTGGGTACAAAGGTAGGTAGATAGGTAAGTTGGTTGCTTGGGTGGGTGGGTTGGTTGGTTAGATAGGTACATTGGTAGGTGGGTGGGTTGGTTGGGTTGTTTGTGTGGGTAGATTTGTAAATAGATAGATAGGTGATTAGGTAGGTTGGTTGGTTGGGTAAGTACACTGTATGGCACAAAAGTACATATGGAGACCTCACTATCACACCCACATGTGCTTGTTGAACATCTCAGTCCAAAACCGATCCCTTCTTTGCTGCTATAACAGCCTCCATCATTTTAGGAAGGGTTTCCACTAGATTTTGAAATGCGGCTGTGGGGATTTATGGCCACTCAGCCACAAAAGCGTTCTGAGGTCGAGAGCTGATGTTTGGCGAGAAGGTCATGGTGAACATTCGGTGACCCAGTTCATCCCAAAGGTGTTCAGTGGGGTTGAGGTCAGGGCTCTGTGCAGGAACACTCAAGTTCTTCCACTCCAACCTTGGCAAACTCTGTCTTTATAGCGCTCGCTTTGTGTACAGGGGCACTGTCATGCTGAAATAGGCCTGGGCCCCTTAGTTCCAGTTAAGGGAAATCCAAAAGCTCCACCATACAAAGACATTCTCGAATTCTACAATTTTGTGCTTTCATCTTTGTGGTAATCGTTTAGGGGAAGGCCCACATATGGGTGTGATGGTCAGTTTTCCACACGATTTTGGCCACTGAGTGTATATACAGAGGTACTGTAAGTGGTAGGTAAGTTGGTTTGGTGTAAGTATATATGTGGGTAGGTGGTTGGGTAGGTTGGGTCGATAGTTAGGTGAGTACTGAGGTATGTAGGTAGGGTTTATAGGTGAGAAGATACTTCCTTTGCAATACCTACGCAGAGGGTCCTATGGTCCTATGTATAATGACAGTAAAGGTGGGTAGATCAATAGGTAAGTGGTTGAGTGTGTAGATATGTAAGTAGATAAAAAGTTGGGTAGATACTGTAGGTAGGTGGTTGGGTAGGATAACTGGCTTGGTAGGAATGTTCAGGTAGGTGGGTGAGTGGGTAGGTACTTCCTTTATTGGTCCAATGCCAAATGACAGTAAAGGTTGATAGATAGATTAGTTGGTTGAGTAAGTTCGTTAGGAGGTTAGATAGATAGGTGAATGGGTAGATAGGGAAGGAGGGAGGTAGGTAGACTTGATGGGTGGGTAGACATATACTTCCATTCTTTATCCTATGCAGTATGACAATAAGTTTGATGTTATGAGGTCTTACCCTGGCTCTGAAGTCCACGGCGGCACCACGGTTGAGGAGCAGTGTAGCCACATTGATGTTGCCATAGTGTGCAGCAATGTGCAGCGGGGTGAAGCCACTCTGTAGGGGTCAGAGTGAGAGCACACGAGTCAAGACTTCACATGCACACACATACCTCCCCAAATCCCCAAACAGCAGAGGACCAGACAGAGCCAGGCAAAGTTCAGCCAGCCTTTCACAGAGAGACTGAGCCAGGAGAAGCTGCATGACCTTCAAACAAACCCTCCACACCACCCAAAAAGTAATAACCTACTCATTATGAATTCAGGTCTAGACAAGTGAAATGCCTGATGTCTGGCCTAATGACAATACAGTTATCAATTATTTACAGTATAAGGGGTGTGGCTTGCCAATAAAGGACATTAGCTCCTTCCAGGCTTCAGATCTTGAGAGTCACTGTACACCAGCCCTAAAGAAAATTTACTAACAGACAGACATAAAGCTGTTGGGGAATCCTAGCTCCATGCATCTGGATTGATTGTTTTGCAAACATGCATTTGAGTCTACAATGCATGGCACATAAGTGGCGCCTAATAAATATTACTTACATGCCAAGAACACACGCATCTTATTAAATAAATCTAATGACAAATACCGAATATGTTTTTAACAGTCTCCAAGTCTATAACCCAAGATTATTGCTAAGAATTGCTCAAAATGAACAAAACCTTAGTAAACTGTGTGGGTTTTGCGGAGCATTTCATCATAACTTATTCAATATTACATCATCTGGAGAAGAAAAAAATAAACCAGCAAGCGTTAGGATAGTGCAGTAAATCTGTGAGCTTTTTTTTGATTTGGAGGATTTTTCAGTGGGGTTAGTGAGCAGTAGGGAGGTCAAAGATAATGATCAGGTGAGTCAGACATGTGTGTTTGGGTAACTAAGTGCAGTATATACCATACGTTAATGAATTTATGAAATAAACGATGTTTGGGAGAAACACCACATCTGAAGCTCCACTTCCCCGTCTAAATCTCCTTCTCCACTAGTGATGACGTTTCTGCATCCACCACCTACCCATCTCCTCTGTACTATTTAACTCCTGCCCAAGAGTCCCCTAACTCCATCCCGAGTTCTCGGAGTTCTCACACCTTTATATAGCAGCGCAATCACTCTTCATGTCACTTAGTTGAGGACCTGCCACTTAATTAGGTACGCTTATGATGTAATGATCTAGTTTGTACATATACAATTACAGACCATAAATGTACCAAATCCTAATCTTTGATAATCCTAGCCACATTCCCGATTCTATCAAATTCTATGCCGTGACTTGACCTCCATCAACCCCCAACCCCCATCAGCCTCAGCTGTGGTTTTCTTCTCCATACCACCCTGCCGTTTTTTGTCCCCCACAGTGCTCCGAGTCTACTGTGCTGTGGGTTTACTGCAACTGGCCCGAAAAAATGAGGAAAAGCGAAGCACACAGAATGGGAAAGGGTGATGCATTAACAGGAAGCAGCCAGGTGAGAGCAGGAGAAGCGCATAAAATCGCTGCACATATACCTCTGTGGTTCTATTCACCATCATCTACGGCAGCGCATACCCATGGGCCCGAGAAGGGGGGAGAGAATGGCACGGTTAGTGTATCACAGACTCACAATGGTACCGATGAAAGCTGCTTCATGGTGAGGGAGAGTCACAAAAACAAAACAAAAAAAACAACAACAAACAGACCAGAACAAAACACAACCACACCACGCCACAAAACGCCACAAGAGCTCAACTGGATGGTGCATGAAGAATCTATGAGCTACAAACAGCACTGGAGACGCTTCCTCTAGTGCTAGTGTCTACAGCAAGGCTAAATCCCTAATGGAATAAGGACAGTGTTTTGAATTCGTCTCATCAAAACATCTAGATACTACATTACTATACATGGTCATTTATAATCATTATAATAATTATTGGGAAATGCTAAACAGAGATGCGAAGCACCATCAAGTTCTAAGGACACATGATAAGCATTGAGTGTGTGATGGTGGCGGGCATGTGAAGGTCACCTTAGACTCTACGTCAGCATTGTGGTCGTTCTGGAGCAGCAGCGCCGCAGCTTTGGTGTCATCTTTGCGCGCGGCGATGTGGAGCGCAGGAAGACGTACTTTCCCTTTAGTGTCGTTCTCCAGGAGCAGAGAGACCACCTGATCATGACCCTGCTGCAGTGCTACGGCCAACGGAGTGAAGCCATCCTACACACACACACACACACACACGCGTGCGCGCACAAACACACACCATGACACACGTAAGCAGAACAACATTCGCAGCACTTTAGGCTAATACTTAAATCTTGCATAATAAGAATCATGCATAATATTTTGGGTTATTAAAAAGAACTCTAAACTAAATCTACAATTACTATTACTGTTATTATTATTACATTATTAATATTTTCATCACCTGAACCCTTGGTTCAACGATCATGACTTTAATCCAGGAGGTCCCCCCCCCCCCCCCCCAGATAACGAGGCGCTACATAATCAACTCCTAATTTGACTTCTAATTTAAAAAAAAAAAATCAGAATGCAAACTTTTTTTTTTGTTCACTTCTTGAATCTATTTTTGCTCAGTCTGAATGATTAATTCCTGTGAAGTACTTCAAACACTTCAAGCAACTCATCTGCATAATGTGTTGTGTTGGAGTGTGCTGGCGATGACGGTGTGGAAATGGATAATACATCCTTAAGCACTGGAAGAAACACACACGCTTGTCTTACTATCCTTAGAAGGACTTTCTATTGACATACTTATTAATGCAGTTATTACTAATGCTATGCCTAGACCTAAATCTAACGCTAACCTTAAGCTCAGTAACCAAAAGGAAACCTTTTTTTTTTTTTAATAAAAGCTGAAAATAAACACACGTATATACACACACACACATGTACACAGCATGACATTCAACACCCTCGCTGTACAAATAGTCTTATAACCTTCATTACCCCTTGTGGAAATAACTGCAAGGTCAGTTGGTTTAAGGTTCTCGTATCTGACTGATGACACAACAGCACTGAGAAGATCTTAAACCGGTATGGAGTTTGACACCACAGCACTGTTCGGCTCTCGAATCTGATCGGTCATAAAGTCTTGATTAATTTAACAGCGGCTTTCTGGGATTTCACGACCGCAGAAATGAACGCAAAACCAAGCAAACGCCGGAATAATCGGAGGAGCTCGAAATTACTCAGAATGACTGCAGATTTTCTGCAGGTTTCAGCCAAGACGCATCATGTGATGTCATCAAGACGCGCGTGCAACCGAAGCCCTCGTCGAATCACGTTTGTCGAACACGAGTACGGCCAAAAGGTCTCGCTTACCAACTAACATCACTGAGAAAAACAATTTCGTGCGATCGCAATTTCACCAATTCAAGTAGTTTTCCACAAAAACAAACAAACAAACAAACAAACAAACAAACAAACAAAACTCAGCAAGCTGCATCGCAGATTTTTGGAAGAAAAAAAAAACCTCTGCAAAGTCCTGTACGGACTGAATATTAACGCGCTTGTTTTAATATGTTGTTGTTTCTATAGTAACCATATACAAAGGGACTGGCATGGCGAATGTGTCACGATATGGTGAAGTTTCCTGTGATGCTTATTTAGCATTTATGGAAGGAAGGAGTCTCCAGTGTCGGTACTTTTGACGTTATGATTATGGCGAAGTGATTTTTTTTTATCCCCCAGAAAGAAAAAAAGAGAGCAGGGTGAAGGAACAACTATTTACAGCTGCTATAGCGTAAGTGATAACAGGAACTAATTTGTTTTGCGGACGTGCCACGACATTAAACGTAACTATAAACGTTAAAAACGTATAAAAGTATGATATGTCGTTCTTTAATAAATAAAAATGTCATGCTTGGGAAACTGCTGTGGCGTAAAAAGGAATAAAGCACTTCAGATGTGCTGTCACTGACAATAATCAACTTCAGGCCACTTCACACCACGAGTCCTCGATTATTTATTGCTTATGTAAGCAAGATTTAAACTGCTTCAAGTGGCATATTTAGCTTTTCTGCAGAACATTTATGTTGGTAAATCCAGCCTCAGTGATGTTTTTATCTTAAAAACCTATTATCTGGCTTTATATATATATATATATATATATATATATATATATATATATATATATATATATATATATATATATATATATATTCCCAACTGTGATGGTGAGAGGACGTGTGTACTGTAGATATCTGCAGATACACGTATTTGTGTGTATGTGTGGGTGTGTGAGAGAGACAGTGATTCTGTGTGTATTGTATGTACCTCTGTGGCGATGCTCTGGCTGGAGCCGTTGTCCAGCAGGAAGCGGACCACGTCCAGATGGTTCTCCTGCGCAGCCATGTAGAGTGGCGTGAAGCCGTTCTGGAAAAAAAAAGCTCACGCAGTCACGTCGCGCTTCATCTTTTTATCTTCCCATAAACACGCATAAACAGTAGCATATGCTTTATTAGATCGTTAATATTCGACACAAGCGAGAGTGCAGCGGGACACTGACTCTGGTGTAGCGGGTTCTGAATATTTCAGCGTGACGCTGTTGTTCTTTCAAAAATTTGAACGCAAGAGCTTTACAGTCGGTTGCTGAACAAGTTCTAATCAATGACCTTGACTTAAACTTTATAACTCTTCAGGATAGGAGTGCTGCTATTTATACTGCTTCAGTTCTGCGAATCGACAGAACCAATCACGTGTGAAAAGTGTGTGAGATCATCACCTCTCACATGTGAATTAATGTGTGTGTGTGTGTGTGTGTGTCTGTGACTACGGGAAAGAGAGATCATGCTTCTCAGGAACATTTCCAGTCATTTCTCCTGATAAAAATGAGGCTGCTGGACACTTCGGAACGTCACACTGCCTCGGGAGATCCGTCAGCTGACTCGCACCGAGTCATTTAAGGCCAAGCTGTCAGTGTTACACACCAAGCACTCATTAACCATGCCAACCACGTAGCAATGCAGCTAGTGATATGGCCCAGCCCAGCATGGAGAGATGGAGAACCTGTGTCTATATGTGAGCGTGTGCTAAAACATCACGTGGTACTTTACTTACTTACTGGCATTCATTTGTTTTTGATTGTTTATAGGGAAACTCTTTATAGGAAACTCCTCTACATTACCTGATAAAGGAACAAAGTCAAAGTCTATTTGCTAAAGAAAATTGATCTCTAAAGGAAGTGCAACCGTTAAAGGAGGGGAAAAACCTTGATGGGAATTGCACTTGTTAAATAAAAAACCTCGATAGGCAATAAACCGGCTAAGTACTGTATAGGAAGTGCAGTTGTTGAAGGAAATACCTCTGCAGGGTGTGAGGTGGGAATATAGGTCTGATATATGGAGTGGTGGTAGGTGAGATTGGACTTCTGATTGGAAGGTTGTGAGTTCAATTCCCAGCACCACCAAGCTGCCACTGCCCAATGTCTTAACCACTGGTTAATGTCTTAACCCTCCATATATAAGGCATATATTCCCATGGCCCAATGTCTTAACCCCCAATATATTAGGCATATATTCCCACGGCCCAATGTCTTAACCACTGGTTAATGTCTTAACCCCCCATATATCAGGCATATATTCCCACGGCCCAATGTCTTAACCCTCTATATATCAGACATATATTCCCACGGCCCAATGTCTTAACCACTGGTTAATGTCTTAACCCCCCATATATCAGGCATATATTCCCACGGCCCAATGTCTTAACCACTGGTTAATGTCTTAACCCCCCATATATCAGGCATATATTCCCACGGCCCAATGTCTTAACCACTGGTTAATGTCTTAACCCCCCATATATCAGGCATATATTCCCACGGCCCAATGTCTTAACCACTGGTTAATGTCTTAACCCCCCATATATCAGGCATATATTCCCACGGCCCAATGTCTTAACCACTGGTTAATGTCTTAACCCCCCATATATCAGGCATATATTCCCATGGCCCAATGTCTTAACCACTGGTTAATGTCTTAACCCCCCATATATCAGGCATATATTCCCACGGCCCAATGTCTTAACCCCCAATATATTAGGCATATATACCCATGGCCCAATGTCTTAACCACTGGTTATTGTCTTAACCCCCCCATATATCAGACATATATTCCCACGGCCCAATGTCTTAACCACTGGTTAATGTCTTAACCCCCCATATATCAGGTATATATTCCCTTCTCACACCCAGTGTTCTTGGGATAGGCTCTGGATCCACCGCAACCTTGATCAGGATAAAGTTGTTGCTCAAGCTGAAGATGTTTTCGAATCGTTTGCCGGGAGCTTCTTGCTTGTGTCGGCGTTTAAATTATATTGTTCCTTTCTTTTTTCATTAATAATTTTACGCCTTCATCAGTCAGAGGTTACTAAGAGTAATGTTGTAGGGGTGTGTAAATTAGTGAAGATGACGTGCGACGCAGTAGTGTGCTCAGGCACCATCTCAATGCGGCGTGACGATGTAGCTTACAGCAGGTTATTGTCGCTGAGCTGCTGGATGTCCAGGTGGTGCTCCAAAAACAATGTAGGCTTTATAGACAATTGGAGTAGTTTTGAGGGCAAGGCTGGCCTGTTAGGCCGGGACGATATGCATCCCACTTGGGAGCGTGCTGCTCTCATTTCTTGCAGCACAGCACAGTCTCAGAACAGGCCTAGTTAATCGCTGACAATCCAGATCCAAGGCCAGGGAGAAGACAAGCAGGCTAAACCGACCCACTGCTAGCTAGGTTCCACAATATCGAGACTGTGTCTGTTCCCCGAGCTAAACAAAAATGCAGAAAGTTCGTTTTAGTAACCTAATTAACATAAAATGTGATCATACTGAATGCACAGCATCTTTGATCTGAAGCTAGGACTGTTAATATTAGATCTCTTACATCTAAAGCACTTATTGTTAATGAAACCATCACCGAACAGGAATTGAATATAATGTGTTTAACAGAAATATGGATTAAACTAAATGAGTACATAGCATTAAACGAAGCCAGTCCTCCTGGATACAGTTATTCACATCAGCCCTGAGGAGGAGGTGTCGCACTCATTTATAATGATATTCCAGGCTTCACACAAAAACCTAGTCATAAATTCAACTCTTTTGAAGTTCTTTATATTAGTGTAACACATGTAGCCACAAAAAATAAGTCTACCGAGTCGATTCCGCTGATTATTATTTACAGACCCCCGGGGCCATATTCTGAATTCTTTGGTGAATATGCAGATTTCATCTCAAATCTGGTTGTTTCTCTACACAAAGCTTTAATTGTTGGTGACTTTAATATTCATTTTAATAACCCGGACGACCCTCTAAGACCAGAGGTTGTGTCTATTCTAGATTCAGTAGGGGTCAATCAGAATGGAATAGGACCAACTCATAGTGGTTGTCACACTCTTCACCTGATCCTAACATACGGATTAATAAAGAAAATATAGTCACACTTCTGCAGTCTGAAGCTATCTTAGACCATTATCTCATCTCGTTTAAATTGCGTACTGATCATAATATTTGCACCTTGCCACGCTATTTTAGTTTTATCAATAATCCCCCAGAGATATCAACCTATGATTAGATGACATGACGTCTGATCCCAAAGAACTCGATCAGGCGACTGAATGCTTCGAGTCAACGTTCCGCTACACGCTAGATAGGGTGGCTCCACTTACGAGAAAAATAATTAGAGAGAAAAAACTAGCACCCTGGTACAACGACCACACACCGTAAACAGACCACTCGAACGTAAATGGCGTCAAACCAAATTGGTAATATTTCAAACATCATGGAAGGAGAGCCTCCTGAACTATAGAAAACCCCTTAGTGCTGCTAGATCTCTCCACCCGAATTGAAGATAACAAAAATAATCCTAGATTCTTATTCAATACTGTAGCAAAATTAACTAGGAATAAAACCAGCACAGAAATATGCACACAATCATTATATAGCGGCGAAGATTTCCTGAATTTTTTCACTGGCAAACTTGAAAATATTAGACAAAAAATTCAGACTATTAATTTAAAACCTGAAAGTTTTATAACTAACCCTGTGGATAATAATATAGCAATATTAGATCAACGAATAGAATGTTTTACTCCCCTCAGAGAGACCAAACTAATTTCTTCAAAATCATCAAATATCAAAATTTGTACACTAGATAGATCTCTTACCTACATGTTTCTTCAAACAGATTATTCTGGAACTAACCGAACCCTTTGTAAAAAATAATCAGTTCTTCTCTTAGCCCTGGCTATGTACCTAAATCATTTAAACTAGCAGTGATCAAACCCCTGATTAAAAAAACCTGACCTTGACCCCTGTCAATTGTCCAGCTATAGGCCAATATCAAATGTGCCCTTTATCTCCGAGATCTTAGAAAAGGTTGTAGCACAGCAGCTACAGATGTGTCCATTAAAAATGCACGAGGGAGAGAACGTGATCCAGCAGTACGCCGCGGTACGCTGCGGTATGTCACTCGGTCAGTCAGAGCTGGCGAGTTAGGTGACCGTTAGGTGGCAGTCGTGTCACATTCGTTGAGCTAGCAAGTTGATTTCTAAAGGTGTAGTGAATATGACATTACACTACATTGAACAGTTAAACGAATGTTGATTAATATGTTATTGAAAAGCTAAGGCTCTGATATTTGACCACCGTTTTATTATAGTGCTAATGTTATAGTGACAGTAATTTCATAATTTCATTGAACAGTAACGGAGGCACTAGCGACCACTTTAGGAACACTGGTTCGAGCCCTGCTCTGAGCAGGCTTCAAGAAGTAAAAGAAACCCTCTGTAGGAAATTTACTTGCGAAAGGAAAATGCTCTACAGGATGTGCACTTGCTGAAGGAAAAAACAACCCTATAGGAAATGCACTTGCTGAAGGAAAATCTACAGGAAGTGCTAAAGGTAAAACATCTATAGACAGTGTAATGCTAAATAAAAAGCCTCTGTCGGAAGTGCACTTGTTAAAGGAAGCACCTTTACTGGAGGTGCGCTTTCTAAAGGAAAATCCTCCACAGGAAGTGCACTTGCTAAAGGAAAAACAACTCTGGGAAATGCACTTGATGAAGGGAACACATCTATAGGAAGTGCACTTGCTGAAGGAAACTCTACAGGATGTGCACTTGCTAAAGGAAAAACAACTCTATGGGAAGTGCACTTGATGAAGGGAACACATCTACAGGAAGTGCACTTGCTAAAGGAAGAACAACTCTATAGGAAGTGCACTTGCTGAAGGGAACGCTACAGGAAGTGCACTTGCTAAAGGAAAAACAACTCTATGGAAGTGTACTTGATGAAGGGAACACATCTACAGGAAGTGCACTTGCTAAAGGAAGAACAACTCTATAGGAAGTGCACTTGCTGAAGGGAACGCTACAGGAAGTGCACTTGCTAAAGGAAGAACAGCTCTATAGGAAATGCACTTGATGGAGGGAACACATCTACAGGAAGCGCACTTGCTAAAGGAAAAACAACTCTATGGGAAGTGCACTTGATGAAGGGAAAACAACTCTATAGGAAGTGCACTTGATGAAGGGAACACATCTACAGGAAGTGCAATTGCTAAAGGAAAAACAACTCTATAGGAAGTGCACTTGATGAAGGGAACACATCTACAGGAAGTGCAATTGCTAAAGGAAAAACAACTCTACAGGAAGTGCACTTGCTAAAGGGAAAACAACTCTATGGGAAGTGCACTTGATGAAGGGAACACATCTACAGGAAGTGCACTTGCTAAAGGAAGAACAACTCTATAGGAAGTGCACTTGCTGAAGGAAACTCTACAGGAAGTGCTAAAGGAAAAACATCTATATAAAGTGTGCTGCTAAATAAAAAAGTGCACTTGCTGAATAAAACACAACCATCTACACTCTACCTGTAAATCTTAGGAATGTATACTTGATAAAGAAAAAAATATCTATATGTAAAAATATAGATAAATACAGGCAAAAGCTTGATGGGAAGAGCAGTCCTCAATGGAAAAAGTAGAAATACTCTATGGGAAGTGCAGTTTCTGGAGGAAAACTCCCGCCTGTGGATGAAAATGATCCATGATGGCTCACTTTCCTCTTTTGTACCGTGCTCTTACCTGAGACTGCGCGTTGACATTGGCTCCATTATTCACCAGCTCTCTGACCACGTCAGTCTGACCAGCGAGTGAGGCTATGTGCAGAGCCGTGTTTCCTTTCTGTAGGCACAAAAACATGAGCTAAATGTTCAAATGTTCAATGAAAGTACATCAGGCTCCAAAAGAGTCCACTACCAAGGTGTATTTCACTTCATACGCTATGGAGAAACTAGTATAATTTTAGCAAGCTATATTTCTGGGGAAAAACAGATGACTCGATTCATGGGTCAAGAGTTTGAGATTACTTACTGAAACCTTTCCTGAATTTCAATCCCATCCTACTCGTTAAACTCTGAAAAAGATTCAGTCTTTCACCCCAATGAGTTCTTTGCCTTGTCTCTCTGAGGGAAGTGTCTGTCAAATCCCCCTGTCCTTTTTACAAAAGAGGATCCAATTAGAACCCCTTTAAAGAACCCTTAATTAACGCCTTTCTTCTAGACATCTAGCTGTCTGTCTTTGCTTGTGCATTATAAAAGTTATCTTCATTAATCTTCAGCAACCGTTTTATCTTAGTCAAGGTCACGGTGGATCCAGAGCCTATCCCAAGAACACTGGGTGCAAGGTGGGAATACATTGGGCTTCTGATTGGAAGGTTGTGAGTTCAAGTCCCAGCACCACCAAGCTGCCACTGCTGGGATTTGAACTCATAACCTTCCGATTATACGTCCAACGTCTTAACCACTGGTTAATGTCTTAAGCCCTCATATATTCCCACCTCACACCCAGTGTTCTTGGGATAAGCTCTGGATCCACCACAATCTTGGCCGGGATAAAGTGGTTGCTGTGGTTGGTGTTGAAGATGAAGATAACTTTTATAATGTGAAAACGTATTAACCTATAACTGCTGAGTTGTGTAAATGAGATCAATGCTCTGGATAAGGGCATCTGCCAAATGCCATAAATGTAAATGCAAAATGGCGGAAGGGGTGCTCGTCCATCGCAGGACACCAGGCTCACACATATTCACACCTAGGTGCAATTCAGAGTAGCTAATCCACCTTCTTTTTGGGTGTTGAGTACGAACCACAGAACCCAGAGGAAACTCACTTGGACAACGTGCAAAACTCTACACAGACGGGTAGAAACCTAAAATCAGGATTGAACCAGGGATGCTGGAGCTGTGAGGCAGCAACACTACGCACTGCCTCGTCGTGATGCCCAATTTAAAGAGGTTTTCTAGACATTTTCAAGTGCTTGTCTGGGTTCTTGTGCTGAGAAGGCTTTCATCTTTGCTCCATAGTTTATTGTCAGTAAATCCTTCTCATACATTAGTGTCATCAGTTCCCTAATGTTCCTTTGTGATGCATAACGGGCCATGTTAACTGCACTAGTGTCAGCTGTAGAACCTTAAGAGGCAATAACTAATGCTGTTGTTCGGTGTATACATGCATTACAATGAATGGTGGCTCAATAATTGGAGAAAAAGAAGCAAACGGTATGTGACCAGGCCATTCAGGTTCCTCGATCAGCTAAGAAATTATTATTATTTTTTTTTAATTCATTGTTTGTTAGAAGTAAAACTGGTTTTTGATGAATGAAATGAAATGAAATGAAAGCAGTTTGTGGTAGTAAACCCAGACTGTTGGACCCTTCTGTACCGATATATCAGTGTAATAAAACTGCTGTGGTCTGCTTGCATTCGGTCCGTTTGGGAAATGAGAGTACAGTACTGGCCAGTGTTTATTTACAAATGTGGAATTAAGCCACAGGATTTTGGCAGCCTGTGCAATATCATTGTTGTGGAAAGAGCTTTATTGGGAGACTATTTCCGCTGCTTAAAAGTGGCCTGTACGACTCTTGAAAACTGTCCATAACCTTGACTTTGGAAATTTGCCGAGGCAGCAAAGCCACGGACTGCTGAACTCATTACGCTGGCCTCCAGTAATAAATGCTCTCACTGTAATGTGTGTGTGTGTGTGTGTTTATCAGTGGGAAGTGGAATTTCCCACAGTACCCTTTGTGCCTACCTTTGTTGCCGCATCCACGGTGGCTCCGAGTTTAATAAGCTGTGCCACCATCTCTACATGGCCCTCTTTGGAGGCGAGATGAAGAGCGTTCAGGCCATTCTGGATGCACAGAGAAAGATACAAGTAGGTGAGCCTGTAGAACCTGTACTCATAATAACATACTTTGAATGTTGAACAAAGTAGCACCGAATTAATTAAACATCAAAACTACTAACTGAGCTATCAACGAGTCCATCTACCCTGATTACACAAACTAGTGCTGTATCTCAAATCGCACACTAATGTACTATTCTAGACTGTTGATGCGTACTAACACTAACCAGGTTTAATTTTACAGTTAGTGTTTGAATTTTAAAAACCTCTTCCTTTCATGCAGGCTCGAGCGAGCGGTCAGATACGAGGCTTGTACAACACAAAGTGAGCGTGTTAACATGAACTTAAACAAAGCCTTAACAGCGATCATTCCTTCATCCGTAGTAAAGTGCCCACTATAATGATAATGAGTCTTTATTAATCGCATATACATTACAGCACAGTGAAATTCTTTTCTTCGCATATCTCAGCATGTTAGGATGTTGGGGTCAGAGCGCAGGGTCAGCTATGATACAGCATCCCTGGAGCAGAGATGGTTAAGGGCTTTGCTCAAGGGCCCAACAGTGGCAGCTTGGCAGTGCTGGGGCTTAAGCACCAAGTCACCACTGCCCCTTTTATTTTGTTTATATTTTGGGAAATAAAACCAACAAAATTCGTCAGAAAATACTCCATACCAGTTATGAACTGGAGTGATGTAAATGAGGTTCAGGAATTCAGAATTCACACACCATGCTGACAGTGCTGGCTTTTCTTTTGTGCGCATTTTCCAGTGTTTCTGGGCGCAAAAAAATACTTAAAAAAAAAAAATTTTTTATATGGCCGAATGTATGTGGATGCCTGACCTTGCTCTAACATTTGCCACAAAGCTGGTGGCACATAATTGTGTAGAATGTCTTTGTATGCTGTAGTTTAAAAAAAATAAAAAATCAGGCCCAAACTTGTTCCAGCATGACGATACCCCTGTGCACAAAGCGAGCTCCATGAAGACATGGTTTGCCAACGTTGGAGTGGAAGAACTCAAGTGTCCTCACAGAGCCCTAACCACAACCTCACTGAACACCTCTGGGATGAACTGGAACACCAAATGTGCACCAGGCCTCCTCACCAAACATCAGTGCCTGACCGCATTAATACTCTTGTAGCTGAATGAACACAAATCCCCACAGCCACGCTCCAAAATCTAGTGGAAAACCTTCCCGGAAAGGGGTAACAACTCCATATTGGCATATTAATTAATAGATTGGAATACATTGTTCAACAAGCACATGGGTGCCATGGTCAGAAATCCACATACTTTTGGCCATATAGAGTACACATTTTGTATTTTCTAGGAATATAAGACAGGCATTTAAAAAAAAAAAACTGTGTTATCACAGAGTCTTCCTGTTTGTTTGCTGCGTTCTGGTTTTCTCTCTAGATCACTGCTTACACATAGTTCCTCACAACTCCGGTTCTTAGTTTCTTAGCCATAGTTTATAATACATGCTATGTGTTTTAATCCTACTGAAATATAGCAAAGTTGTACACATGTACTCTGTGGTGAAAAACATCCTGAATGTAATTACTAGGCTGGAGAAGAAGCGCTATACCCTGTGGCAAGAATTTAACCCGCACTAGAGGATAGAAAACCTAAAAATCTGACCAGACATCTCATTTCCATGCACACTGTTCGTTACTATCTGATATGTCTGTTGTTATCACTTTACGATCTGAAAGATGATCACAGTGAGTTCCAAGAGACAAAAACAGGAATATAAAGACAAGGAAGGCATATTTTTAGCTCGTGAAGTACTGTCTTTTGATGCAGTTTGCAGAAAGCCACACCACAAGCTTCATGGTAAAACCAGCATGGCAATATTGAAGTGGCAAGATCTGTCATCTGACACGAGATGTGTCGTTATAGGAAAATAATCAGCGGCAGGGTGGTGTGATGGTGTGAAGTTGATTATTTTCATAACAGTGTTTAGTTGCCTTATAGCAAAACAATTTGCCAATAAGTCGATTTTGATTCATTAAAGAACGACCCCTTCTTATGTTTTATCTGTTTCTAGTTACATTTAATGCTATGGAGCATTTGTGGTTTTTACCAAGAAACTTCTCCTGTGTCTGAAAACTTAAGTTACACTTACACTTCAGTTACAAAGCATGGGTACTTGACTAGAATGTACTAGAAGGAGTACTCGACTCCTTCCAAATATGCTAAATAAACATCTCGCAGAAAGCTATAGAAATTATAACGTATTAGAACAGCCGGAATTACTCTCAGCTGTACTGGTAAACGTTTTAATTAACACCTTCTGACTAATCAGAATCACACTCAACAGTGCTGTAATATATAATAGTTCAAGTAATAATAAGTTACTTGATTTAAAACCGTAGAGAAATAACCACTTCACTACCGTAGCTAGTTAAACTTGAGATTCGAGGCTAAACACTAAGACACAATCACCTACTGCATGGCAAGTTTGTACGACAACAATGTCTAATGTTTACAGTTATACATGTGAGAAACAGATTTTTTTTCTCAATGTTAACGATTTTTTTTTTATTATTATTATATCATAATGGCATCATGGATATGATTTTTTTTTCTAAAGGAGTATTTAGAAAAACGTTACTGAGGACAGCCATTCTAAATTTATTTATGTCAGAACTAAGTGGTTTTATTCCAATCTCTTGAAACTATTAGGCCTCTCAAAATTTAAACCACCCACTTCAAAGTACAGGTATATCTGACAAGTTTGCTTCCTGTTCACTTGAGATGCTATTCACCACGTCAGTCCATTTGTTTTGGCTGAAAACATGTCTCTTCAGACAAAACAAACTAAACCAAACAGCCACCGCTGCCCTGCCCCTAGTATATAGTTAGACAAATGAATAAATGTAAGTCTAACTTTGTGTCGTCTGGTTTTTGATCAGTTTTGACTGGTCTTAGCCCGAGTTTGGATTTGTCAGTCTACGCCATACAGCAAATTTTAGCCAACATCTGAATAAAGAGACTTTGAGCATACAGTACTGTGCAAAAGTCTTAGGCACATGCAAAGAAATGCTGTAAAGCAAAAATGCCTTCAAACATAATGAAACGAAATTTTTCTACCTAGAAACGTACTATAAAGAGCCGTCAACAGTAATAAACTTTTTTTAAAAAAACAACAAAAACAACAATATTTGGTGTGACAATGCTATTTTCTTTTTGTATATTTGTGCTAATATATAATATTATATTTTTTTATAAGTTCTTTAAAAGTTTTATAAGGAAAGTGGATGGTAAGTTTTACTGAGCATCTTGGAGAATCTGCCACAGTTATTCTGTAGACTTTTCTCTTTTTTTGCATGCAAAACCCAGCAATGTAAAATATATTATATATATATATGTTTGGGGTTTTTTTGTGTCTGAAAAGTGGTCTTTTATATAATTTGGTGCTTTCTTTACTGACATTCAAACAATTTTCCGTAACATTTCATTTTTTGTTGGAAAACCCATGTTTTTGGAAATACATTCATCCATCGATTTTCCATACCGCTACACACACACACACACACACACACACCATGGACAATTCTGGAAATGCCAATGAGCCTACAGCACATGTCTTTGGACTGGGGGAGGAAACCGGAGTATCCGGATCCCCTGAAGCACGGGAAGAACGTGCAAGCTCTGCGCACACAGGGTGGCGGTGGGATTCAAACCCCAATATAAATGTTTTTGTACTGATTCAGTAATGCTTAAGAACTAAGCCTCTGTAACAAAATCTGTGCTCAAAAAATAATTATAAAATAAAAAACATGTCGAAGATTTTTGCCCAGTATATCCTGTTCACATTCGGGTACTGTTTTGTTGACTTCCAATCTGCACATGCATCCTAAACTACGAGACACTGCCTAAGTTTGTCCCTCTACTAGCTGTGACTGTTAGCTTAAGAAATATATACTACGTTACATATGTGTAGAAATAAAATGGCTTTGTAAATCGTTCTATTCTGTGAATACAAACACTCAGCTAGTGGCTAACTGATGCCGAATTCCCTTTCATACGTCACACTTCGGCACAGTTTGAGTGCTGTAAGCAAACTCGAACTGACCTGGTTGCAGATGTTGATCTCGACCCCAGACTTCAGGTAATCGAGGGCTTTCTCGAGGTTTCCAGCCCGGGCCGCTCGCAGATAACTGGCATTGGTGTCAGTCTGCAAAACACGGATAACATTCCAACTTAGAAAAGGTCATTTCTAATACAAAAACATATACAGTACAGTTAGCCCAAAATCCTGACATGCCTGTAAGTATGAGATTTCTGCGTAAATTGTAGGTATTTCACGTCAACGTTTACTCATATTATTTGATTAACTGATGACAAGATCCCCGTCGCTGTCTGCTGATGTAATAGAGTAAATGCATAAATCACACAAACGTATATAGGTATAGGTTTGTACTTGGGGACATCGTAAGTTTTCCATGCATCCTACTCCACTCAGTTTACTTCCACGGGCCCTCTGGTGCTTGTTAAAGAGGCTGTCTGACATTTGTAATAAACTGGAGCAGTGAGAGCTGGAAGATTTATGCGAGCGAAGCCACGGAAGCGGCGTACTGTAGAAATGTCACTGCAGAAAAAAAAGAATGGATGGAAGGAATTATGTCTGGGTTTTTACAGGGGGATTTCCACTGCAATGAGACAAACAAATGCACTGCAGCTAGCAAAGATGAGCCCACACCCACACTGTGTGGGGGGAAAAAAATATACAAGACTTTCCAGGCTGCTACAATCCAGTGCATTAGTGGAAGATGATGCTCACATGATCCTCATCAGGACAAGTTTAGTTTGTGTGTCAGCCTCGCAGGTAAAGCTCCGTACTAGAGACTGAGAATGTTGTGAGTGCAAATTCAAGATCTGTTTTGTTTTCGGTTAGATATTGTGTTCTGGCCCACTAGAATAAAAGAATTCGCCGAAAAAACTGAATAAGGGAATGTCATCTTTTGGCTGGAAAAAAAAACAAAAACATTTTGATGTTTTGACTCATATTTCCTCATGTACAGCCTTGGTCTTGACAGCTACAATAGTGTTTACGTTGTGGAGTGTGTAATAGAGTGCTGCAGAAATCAGTCTTAAAACCTGGAAATGAGTTAGCATTTTTGCACTTCCGGGTCCATCGTCCTGAAATCAATGGGTTTTTTGAAGGGGTTTCTGGATAAATGCCTGAAATAAGGTCTGTGGTTAACACTAGCTCAAGATATTTTCACGTTTTATTCTACAACATAAAATATATCAGTTATACCCTACTCGTGATTTTGTTCAGCTTGTACGTGTCTTGAAAAAGGAGGTTGCTAACAAGTGGCTAAATGGGACTCTGGGAGGTAGCTGGGGACATTAAATGTACTGTAATCACGCCAAACAGGAAAAATCATCTACTACAGCCTTGTTTCTCATTTCTACAGACAAATTTCCAACTTAATATTTTCCAATTGTACTGTTTTTGGGGTTTGTTTGGGGATTTTTATTTTTATTTTTTTTCAAATTATAGTGCTATAAATTCAATCGTAGGCTTAATGGTGGTGACGTTGAAGTCATTTGACCATGGTGTAGTTTGTTTACAGCCTTACTTTCTACTTTCTATCTGGCGATTGTATTTAGGCTTCAAAATTCATAAATGGTGTGTTCATTTGAGATTATCTTCATGAACAAAACGTGTAAGAATCATAAACTGTTGTTGGACACAGAGCTTATTTTCTGCAATAATCCAAAAGCCAATGAAAAAATCCTACTGGCTTTTTGTCGAGGGAATCAGGGTGATGCTAACTTCCGGGTTGGCCTACAAAAATACGCCATTTTGCAGCACTCTATAGAAGCCCAATGAGAAAAAAAAGAACGTATTTGATCTTTCCTAATTCTTTCCTGGTGGTTCAGTACTTAAGGTGCTGGAACTATAGGGCACTCCATGGTTAACTTATGTTAAATCCTGCCATATGCAAGGAGGAACATTTGATTGTACTCTATACTGTAAATAAGAAATAACACACAAAAGACCGTGCTGTTACATGAAAACAGTGCAGGCCAGGATGATGGGATGTCCACTATCCTCCTGAAGTGCATTAGTTTTGTCTAGCCGGCCGGTCTGGAGTGTGTTATTTCGCTTATATCACAGCAATTTGCCAATGAATATTTATTAATGAATGACACATTAAGTATTTGAACTATTTATGGTTAGATACTTGTTATAGTTTATTCTTGTTAGGATTTTTCCTAACAAAAAAACTTCACCACATCAACAATTATAAGAATTACTTTGTTAAACAACAACCTGTTTTTCAATCCCATTTATAATTAGACTTTTTAGTTTCTTTGGAGCATCTGCCATGCAAGCCCCTGTGTATGAGCAGATACTATAAAAACACTAATGTATTACAACGAGCACATTAATAATAACCTATTGACAGGTGGCGGAGACCATGACAGTTTCAGGTTAAGATTCTTTATTTTAACAATGAAAAAACAAACCCAAAAATGAAGAGCTGAATCAAAGTTAAGGCAGAAGTTAAACAGACTTACTTGGGCAAGAGACAAAGACATAAACCAGGAACTAGAAACGTAGTCGTGATCATAAACACAATAGCAAAGAATCATAAGGATTGGTATAGACCGGTACGTGATACTGAACCTATACTTCGAAATGTACTGATGGAATGAGTCTCCTAATATACCGTGTGAATGTAGTCCAGGTGTGTACAATCGGAATGAGGGTGAGAGTTTGTAGATCCATGTTTGTAGGCCGGTCTGTGTTACCTGCATTGACTTGACACCTATCATTCGTTACAGCCAGAACTACTTGTGTTGTTATATGAAAATAATACACACTTACTGACCAATCAGATTCAAACATTCAACCGTACTCTGGTATAAATGTGTATATTAGAGATGGACAAATCATAACTGCATTAACTAACCCACCAAACACATTAAAGCCCAGTCCTATATTATGCTTGCCCAAGAGTCCAATTAACTACTAATGTTTTTGGTGATGAATGTCTTGGGCTAACATTTCCGCAATGAGCTGTGCTGTTCTCTCAGTCAGTCAGTACATTTAAAAGCATCATATGAATCTGGCTAATGTCTTCATTTTCCCTCGATGAAGTTTCAAAGATGCCTGTGACTGTTGTATACATTTAAACCTGATTCATTTTCTATAACAGCAGTTCTGACAGTAATGTCGGCTGCGAAGCAAATCACAGGTTTATATGAATGCACTCACTGTAATACTTTATTGTTTCATTGGGGCAGGGGTGGCTTGGCGGTTAAGGCTCTGGGTTACTGATCGGAAGGTCGGGGGTTCAAGCCCTCAGCACTGCCAAGCTGCCCCTGTTGGGCCCTTGAGCAAGGCCCTTAACCGTCTCTGCTCCAGGGTTGCCATATCATGGCTGACCCTGCGCTCCGACCCCTACTTCCTAACACACTGAGACATGCGAAGAAAAAGAATTTCACTGTGCTGTAATGTATACGTAACTAATAAAAGTCTCATTATCATTACACTAACACTTTACACGGGGACTTGGCCGGTGGCTGCTCCACATAAACGGATTTAAATTGTATAATAAGGAGATTTTTGCTGTAACTTTAAGTTTTCCGACACAGGAGTGATCAGGATCGATTAAATAGCGTTGTTTTCTCTTCAAGATAGAAGAAAGGAAAGACTGATGAGGGGACGACTGCTGTAATGTAAACGACAACATGGAACTTGTTTCAAACGTAACTGTTAGCTTCTTTAATGAATAAAAATGCGTGATCATTGGGAAACTGAAGAATAAAACATGATGGCATGGACTCAAAGGAAAATAAGAGGCTGCACAACACCACTCCATCAGTAATTATTTTCCTAAACAACACATCCCACAGTGTTTTATTCTTTCCATATACAGTACTTCATATACTGTTGTTATATACCTGTTGTTTTTATGCTATACCATCACACCAGTATATCATCACACAGCATGTTCGATTCAAACGAGCTGAATTTGAAGCTTTCCGTATTGCGGCCTGACATTTTAAAATGGTACCGATTACTATTTTTTTTTCCCACGCACAAAATGTGAGGATAAAAGGCATATCATCCATTCATTACTGCCATTCTCGGAGCTTAAAAATATGGCAGGAATGACATAAACAACTGCAGCGGTGCACATGACTGTCCTTTGGTAAAAGTACTGCGAGCTCAGGGCGTGTTTTTGTGAGAGCAGTCGATGCTCGAATGCTCGTTTCTGCATTGGGAACATTCTTTCCATTGCTGTACAGAGAGGATCCACAAGGGTCGGGACTGTGAAGGTGTGGCCTGCCGAAAGCCAGACAAACAAGCGAGTCAGCATGTACACACACACACATACACACACAGAAAGAGAGGGTTGGGGTGGGGGTCCGTTGTTGCTGCAGTGCTCTGACAGAGTAAAGATTTCCGACACACCCAATCACACATGAACACACACACACACACACACACACACACACACACACACTACGACACTTTGCACCATGTGCGCTAGTATATTAACCCAACTGTTCCTATGTATTAATATGTCAGTTCATATGGAACAATACATTTGTTTTGTTTGCCTTCGAAAAAAAAAAAAAATATATATATATATATATATATATATATATATATATATATATATATATATATATATATATAAAGAGCATGTTTTCCAATTCTATATTATGACATAACTAAAGCAGAAATAAAATCCGGTTCAAATTCACGGTTTGATTCCAAAACATTCAAACTGTCTAATTTAAAGCTTAAATACTGTATATATTCCTTTCTACTCAAATCCATCAATTAAACACTGCTCAGTCCTACGTCGTTCCTTTTGGTCCGTGCATTGTACAGTGAAGGATAGTCCTCTGCAGTGTGTGGGTGTTTTCCCTTAAATCTAACATACTGCCTCTCTCTCTCTCTCTCTCTCTCTCTCTCTCTCTCTCTCGTTCTCTATGACTAGGCTCATTCTTATCCTTTAGGGAAAAAAGACTAAACGTATGTGTCTGAAGATCTTTTCTCCTATGGCCAAATTCACTCTTCTTAGCCCCAAACATGCAAATGGTGTATTGATTTCACACCCAACGAGCCATATGAGGACATATGAGACGATAACAAAACAGATTTCTCCTCTGCTATAAAGCCTGGATACAGGAATAATGGCTACTATGAGGCTTGTGTGTAGATTCTGAATACAAGACACGCTTCATTTTTGCGATATATATATATATATATATATATATATATATATAGTTTGAGGCGTGTATAATCATAAATATTGTGTAGTGTGTGTGAGGTAGGTCAGTCTACTGATGCTTCATCAGACTAGAGTGGTAAAATTGACGTTTCTTTATGGCAACCTGATTCCATTAGAGCAGGGGTGTCCAATCTTATCCGGAAAGGGCCGGTGTTGGTGCAGGTTTTCATTCCGATCAAGCAGGAGCCACACCTGATTCCCCCTGTTTAATCAGTTGAACTTGGCTTTCAATAGATGCAGGTTTGGCTTCTGCTTGGATGGAATGAAACCTGCACCCACACCGGCCCTTTCCGGATAGGATTGAACGCCGCTGCATTAGAGGTTAGCAGGAATTCGAACAAATCAGATTTGTGTAGTTGGACGAACTGTGTAGCAATGCTTTCTGTGATAGGCATGTATTATTATACATGAAGAACTTTTCAAAGCACTGATTTTAGGCTTATACACTGAGTTGCCAGTTTATTAAGCACTTCAGAGGTGTACCAAATAAATTAGAAAAGCACCATACTGTATAATGTCTTAATCAATGCTTTAAAAAGTAGGTCCAATATATATATATATATATATTAGGGATGCACCAAATGTTCTTCAACCGAAATTATTCCGAAATAAGTGAAAATGCAGAATAAATTTGACCGAACAATGACGTGTTTGATGACGCGACCAAATAGCCTAGAAACCCGAGTGAGACGCGTGAATGTCACGAGCTACATGCACAAGCTACGTGCGCTATGGATGTTTACTTTTTTATTTCTGTTCCGGAGTATTCTGTCACGTCGCGAGACGTAAGGGAGTAGAGTACGGAAGCAGGTAAAGACGTATTTATTTAAGGGCAGGCAGACAAATCCAAATCGTAATCCAAAAAACGTAGTCAAGACAGGCAAAGGGTTATCGGGCGATCAGCAAACAGGCATAAACGGAGCAAAGCAGGAATCAAAGTCGCGGTCACAGAAAACAGGGTCAAAACACAAAACAAGAAACATGAACTAGTACTATGGACTGGGAGCGGAAAAACCAGCGGGGACTAAACGAACTAATCTATAGTTTAAATTAACTAAATCTATCAAGGAACATAACATTAACAACGTATCTAACTATACTATATCTACTCTAATACTCTGCGAGGTGTACAGGGACGCGAGCGGTATATATCCCCAATAGAACCCAATAGAACCATTTTCTGCACTCTTGTCAATGCACTTTTTAATGCACTTTTTAGTTGTAGACTACAGTGTGTTCCATTCTTTCAGCAGTCGGTTATAGGCCTAACATCGGCTATTCAAGGGGGCTCAAAGATGACCACATCCAAATATTTTTATTTTACTCATTTATTTATTTAAAGTTATATTGTGCCTTGTCGGTAGCCTATGCCTGCTGGAATGAAAAAAACTGTTCAGTGTTAAATAAATATTTTGAAATTGTAGTTTTTGTAATTGATTTTTTTCTTTGAAAAGCAAGACAAAATAGTAAAAAGCACATTTTAACTATTTAACTTGTGCAGTGGTGAAAAAAATGGCAAAATAAATGGAAAAAACGCGCGCGCGCAAAAAAAAAAAAAAAAACGTGTTCGGCCTTCGGCCAAGTTTTTCATTATATTCCTTTCAGCTTCGGCCGAGAATTTTCATTTCGGTGCATCCCTAATATATATTATCAGGTTCAACAAATTTCATTCAACACTGCCTCATTTTTTGTTTTTATTGGGGAATATCTAGAATATAAGTAATGGCCACTTTGGAAAGGAACTTAAACACAGAGATAACGCTGTTAACTGACACGCTACATACAATCACAGCAGACTCAGATAACAGGGAGCCTGCACTTGCTCACAGAACATAGTTTGAGAATTCAGGAGCTCCATTTGCACACACACACACACACACACACACACACACACACACACACACACTTTATTACTTTATTTTACTGTCTCCGAAAAATTTCACTTATTGTAAAAGAAACGGTCGTGAGATCAGTTGGCAGTAATGTGACACACTAGTGTCACATAATAATATGCTTATTATGTAAAGCTTAAGAAGGTCTATCATTAGAGCATCTTCGTTGCATAATCTGATATGATTTTATTGGAATCATCTCATAAGGAGTGATAAGTAATCATCTTAAAAGTCAACTCCTATCATACAGTCTTTAGATCAGCTATACTATATTGTACTATATGAATACTATAACTGCATACTGAAACCTGATCACCACACCCATGTGTGCGTTTTCTCCAAACTGTTGCCACAAAGTTGGAAGGACACAATCGTACAGGATGGCTTTGTACGCTTTAACTTTACAAGAGGCCCGAATCTGTTCAAGCATGACAGTGCCGTTGTGCACAAAGTGAGGTCCATGTAGACGTGGTTTACCAAGGAGAGTATGGAAAACCTTGGCCTCAACAAACACCTGACTGCTGACTGCACCCCAGACCTCCTCACCCGTCATCAGTGTCCGACCTCACTAATGCTCTTGTGGATGAAAGAGCACAAATCCCCATAACCACACTCCAAAACCTAGTGGAAAGCCATTTTCTAGAAGAAGTCTGGAGGTTATTATAACAACAAATCTGGAATTGGATGTTCAAAAAGCAAATATGGGTGTGATGGGCAGGCGTCCATAAACTTGTGTCTTAAAAAGTTACTAAAAATGTATCTAACAAAGACGCATCCAAAGTGATGTACAGTAGTTTAACGTAACTGAGTATACATGATGTTAAGTAAGTAATTTATTTAGTACTGTAATTGGCCTCTCTAGGCAAATTATTATGTTCTACGCTGAATTGTAGTCTCTCAGACATGGCAAATAAACCAATCTTCTTACGATCAAACCATCGAAATATTATAATCATCTTAGAGGATAATAAATCGTTAAACACTTACTGAATATACCGAAAGTCTGAAGAACACTAAGTCAGCACTACAAAAATAATATTACAGCTGTCAACCCAGCTAAAATGTTTACTTTAGCACTAAAACTTTTTTGGCTTCAACAATACTCAATATTTTAATATTTTTAAGATACCAATTATATATGTATGTTAAGACAAACCTTTCCATATCATTGGCCTGTATCCAACTGAGACAATTTACGAACATTGTGCAGCAAACCATTATCACAGCAGACATTTTCAAAACAATGCAAGAAGGTTATTTTATATCGTCTCACTGCGCTGTTGAATTCTCAAATCTGATTCGTCAGAAGGTGTTGACTAATTTTGTATAGCAGCATGGCTCGGACAGTAGCGTCAAATCAGAGGCTTCGCTCACTCTACAGTTATTCTACAGTAAAACGTTATTGTGCCTATCATAGCAGCTTACACAAGGAATTGTACAGCGAACGTTCCATGCAAACAGATTCCAAACTGTGTGTAATCACTGACGTGGTGACCATTTTCTGTGAGGAGATGTTTATTTATTATTTTTAGAAGGCGTTTTCAGTGTCGGAAGTAAAAACTTTTACATTTCCCGACACAGGGAGGTCTTGAGAATGAAAGGCTTTGCGGGGTTTCTTGGTTAGATTTTTTTTTTCTGCATTTTTTTGGCCTTATTAAAGTTAATAAGTTATTCAAAAGAGTGGAAAAAAAAGACAAGGAATGACTCTAAACATTCCCAGATGTTTTTATTTTTTTGGGAATGTTAGGATTAATGTGCCTACAAGAACAAATTATAAATGCTATGCGGTGGCTAACCTAACATTGTTAACTGGAGGGATTCGTACACCAAACTGATAAGTATAACATGCATGATCATGGTAGCAAATTGTTATTTCTGTCATGAACCAAGAGTAAAAACCATTGGATGCATCTCTGAACTGGTGCAAAGTTAACCCGTACTCAATGTTTGTGAGTACACATCCTAAAGGTCGTAAGCCCTGTAATATACTGTAACATGCTGCACCTTACTCACCATTAAAGCGCAAATTTATAACAAAATATGACACAAAATACAGCTATTCCACATCACAACTCTCCAGAGGATCTTTCAAGAGTCAACTAAAGCATAACTTGTTTCATTGTACCCAAGGTCGTGTAGTTACATTTCTTTTCAGCAGCACTATCACGCTCCTCTACCATGCCAGTATTTGAAACACAACCCCAATCCGCCAATGCAGTAGCCTGTCGCAGTCATGCCTCATTCCCGTAAATGCCATCAACGATACACACGCTTAACGTTCTGTCCTTGTGCACTCTGATCATGCTAAACATCCACTGACCCTCCCTAGCTCATATTGCTCCACTCAGACACATTAGCAGCACACATCCTAAGCGTGGTGGTGCACTAAAAGACGTTTTAAAAGTTCACTTACTAGCTCTTGGCACTCTGCTTCCTCTTCCACAGCCATATTGCCTCCAGTCCAATGTGCAACCTGAGTATTCGATTATCTAGCCCTGGAAGCTAGAGCTACGGTTGAGGGGCATTATGGAGACGCTAAAAATACACGACCTAACAAGGCAAGGCACACAAGGAAAAGGCTAATCAGTTTGTAGGCTATTTTGCTGATTCCCTGTCCCATCGCAGAAGCACCTCCTCTCTCATCCTTCTGTCCTTGTCCTCAGTAGGATGCTAGCTCAGCTAACCTCCTCCCAGCCGCACATCTCAGGATCAGCTATGTCCGTGTGTCCTCTGCCCTCACACTTACCATATTTGTAGGCGCTAGCAACTTCTGTCCTGGATGAGTGTAACCATGATCAGGACTGAAATAGCAGCAGGGGGAAGTGGTGGCTCTGCTCAGGCTCTGTACGCCAGCAGGCCTCCCAAACTGGGTTCTGTCCAGCACGGGGCTTATTGTCAACCTGCTTATCAGCTCTTTTTCAATTCCCCCTCCCCCCTCCTCTCTTGCGCTCGTCCACAATGTCCCGGCACAGCCAGGCTCGGCTCAGGCGCATGGTACTGTTGGGAGCCAGTCAGCCATACAGAAGAGAATTGGGATGGCTTTAGGTTGGATTTGCGGGCATTTCCCCAGGTATTAATGGCATGACAGCACGATGCTGGTTGTCTCTTCCTGGGATGTTCCAGGGGAAACGACAATGTAACCATCACGACCCGCTCCACACACACACCCAGTCTAATCCCTATGCTTTCTTTGTCGCTAGGTCAATCAATGAAAATCATTGAATCAATGAAAACTGCAGTAGTTTGGTCTGGATTTCTTTTCTTTTTTTAAATGATCTTTCTGAATGAAAAAGAAACATAGTGTTCTGAGCCACTGTTTGGTCAAATCAGTAATAAAATATCCCAAACATAAAAAGAATATAATGGCTTTTCAGAAATGATTATTCATCTCATTCGCGTCAAATCTCGTAAGTCAAGTCAAGTGGGTTTTCATTGTCATTCCTCTATACTGCTTGTATACATTGGAACAAAATGGCGTTTCTTCAGGACCATGGTGCAACACGGAACAGTACGCAAGACTACAAAAAGTGCAAATACACAACAGTGTGAGACGAGTGCAAAACAATAAATAAACCGGGCAATAGATATACAGAACATGGACTGTGACTGTAAACATGGGCTGTAGGTATTTTGCAATATAGCATAACAAGTATAGCAGCAATGCTGGCAGCAAAAACAAGTTCCATAGTATAAAGATAGTAAGTCGTGACTTTGTGAAAACTACTGTCCATTGAAAACACTGGATTTCTAAGGCAGAGAGAAATAAATCACATGCTCCAACTGCTTATTCAAACTGGATTCGTTTTGCAGTATGGGATGTGGGGGTAATATAAATATTACTGGAGTACACCTGGGATCCTATCCATATCCGTCATGTCAGTCACTTTTGTCAAGTCATTTCGGGAAAGTTTACAACCCATTTTAATGTTCACTAGAAATAATCCCAGGGAATCCCCAAGAGATGGCAAATTGCTAAAGATGACATTATATCCTGTGAGAAAAGTGGTTTCGTGCTTTTTCTTAAGTATAAAGACACTCCAAGAAGTGCTTACTCTTTCTTAAGCTTTCTTTTCTTTTCTTAAACCAAACACAACATTTAAAATATAGAAATGTCAGAGAAGCAACCCTTCTGATGCTTTTTGGTAAGCTTTTGAGTTCCTAGCACAAGTATAGCCTAGACACTGTACATGCCACAACCTTATAATAAGGGCTCATAATAAATGAGATGACGTGTATGGATGTAGTAAGCATGGAAATTTCCATTACTAAACTACCATCTCTGTGATTTATACAGAGATCCCATATGCCATGCAAGTCGTTCATAATCACTACAGACGTCCTCCAGCAACATTACTTAACAGACATACAGCATGTCTGGCAATCGTATCCCATCCGAATAGTGCTCAAGGCTAATGTCAGACCCCACTGGGCTCTCACAAGAATGTGAGCGCAAACATACCCTGCATTCCAGTACTGCTTTTGTAGCACCATGTGTTCAGCGACTCTGAAACACGTGGTGAGAGCACACTTTTGGCTTCCAGTACGGTGTTGTTTTAAACAGTGTCCTTTGAGATTTGTATTCTCTTTAAAAACATACTATTAGTAATATTAGCTGGCTAAACAGATATTATGCAAATTAGCAAGCGGGGTAAGGTGACAAACAGCTGACAATCAGCTGTCAGGTTAAATCTAGAAGCTTTAAAGGTTGTTCGGTTTGTCCCTCAGTGGGAAATAATACCAAGAACCCTAGATAGAGATGGGGTTCAACTATTAAGAAATATTTTTATTTCTCTTGCTTACATTTGTTTAAGGATATTGCATGAGGTTGCAATGGCTTTCGGGTAAGCGCACTAGTTTTGCTGTAATTTGACTAATATTCACGAGTGACACGGCTAACCAGCGTCACTTAAGCTAAAAACAAATGAAGGCAATGGCTTTTAAGTGCGAATGTTCAGGAAAAGGTGAGTTAGTAATATGGTAGGCAGCATAGTCGAGATATAGACACGCACTGACAAAAAAAAATAAATTAAAAATTAATAGCACTGAGGATCCCCTTGCTTTTTGATAGCTCAGACTTTTTACTCTGTTTAGCATGAAGGAGCTCTGGGGATAGCAGATACAGCAGTTAGCCATCTCTAAAGGACATGGTTACCATGGCAACTGCTCCAAAAGGGAGAGTCATTGGATGGATGATGGTACTGGAGGTTTGGAGACTATTGGAAAATATTATGAAATTCCCTTTCAAATCTTTTGACAATGTAGATGAAGATACAGTTTATTCAAAAGCTTTTATATTTTGTACAAAAAAACAAAAAGTAGTTTAAAGCTTTAAATATAAACATGGTATTAGATTTCAAGTGCAGTCCTAATGGAAACTAGATCTGGGTAATATGAAAATCGGTACGTTACCATACACTTACAAACTTTTAAATATTATAAATACATTTAACTTTTTAAATATTTATACCGCAGCAGAGTTGAATACTCGAATCTGATTGGTCAGAATTTTTGTATAACAGCACGGCTTGGACAGTAGTTCCAGCTGTAACACGAATGATTGGATGGTTTATATTAATGAGCTCTTTTTAATACGTTATTGTTTCTATAGTAACAGCTCACACACAGGGACTTGTTCGGCAGACGCGCCACGTAATATAAGACTAATAATAAACAGTTTTTAGCGTGAGCGTGATTCAATCGAGCAAGAGAGAGAAAAAACGAGACAGACTGGTGAGAAAATGGCTTTTTATAATGGTCATAACATAAGTGATGGAACGACAGGAACGTTCCACAATATTAACTACAACTGTAAACCGTTAAAGTGCAGACATGGCGTTTAGTAATAAATTAAACATTGTGTATCCATTGCCAAATCGCTGTGGTATAAGCGGAATAACAAAGGAGGGGGGAAGGGGGTGTGATACGGCACTACGTGCAAGCGGAATCCAGTCCATTGCATGGCAATACACATATATCACAAATATCCATCCATCTGTCCATCCATTTTCTGTACCGCGTATCGTACACAGGGACATGGGGAGCCTGGAGCCTATCCTAGAGTGCTCAGGGCACATGGTGTAGGACACCCTGGACGGCGTGCCAACTCATCGCAGGGCACAATCACACACTATGGACAATTTGGAAATGTCAGTCAGCCTACACCGCATGTCTCTGCACTGGGGGAGGAAACCGGAGTACCCGGAGGAATCCCCCAAAGCACATGGAGAACATGCAAGCTCTGCGCACACAGGGTGGAGGTGTGAATTGAACCCCAACCCCGGAGGTGTGAGCCAACCGTGCTAATCACTAAGCCATCGTAGCCCTCCCCTTATCACAAATATGTCAAATATAATATAATTTTTCCATATCGCCCAGCTTGCTTCATGGGGTATACACATAAACACGGAATCACCTACACACTAGGTTTAAAATACACTCTGTGTTTCTACTGATGTTAACGTATTTGGAAATTTAGCTGCCACAAGCATGAGCAGTACATTAACGATCTGAGGTCTATCCAAAGCCATTTTCCGCATGGCTGACGCTCATTCTGTTCAAGATGCATGTGTGAGTGTGTGTGTGTGTGTGTGTGTGTGTGTGTGTGTGACGCTACTGATGGCAGGTTACGACTGCTCCACCTCCATTTCAACCCAGTGCAAGTATAAATCACCCAGCACACAACTCCTTTCTGTGATGGAGGATGCTAGTTCATCACTGCCATTGCTTTCCTACTTTATTATTCAGAGTTTAATGGAGAAACAAATGGAATACACACACACACACACACACACACACACACACACACACACACACACACATACATTTCGCCCACATTTCTAATGCAAGATGTCTTTCTCTTTCCATTCTCCTTGACTTCATTATATAAATGAGGTCACTGGTTTCAATTTGCTGTCGCTTGGCTCACTAGTCCCCACTGTTAAAGAAAAAACTGAGTTCCTGACAAAAAAAAAACAAACCCCATACTTTCCTGTAGGATTGTACCATATTTACCTGATAGTTAGGTCTTGAGTTTACATATCAGGTATGCATGTCATTTCGCAGTACAAGTCGCATAAATATTTTTTCTTTTACAGCCACTCGAATGACTATGGTCGAAAATATTGATAGCGAACCTTGTCATAATCTATACTGTTGGAGAAGCACACCTATAAAAACACTTGAGAATATTATAATTAGGCTAATGCAACTACTGCAACTATTGCATATACCTGCAACTCAGTGTATACTGTATGTAGTGTGCATCATTTGTTTCTAATAGTCCAGAAAATACAGTACTTCGTATTTCGCAGCACGTGAATCGCAGAGGGCTTTGACAGAACGTGCGTTGTGATGGCGTCACATGACGCGGCTCAAATCTGCGGCGATTATAAAAAACTGCAAGCTCCTTCGAATATCGCCGGGCGTCCTTGATTTCTGCGTTCGCAAAATCCTGCAAGGATTCTCAGAGCATGATCGATGCTCCACTTACGCATGTAAAAAGTTACCTGGTCGATTACCATGATTACGCGAAGAAAAATAAACTGTCACAGCAGAAACCTTAGCTCCAAGCCAGATCGATACACCGAGTCTGAGCCGTGTGTCACTGTGGAACGTTCAGGAACGATGCTGAACTCGGAGGTGAAGCTGAGCAGCCTACAGCACTCACTCCCTCTGGTGCCCGAGCCAAATCAATACACAGCTCCTACAGTATAAAATCGAACGGTGATCAATTAAGAGAGCGGCGACGCCACGCCGATTAAATCACTGAAGAGAGCAGACCTGCTGTGTCCTCGCCTGTGCGTGAGAATTATGAGCTTCCTGAAAAGATATGTACGTATACGATGGGGGATTAGCAGCGGGTAGCGTGCTGCATTTTTATCGCTCTTGAGGAGCACTATAGCAATAAGCTTGATGGAGGCAGTGCAAATTAGACTGCAGGCAAGAACCATGAAGAACGACGATATATCAATTCAAGACAGACGAAGGAAAGGCCGATGGAACGATGGCAAATCGCTCACTCGAATATTGCCCGAATGCCGCTTTTCTCAGTGCAAAATGTTGCAAAATGGCCGCATCTGTGAGCTGAAGAGTCCAGCTGCTAGGAACATCGGTCAAAGCCTCCCATGATGCAAATGTCTGCCACACACACACACAAACGTTCAAAGAGTACATCTGGAGAAGAGCAGTAGCCAGCTCTCCAGAGGAACCCACAAATACACACGCACATGTAGTCACATACATACAACACACTAGTGTTCAACAAACAATATAAACAAGCATGAGCAAGGCTGACCTACATATGTGGACAGATAGCTGAGGAGGATGTGAGTACAGTAGCAAACGCACAAACAATGGTCCGTTTCATAAGTTTTGTATCTCGGATTATGTGCCGATTTTAACAATTAATATGCAAATCAGCTCACATTCAAACACCAACCTCCAGCCTGTTCCTCGTTTACAATCATTTTATAAATAAGATGGTCGGCACATGAGAAATGTAGATTTTTCATGTGCATCACATTTTGGGGTGGGGTTTTGGTTGGAGAGATACATTGTTACACTTTCTCAATCTAGATATCATCCTGATACATTATGATGTGTTATCTTCACTCACACTTCACCGATATGTTGCTGTAATAGGAAGTCAAGCTTCATATACGCTGATCAGTTAGAACAGTAAAACCATCTGCCTAATATCGTGCAGGTCCTCCTTGTGCCAGCAAAACAGCTCTGACCCATCGAGGCATGGACTCCACAAGACCTCTGAAGGTGTTCTGTGGATTCTGACACCAAGACGTTCAGCAGCAGATCCTTTAAGATCCATGGATCGGACGTGTTTGTCCAGCACGTCCTACATATGCTCGATTGTACTGAGATCTGGGGAATTTGGAGGCCGAGTCAACACCTTGAACACTTTGTCATGTTCCTCAAACCGTTCCTGAACTATTTTGTGCAGTGTTACAGGGCGCATGATCCTGCTGAAAGAGGCCACTGACATTAAGGAACACCATTGCCATGAAGGGGTGTACTTGTCTCAACGCTGTTTAGGGAGGTGGAACGTGTCAACGTAACATTCACATGAATGTCAGGACACAAAGTTTCTTAGGAAAGGATTTTTTCAAGAGATCACCAAGAGATTTCATAATAATATATAGAATATCTCAAATTTCTCCTGACTTACTCAAATCCTTTAAACCTTTCAATAAGGTTTTCTTTAAGAATCCACCCATCCATCCATCTTCTATACCGCTTATCCTTCCTTCAGGGTCACGGGGAAACCTATCCCAGGGAGCATGGGGCACAGGCGGGGTACACCCTGGACAGGGTGCCAATCCATCGCAGGGCACAATCCCACACCCATTCATACGCTACGGACACTTTGGACATGCCAATCAGCCTACCATGCATGTCTCTGGACTGGGGAAGGAAACCGGAGTACACGGAGGAAACCGGAGTACCTGGAGGAAACCACCGCAACACGGGGAGAACATGTAAACTCCGCACACACAGGGCCACAGTGGGAATCGAACCCCTGACCCTGGAGGTGTGTCTTTAAGAATCCTCAGACTTTAAGTGTAGGAACTGTGATTATAAAATACAAAGTTGGCAAACCTAAACCCACAGCAGAATCATTACCATCATCTACAGGGTCATATTCCTCCTGTCTGGATTTGGAGGTCTGGATTTTGACGTGGCTTTGCTGTAGAGGACTTGAACGATTCTAACTAATTCATGGTAGTCGGTCTCTTGCTGTCAGAGAGCATTAGGATACTGTGCGAATGGGTTTGGGCAACTACAGACCATGTTAGAATTCACCATATTACACCACAGAGTAGTGCAAAGAATTGTGTGGCTTAGTGGTTAGAACGTTTGACTCACATCTCCACGACTGAGGGTTCGATTCCCGCCACGGACTGCTTTGGGGGTTTCCTCCGAGTACTCCGCGCTGTAGGCTGATTGGCATTTCTAAATTGCGTCAGTGTGTATGTGTGTGATTGTGCCCTGCGATCGATCGGTGATAAACGGATTGACATTCCAGGGTGCCCTGAGTCCCTTGGGATAGGCCCCGGACTCCCCGTGGCCCTGTGTAGGATAACCGGATGGCTGTCATATGCAATGTGGAAATAGACAACAATATGTAAATGAGGTTGTATCTCAGAAGGTAAAACTATAACGATGATTATAGGCAGTGAGACACATCAAGAACTTAATCTTGTAGACATGAGTATGCAGTTGGTTAATAAGATATTATATGCAGTAATAATATGAAAAAGTCTTATTGAGAAACATGACTGATGGCTTTATAACACTGATAGCATAATTTAGAAGTGCTTACTCATTATTCAGACTTAGTAAATGGTATCATGTTGTCTTTAATCAACAGAATCAGGTGTCTGCAAATTTAATCCATGCTCTCCAGATGTAGCAATTTGCACACGCTATCAATGTTCCCGAAGTGATTTTCACAGACGTGTTATTTTGCTCATATGAAAGCCGCAGTCCTCTGTAGACCCTGTTTTTGTTTTTTTTTTGCATGAGTTATCAGAAAAAACATGTTTAGCAAATCAGGGCCTCAGTGTCACTTTCTTAAACACAGCTACATTAGATGTACGGTAAATGTAGATGTACATTTAGAGACGACTGCTCATTAGTTTCTGACCACAGGATTGCTGATATTCTTCGTTGTAGGACTGATGAATGGTGTTTATGAGCATATCATAAACCTAACACCTGTCATTCCTGGAAGGGAGTGTAAATGACTTTGTATAACACTACCACTCAGCTTACACTGTTATATAATTAAGATAGATTTTTACTGCTGTCTTGATTGGTCCTCGGTGTCGTGTATGTTAAGCGTTTAGAGTTTCGGGGCGTAAAAGTTCATTAGAATTGGCTGAAGAGACTCCAGGAGACTCCCATCAGCACTGCAATAGATTAGTATCGCTCAACAGTATTAGCTCGCACTACTGACTATCTATCAGCAGGGTTAGTGAGCAATGTGTAATACCAAATTATTCAAATCTTTATAATATTTCATTAGGAGCATACAGTATATGCCCCATATGGTGCGCCATAACATCGTATTTTAGACATCCAGTTTAATTTAGGAAAAACGCTGTCCATATTTTGATCTGAATTTTATGTGTACTCTTATGTGTGTATCTCTAGAAACAAAGTGCACTAAAGTACAGGGCTATATATGTATTAGTAAGGGATTTGTAGTTTTAATCTTCAGAAATATATAGTTGTTCACTAATAACCATGTTTCCGTAAAAAATAAATAAATAAATAAATAAATAAATAAATCCTTTTAAGACTTTAATAAGATACTTGCAGAAACCTAATCTGAATTCATTAGATGTTTTTTTCATATTGAACATTTAAACTGAATAACATACAGTATAGTGATGTGTGCACTGAGACTGAGATCCCATAGGACACAACTAAAAAAGTCACAGGGGTGGGCGGTTTTTAACCATGCTTGTCAGATATGAAGGTTGGGATACCACGTATTTACAGAGTCACAATGGTTTAAAGTGCTGTTTTGTTTATATTTTGGCAAATGGCCCCAACTAGAAAATATTACTAGCAGGTGAAAACAATAATAACTGTGGGAGCAGGTGAAATTGGTCAAGAGTACAGGAGCTGGCTGAATTGTTCAAAATTCCTTAAGGAGCGGGTGGGATTGGTCAGAATTCCTTCAGGTGTGGGCGGGAATGGTCAGAATTCCTTCAGGTGTGGACAGGAATGGTCAGAATTCCTTCAGGAGCTGGTGTGATTTGTCAGATTTCTTTCAGGAGTGGGCGGGATTGGTTAGAATTCCTTCAGGTATGGGCTGGAATGGTCAGAATTCCTTCAGGTGTGGGCTGGAATGGTCAGAATTCCTTCAGGAACTGATCCTATTTGTCAGATTTCTTTCAGGAGTGGGCGGGATTGTTTAGATTTCCTTCAGGAGCGGGAGGGATTCGTCAGAATTTCTTCAGGAGTGGGCGGGGTTAGTTAGTATTCCTTCAGGAGTGGATGGGATTGGGCAGAACTCCTTCAGGAGCAGGCAGGAATGGTCAGAATTCCTTCAGCGCTGACGGGATTGGTCAGAATTCCTTCAGGATTGGATGGGAACAGTCAGAATTCCTTCCGGAGCTAGCAGGATTGGTTAAAATTCCTTTAGAAGCAGGCAGGAGTGGTGGGAATTCCTTCAGGAGTGGGCGAGAATAGGATTAAGAACACTTCATGGCTCATCAAAAATGCTAGTCAGAATGTCCGCATTTTCATCACGTCTATTCACGTTTAGCCAAATTAGCATGCCTGAAGCAGTCCAACACACAAGCAGTCCAAGCTGAAGTCTTCTGCAGTGCTTCTGTGTCATCTAGGTACAGTGTGTCCCAAATAATGACAGCGCATCTTTATTAGGCTAAAATACTGTACTCTATGCATGGCATTTGCAGCTGCTACATTTCATCAGGCTATAAAACTGTTCTTGAATGTGAAATAAAACTGCCCCAAAACAGCCTCTATGCTGACTTGCCTGCGGTGATTTAAGGCAGATTTCAAACACAGTCAACATGGCTTGTGGATCGAATACAAACCATGAAGCTGATTCATTTGAGCGTGAGACGTGATAAATTGTGTGACAAAACCAGGGTGCGTGTTTGCTCACAGATGGACCTTGCATGGTTCAGCTGCCCTCTCTGGAGCCAATCAGAGACCTTGGCACCTCACACTGTCCTGCAGACGTGCACACAGCTACACAAAAGAGCTTGCGACATGGTTTATCAGGGTTGTCGGGCCAAATCTTTGAAATATTCAAATATTCCACATCAAATATCATCGACACTTCAACGAATAAGGCTAATAAGGCTTTGTCACAAACCCTGAAGATGTTCAGGGGCCATTTTGAAAAAGGCTCTGGCAAAGAATACCAGGATTGTGAATACTGACTCATTTCAATTAACTGTACTACTGAATCAGTTTGGGTCTCTATCACACACACACACACACACACACACACACACCTACTCATTTTATTTTTATTAGTGTACTACTTTTTTTATTTACACTATTATAAGTATTATTTTATGATTTCTCAATTTCATTCTACAACATTTACTTCAGGTGAAGAACCAAATGTGTATAGTGTCTCAGTGAATCATAGTATATAATATTTATGTCAACCCGATAAAAGTCTTAGGTTAAAAATCCAATCTTTTCTTCTTTTTTTAAAATTTTATCCCTGTCAGTCCCAGTGAAGGAGGCGTGGCCTCTGTGTCTCAAAGATGTGCGTACTTAAGGCTGCTAGCAGAGGATTTCACAAAGAAGAATGACTGCAATAAAGGTAGAGGACTAGCTATAAAAGACAGGAACCTGAGAGCACAAGGTCATTCTTTTCTTAGAAATCAATGTCAGTAAGAGGACAGCATCTGGGCAAACACACACACACACACACACACACACAATGTTAAAACATCAGTAAATCTGAGTTTATTATGGATGTTGTCTATTTAGTAGCTTTAACGATAAACTCCGGTCATAATTCAATTCGATTCACGATACTATGTTCATGATTCGATTCCATTTGATTCTCAGTAACCTTGAACAAAATTTAAATATAAAACAATGATGCATGAAAAATTCCTTTTTTTTTTAAAATTTCTGTATAACAAACAATGCAAAACAGTGTGCATTTTGTCTGTATAAAATGAAATTGCTATGAACAAAGAAAAACTGCTATGAACTGCTATATCAAAAACTGCTATGAACAAAGGTTTAATATTGTAAACAAAACGTACTACAGGTTCACCAAATCTCAAAAAAAAAAAAAAAAAAAAAATACATTTACAAATTCTCCCCAAATTTTCAACTGAGTAAACAAAGTGTCTGATTTTAAAAACGATCGACGGAAACATAATGAGCTCCAGAGCAGAAATAGAGCTCCAAGGTCGGCTAAACTGCCGGTTTTCCGTAGCCTCTTTCTCGGGCACTGTAGTTCACAGAGGTGAGGAGATGGTGTTGTTTAAAAGATACCGAAGAGCTTGTTTTATCTGTAATAACAGGACGGCTATGGGTCAGCCACACTAATCGTAGGGTTGGCGGTTCGAGTCCCGGCCCACATGACTCCACATGCCTAAGTGTCCTTGGGCAAGACACTGAACCCCAAGTTGCTCCCGATGGCAAATTAGCGCCTTGCAAGGCAGCCCTGCTACCATTGGTGTGTGTTAGTGTGTGTGAGAATGAGTGAATGAGGAACAGTGTAAAGCGCTTTGTAGAACCTTTTACCATTTATGACATTTTCATGTAACCGCAGGCTTCATGAAAGAACGTGGTCACATGACCATCAAACTCTCTATTCATTTGAACTCTATTGGGTTGTGCACATTGGGACCTCTGGTGTTCAAACAGTGCAGTTGCATTCACATGCAGAATTAATAGAATGCTGATATCGCACATTTTCATGATGATAATCGTCACATTTTTTTGAATTCGCGCTGCATTGTGTCACGATATATCATTACACTCCTACTATTTAATAATGTTGAGTCACACTAATTCATCTACATCACATTAGAAGGCTAGCTCAAATGGAGTTGTGTGTGTGTGGGGGGGTGTTTCTGCAAAGCTAGATTTTTGGCACCTGTCATAGTTAGACTTGCATTAGTTTTCTTCTTCGTTTGTAGAAAAGTGCAACTGCTTTTAATTTAAAGCCAAAAAAGCATACGTAAAAGTTCTTCATCATCTATTCTAAACCCATCATCGACACCCATTTTTCTACAAATTGACCACCGTACATACACATGGATGTGCGCACCTGCCACAACCAGACTGACCCATTATCCTGGGAGAGGTCTCACTGCCACATCCATACACTTCACTGATTCGTTAAGTGTAATTAGACCTGTCATAAACAAACACTCAGACACAAACATACACACATATAGTTATTATGCAAGAAATAAAAGATACCTGGCATGCTGTTATAGGAAAATAATGAACACTGGTTTCCATTATTATTTCATTATTATAATCAACCAGCGCTAACAAATTTTATTCATTCAAGAACGACATACTTTATCTGTTTATAGTTACTTTTACCGTGATATGTCTATGAAACAAGTTAGTTCCGGTTATCAGTTACATCATAGCAGCCATAAACAAACATTAGTCAAGAAAAAAGTTCGATACTGCAGAGAACCTCGTGATTGTTGGTTAAGTCTCATGTAATGTTGTTGTTGCTTTAATAAAAACATGTCCATGCACTTACAATCTATAAGTAATTCTTAAATATTTGTTTTTCTTTAGCGGCATGGCAGCAAAGGCAAAAGAGACTAAAGAGTGTAATTATAGGCCTTGTCTAAACTGCTGTTTATTCTGGCTGTCGTTACATTACCACTTGGTTTCCTCTGGTGCACTCATTTAAACCTGCGATCAAGTTTTTAAAGCAGATTTGTTCCATCTTATTCAGGTGATCGTACCCCCCCCCCCCAAAAAAATGTATTGTTTAAAACTGAAATCACATCAATATATAAAGCACAGTAGCGCATTGCATTATTAAAATAATCCGCTATGGGGTGGTGTGATTCCAAAGCACATTTCGAAGTGGTTTATCCTTCTTCCAGCACGGCGAACCTGCCAACGATAACAATTATTTACGTTCACATGCTTCTTGATGATAGACAGAATAAGACGTAAAAAAAATGCGGCTTGCTACTGAGGAACGGAAAACCGCAAAGCCCTAACTCTTGAAGACTTGCTGTGGCAGGAAACGTAAAGAAACAGCTTCACCTCTGACTGTTACAAAGCTCTGCCATTGGAGGCGCCTTCCGTTAATGTTAAATAAACGTCTAATACAGAAAACGTCAGCACATCGACGCATATTCTTTGTTACAGAGTCATGAAAGACTAAACGCCATGTGTCACACATCATACATGCGTTTATTTTAATTGTAAGAGGAAACAGCTTCATTTTGAGCAGGCAGTGACGTGGCACTGTACTATAGTACTTCGATGACATGTCGGTGTCTCATAATTATTCCTGAGACCGCGTGTTCTTATCCCTGCCACGCCCACTCCCCCTCCCTTCTTCCCGCAGCCGTCCACGTCCATTTAAGTTGCATTTTTCAAAAAGATTGCGAGGTAGACTTGATCTGAAAGAGTGACGTTTCATGACCCTTTAAATAACCTGTAAAGTATTAGCTTACATCCAGCACCATATATCTTCTTTATAACATTAGTTGTTATGATTTTGGTATTGACGGCATACTTTTTCCTTTTTTTAACTGAAGACTGTTCTGTAATCCTGTTTGAGAAATATACTTTGAGAACTTTTTAGCATCTTAATTGTTCGTAATGAGTCTTTTGTGCTTATATGTGAACAGCTCCAGGAGAAAAGAGGGGCTGGCGTCTTTAAAGTGCCGGATGGAGGGGAGACGTGATTCTGTCTACGAGAGAGGTATTATACAGGACAAGATGGAGCGATGTTTACAGTAGATCCTTACAGCGGCTGAGAGTCTCAGCTTATCCGCAGGAGTTAATGAAGACGCTACTGTAGAGGAACGCATGCTTCTTCAGCTCACGCTGACCGCTGATGAGGAGCAGAGTAAATCAGGGCACTCTCTCTCTCTCTATCTCTCTCTCCTTCTCTGGTCGCTGCAGGAAACGCCCAAGACCGAGAGAAACATGAAGGAGATCAATAACTCTCTCAGTCCACATACATCACGCTCAGGATGAGTTACGAGCAAAGCCCACCAAGACAGCGAACGCTGCCCCTCCCCTTCTCTGCAGACACCGAATCACATCAGAGACGCAGCGCTGGACCCGCACCCCAGACCGCATCCTTTGCATTTCACTATTTTAACTCTTTCCTGTCATGGAGCTGTACGTGTCACGAAGCACTATTCATACACCGACCTAATAAGGTCGGTTTTACAAACCCTAAAAACGGCTCAAATGAAAGTGTCTACGGCTGTAAAAAATGCTAAGCATAATGCATATCTAATACAAACTGTGAAGTATGTGAAGTAAATTTGAAAAAATCACAGGTTCATATTTATGTGCTCGTTCGGATATTATAGTTTCTATAGTAACAACTCATACACTCAAACGTTGCGTGTATTTAATGCATATAACTAGGCTAATAATGAACAGATTATAAAAATTAAAAAAACCAAGTTATTTAACCAAGAAAAACATATCATCATTAATATGGCGAAGTTCTCTCTCAGGAAACGTTTACGGAACGTTTATGGAAGGAGTCTGCAGTTTTCCCGAACAGGAAAGTCTTCCGGACATACGCTTTCACGGAAACATGACAGGCTATATACATATTTTTTGTCGTACTAATTACAAAAGCGAGAAAAAAAACTATACACGTGCTCTAACGTGAGTGATAAGAGAACGAACTCGTTTCGCAGACTTTCCACGACATTAAATGTAAAAAGAACCAGAGTAAACAAAAAATTACAAGTACAATAAAGTACTTTATTACTAAAGAAAATGTCACTGTTGTGGTATACGAAGAATAAAACATTTACAGGAAAATAAGCATCGCACCATCCTGTCCTTGATTATTTTCCTATAACAGCATGCCCTGTGTTTTATTCCTGAAATATTTTTCGTATAAGGTTTCGGGCCATTGCGAACCACCAGAACAGCCGTCAGTGCACCTCGGCATGGATTCTACAAGTCCCTGGAACCATACTGGAGCAAAATACACCCTTAAGGTATTTCATAAGTTGCTGTTTTGATGGTGGAGGTGGAGAATGCTGTCTAACAGTTATAATAATAATAATAATAATAATAATAATAATAATAATAATAATAAGGAATTACGTTAGTTTTGTTAGGGCACCCGGGCCTTGGTTGTGTCCTGTTTAATGGACCCAAGAACAAATACCAGGAAAGTATCTGTCACAATAGAAAGCTACCACGGTTGCCATAGCAACACTATGTCATTCACCCCAAATCTCACTGTACAGTACCTAATATTACTTTGTGTGTGTAAAAACAGTAGTGTGTGTGTGTGTGTGTGTGTGTGTGTGTGTGTGTGTGTGTGTGTGTGTGTGTGCCTCTCATTATGCTTGAGTGTTGAAATAGAGGCAAAGACTCATTTCTGTGTGGTTTTGTAATCCCTCACTTCTAATTTAACCTCCTCTCTCTCTCTCTCTCTCTCTCTCTCTCTCGCTCTCAATTACTAACCATTTATCCCATTAACCAATCTTGCATAGCAGCATCACCTGTGTGAAACCCCTGCAGAGCTAAAATGTCCTCCTACAGGGTTTACACCATCCAGTTAGGCTCAGAATTATGGTTCGTGGTTTCCTCCTTCAGGGTTAACCAAAGAAACCGAATGGAAGTGCAGTAAATACAGATAAACTCTTCAAACTCTGAAAAGTGTTCATTCCTCGTCATTCCAACTACTTACCTTGTACATATGGAATATTTCTTAGTAGTAACACTCTATAATAACAGGACATGAATAATACCTGAATTAATACTTCATTAAATATGAACAAATGATGAGTTAAAGCATGCACTAATCATGATCTCATGAAGCGCTAACCTTAACCTTATGAATTCATGTGTGAATTACGCCGCCTTAAGCACATGTCCGTACATGTTTGCTAGTTAATTTATTAATTAACACATAGGGGTAAACTCAGTCAAACATGCTCTACAAGAAAGCATGTGAATGAAATGAGCATCATTTGAAATTGTTGATGTAAAATGCCATATGCAGCGGTGTACAAAAACATCATTGGATGGCACTGGATTACTTTCATAATTACATCGATCCTCCTTATCCATCTAAAAACACGCGCTAATAATAATCGCGAATCATTGCATCTCAACCCCGTTTTGTATCATTCTCCAACCGGTTCTTTTCAAACCCTCAGAGCATGTACTAGTACCACAGAGGGATTTAAAGAAAAATTAGTTTGTGATTAGTACATGCCTTAACTCATCATTAGCTCATATTTAAATAAGTTTTAATTCAGGTAATAGTGCATGATTAGTCACGGACTGTTATTACCGTAGCTACTAAACAAAAGGTTTTACGCTAATAAGTAATATACACCACCATCTCCACCTTGTTTCACAGAATAATCCGATATTAACTCGATTAAGACGATACTCTGATTAAGAAACTAGCGTGTAAACAGCGATTATTGATGACCTTAATCTGATTAAAGTCATACTCGAAGTAAACACAAATGGAATTAAGACGTGTGGAGTTTTCCTGTTTTAGTCGCATTATCGACGTGCGTTACAGACATATACACACCTTAATCACACTATTAACCTCGTGTGGGAGTTTACACTGCATTTTGTGACAGGACACATACGCACACGGCAGTGTTCAATTGTTTAACGACAAACAAGAGAGCACGGCTGCGTCCGTGGGGGGGATACGATCACCTGCGTCCACATGTGCCATAGGATTGGTCCAAAAAAAACATTTGTCATTCCTAACTGAGAAAATCTTGATTCAAATGTCGCTTGTTGTACTGTTACGTGGTTGTTTCATTATATTCCGTAATGCTGTTTATGAAACGTTTGTGATTTGGTATAAGCAGCGTCTAATATTAGTTCAAGATGAAGCTAGCTAACAAAAATCCCCTGAGGTAACTCAGGAGCTCGCTGTCTACACAGGCACCAGCCTGGTTGTTTCATGACTGTTGATTTTCGAAGCTGCTAGCATTGCTAGCATTGAAGACATCATGTCCTAAACTCTTGCAGTGCTCTTCATTCAGAATGCTGTTACAAGATAGCATGACAAGAATATTCTTCTCATGAAGGGAAGAGTTGTAGTATTGAGAAACAGCCTATGATTCATGTAACAGAATGAGACAAAGGGGATGGAGACAGTGGAAACAGAGAGAGGTTGGGGAAGTGAGGTTTGGTTTCAGGAAGCAGGCGATTACTGTGAACTCTTTGCCTGGCTTGAATGCTTTTCTCTTGTAAACAATGATGCGACTGTGGTTGTGAAATTGATTTTGTTATCACCACCTGCGGCAAAAGTTCCAGCGCATTGTTTACTGGATATGGGGAAAGAGTAAAATGCGAAACTAAATGTCCCAGTATATTAGGAGCTAAAGCTCATAATATAAGCCTCATAAGATAAGCCTAATCATAATATAGATCTACACACACTTTCATTTAGAACAAAAATTAATTGTAGGCAAATTTCTGTTTACACTTTCAAACGTTTCGTTTACGCTCCGCAAGTTTACATCTGCCATTCTGGCACAAACCTCTCGTGTGGGCGGGGCTTAACAGAGATTTACTCTCATTGGCTATTGAGATTTGGATCGACAGCTCCCTGACCCGGAAGTAGAGACTTCAGTGTCGCAAATTTTGGAGAGCGTTCTAGATGCGGTTCTCTGTGTAGTTAAAGTGTTTGTAGTGGAAATTACTTACTTACTTACTTACTTAGTCAGTATATTAGTCCGTAATTAATATTCGAGTTTTGTGTAGTCTCATACGACTATTTTTTCAAACGTCATCATCATCATCACTGACGTCATCATCATCATTCTCCTCCTCAGCTGGACGCTCGAGCTGTTGATCCAAATCTCACTAGCCGATGAGTGTAAATTACTGTTAAGCCCCGCCCACACGTGAGATTTGTACCAGAATGGCGAACGTACTGTAAGCTTGAAAAAAACGTTTGAAAGCGTAAACGAAAACTCTGGCAGCACGTTCATGTACTATGAGTAGCGAAAATGAAGCTTAGCAAACTGTTAACAGAGAACGCTGTCTGTTTGAAGCCGGTGTTAAATGTTTGCCGCCACTGAGTTTTCCGTTTCAGAGTGTTTTTCTTCTTCGTTGTATATTTTTGTTCGTTTCTTGAAAAGTTACGTTCACTACTTTTGGCACAAATTTAATTCCATAGTATACAAGGAATACTTCGTAATATGTTGTTAAAGCGATATCATTAATATCGCAATGGGTCCACCGTGTCAATGATTATATTCCTATAATATCACACCCCATTTTGTGGTTATTCCTTACTTAAGGATTGTCGCAAATTCCTTCTCAACATGTGGTGTGTTTTCCAAGTGTGATGAGTCCTGCTATCATGCATGTTTGTTTACTTTACCATGAGTTTTGTTTCTGTCCTGTTTCCACCCTTGTCCTTTTTTACTGCTTGTTTATCCTAATGTGTTCACCTGTACTGTGTTAATCCTACGATTAGGTTGTCTGTGTATACCCTGATGTATCTGTTCTTTAGATTTATCATGCCTATTCGTTTTCTGATTATGGATTATACTGTTTTAAAGTTAAAGTGCTCTCTGATTCCTGCTAGGACGTTGACGATGATTCTTATATTGCCCAAGATAAAACACACGCTCAATTCATACAATGACAATAAAGCTGACTTGAACTTAATGGAATTATAAATCATTTAAAAGTGATAACAGCATTGAAGATACAGGAATTATTAAAAATTCAGCTTGGTCTATCAATTATATGAAAAATACATTAATTCTATAAAATATTTACTCAGCTGAGGTAATGAGTGCTGCCGTAAAAACAACGTTATGGTAATAAGACGTCCCTTCTGACGCGGATAAAGGAGATTCCAGGCTGAGAATAAGATGAATGGATTTCATTTGGGAATGAAGCCGAATGGAAGGTCCCGGAATGGAGGGAAAGAGGGAGAAATGGAGAGAGGGAAGAGCCGTAGAGGAGGTGAAGGAGGAGAAATGGCCTGAGGGACAATGGAGGTGGTGGTGTGGAGAAATTGAAGCTAAGTGACAGAGGATTAATGCAGTTATCTGGTGTGTTTGCTTGGCGGACGGTGGGGGTGAAGCGGCTGGTGTGAGAGGGGGAGAAGTGTGGCAGGAAACAATGGTGCACTCCAAACTGCCCACGTGTGAGGAGGATGAGGAGATGATGGAGAGAACGAGGGAGTGCGGGAAGAGAAGCAGGAGGAGGGGTGGAGTGATGGAGGGAGGGGGAATGTAGATGAAACGCAGCAAAATTAATTAACAGCAGGGGTTCAATTTTCCACCATCAACCCACTCATCCCCCCATCTCTTTCTGTCACTCTCTCGCTCTCTCCCTCTCTCTCTCTCTGCTGTTCCTGCCTCCCATTTCTCTATTCCCATATTTCTACTCTATTTCTTGCTTCCTCTCTCCAGCGACCTCCTTTTTTTCTCTTTCTCCCATCTCTTTCTCTTGATCTCTTTCCCTCCCCCCTCTGTCTCTCCCTCTATCTCCTTCCGTAGCTCTTTTCCATTTTTGTTCCTCTCTCCAGCCATCTTTTTCTCTCCCAATCGTTCTGTATATTTTCTCTTCCATTTTTATGCACCTTTCCTTTCCCTCTCTTCTTTTTCTCTTTTCTTTCAATCTCGTTTCTCTCTTCTTTTCTTTCTCTGTTGTTCGACCAATCCCTTTCGCGGTCTACGTCTCTATCTCTTTCTTTTCAGCTCTCTTTTTCTCACCCTCTCTCTTTCTACTTTTTTCTCTTTCTTTCTTTCTACCTTTCCTTTCTCGTTCTCCACCCCCCCGCTCTCTTTTATTTGTCTTCCTACCTTTCTCTCCCCTGTTTCTTTCTTTCTGTCTTTCTACCTTATACTTTCTGTGCAGTTCTACTTCGTTTTTTCTCTCTCCCTCTCTTTATGGTCTTTTCTTTCTTTCTTCCTCTACCTACCTCTCTCCCCTTCTTTTTTCTCTTACGTTTGCTCCCCTTTTCTTGAAGTCGCCAACTTTCTCTCCCCCCTTTTCTTTCTGTCAGCTATTCTCTCCCTCTGCTTTTACCCATATTTTCTCTCTCTCTCTCTCTCTCTCTCTCTCTCTCCATTTTCATGAATTTCTCAGACTCCTTTACCGTCTACTGAGGCAAACTTTAAACCAGTCTAAAGTGGAGCAGCTGCGAATTTGGGATCTTTTTCACATGGCTCTCTGCCGGTGCTACGACTGCACTTGCAACCTTAATCTCTCTAGAACAGAAAATTTACATCCATATTTAACCAAAGTTAAAATCAGACAGGATCCAATCCAAAAAAAATTAGATCTGTTATCAGATTTCTGATATCGGAGTAAACAACAAAAGCGTATAAATTCTCTCTGCCACTTAAAGAGTCCCAACTCTGACAATGACTGAAAATTAGGTAATATAATAATATATGAGTAACATACAACACACACACACAAGCACACGCGCGCACACACACACACACACACACACACACACAGCACCAGCAGCAGACAGCTCAGAGCCTGTTTGTTTTCATTTGCACCAGAGAAAGTGAAGGAAGGGCTGCCAAGTGCCAGGAATAGCAGACTGGAGTATAGATTTCTTCCCCTTGTGTGGGACAGTCACCACACACACACACACACACACACACACACACACCAGCAGCAGCAACAGCTGTATCCCAGGCTGCTGTAGATGCAAAGCCATCTGCACATCTGAAGCCGTGAAGCACATGTATCCGTCTCAGTCCAAGCACATAACATCCTCACCTTCAACTCACCTCAGGTGTGAGTGCTAGCACTGGCTACACGCATCGATTAATCACATGGCCACGCCACTGCAGTCTAGCAGAGGGTTTTTTTTTTTTCTGGACCAGGTTATAGGAATATATCGAATTTTCCAGACCATGGAGACCATGCCTTTAAGCTCGCACCCTACCTCCTAGCTAACGTCCCCATCTTCACTCCTTGTGACGTTTCCAAACACACTCCTGTCTCGTCCCTACTAATGACTCGTACCCAAGCCTCTTCAGAACACCTCTTCAAGTTCTCCCCATATTACATTCCCACCATCACGCCGTGTTCTCTAAATATGAGCTAGTGAATCGTATAAATGCTGAAATCTGATCCATATCTCTACGATGACGAGATGTATTCCTTAAATCTGATCTTAACAGGTGAGAGAGAGAGAGAGAAAAGCTGACGCTGTGGTTTTTATTTGATTTCCAGCGTGCTGCGTGGAGGGTGGAGTTGTGATGGAGGAAGGTGTTTGACCTTGATGCGGGAGTGTTATAACGATTGATCATCGGAAGCTGATGCTGCAGTTTTAAGTTTGACATTTGACAAGGCATTCTAGACTATGCGTAGACACACGCATGCACACACACTTACACGGGTCTATACGACGGAGGTGACTTTGGCTTAGTATGAATGACAGGCAGTGAGGCGACGACCGCTGAGGACTGAACGCGGTGTCCCGTTAAGGACTTAACCTCTCGTCGGGTCGAACGAGAACCGACATGGATTAACATCAGCAACAGCTCGCTTTCCAACCAAGCTGATGCACTACATCTGTTTATTGTTTCAGAGCTCTGAGGATGGCTCACGATGCCATTATTGGTGGCTTCATTTGCCATTATTTTTGTTCCGACAATTACGTGCTTAAGGTGGAAATAACAATCCTGGATCAAGCTTCTTGACTTTTCTTGAGCATACAATTTCTCAAATCGCATGTCCGTTAACCATCCAGCATTTCAGGTTGATATTGGATACAATTAATTACAAATGAATCACCCTGATTATAGAAGCCATATTACTGTAGCATGCACGGGTTAGTCATACACTCTATTTGTTCACAGAGGATATGTGTTGCATCAGTAGGTATGGCTATGAAATGCACTCTAAATATAAGTGATGTGGAGGCTGTGGGGTTCTGCAGAGATGTTGGTGAGGATCTGCGACGAGGAGCGTGCTCTCAGCCTGCATGAATAAATAAAACCCTCCTCCTATAGCGCACGCCACAAAAACGATCCGAGGTTCCTCAAGATGCTTCTTCAAGAGAACGAGTGAGTAGAGCGGATCGGTTTTGACAAAAGAAGCGCACACACATGGTGCCATTGCTGGTTGGAGGAGGGTGGGGGTGATGGGGCGAAACACCCGCCGGAGTCAGGGTTTAAAGAGGACAGCTATGAGCAGAGTGTCCAGTATGGCAGAATATAACAGATAGGTTGGATGGATGGGAGAGAGGACATAAAGGAAAATGAGGGAAAAGGAGGTGGGTCAGGACAGGGGACACTGGGGGGGGGGTGTCTTTCACAAAGCCCTAGGAGTCTTTCACAAAGCCCTAGGGAGCGCCTGTGTCTCCCTGGAGTCCAAGGCATTCATAGCTTATCACACCAGCCATAAAGCATGCATGGAGGACGCCGGGATATCGGGAAACATCCAAACATGTACGCATACTACAATAAGACACCAGTAATAGAGGAAGCACAACGAAATAAAGGTAATATAGCACGGCCGTGAAAAACAATTCAAAATAAGGACTAATCTTGTTAAGCTTGCGAACGTCAATACCTAGTAACTAATTTAAGCAGGTATTCTGTCCGCACTTGGAAATAAATGGGCGAGAATAAATATGCAGAAGGAGCCTCTATTGTGTTCTTTCTTTATAAAGCACATGCTGCTCCTATAAATAAGTCCAAGCCGCAGCATCCTTCACTGCAGTCTCACAGGTGATCTTCTCAGCAACAAAAAAAGAAACCCTCACACAAAAGGATTTTACTGCCCATGGACAGCCCACTACTATCCGTGTGTGAGCTGCTGCCCGATACTACCATAACAACACAATGGAATGTCCACCCCCCTCCTGGCCGTGTGCCGTCTTGCCCTGTCCGTACCTTTTTCTTGCCTTCCCGAGACCTCTTCCTGGTCTTCTTCTTCTTCTCCTTCTCTTCCTCGGCGGCGAGGTCCAAATCCGCTTTCTTCTTCAGCTGGGACGCGGCGTGCGCCATGCCTCAGAGGGGTATCCTCACGATGAAATAATAAAATAACGTCCGGGAACAGAATAAAGATCACGCAGAAGGAAGACGACCCCCGCGTGATGGAGGGATGTATCTCTCGCTGTCAGAGGCAAAAATCAATCTTTTCTCCTGCTATCCACAGTTGGGGCGATTTAAATCTATATGTGTACGTACATGAGAGCATTTTTAGGGACATGCTGTCGTCCACTTGGTAGATTTCTTACTGGCCCTACCTGATCCCATCCTCACGGTGGGTAGCAGAGAGAGAAAGTGAAGGGTGGAATGAGGCTGAGAGAGAGAGAGAGAGAGAGAGAGAGAGAGGGAGAGGGAGAGAGAGAGAGGGAGGCAGCTGGGACAGCGAGAGGCAGTCTTGCGCTCGTATCTTTCACCACCAGCTGGAAGTGCATAAGTGTGGGGAGGGGACGGGGTGGACGGGGGGCTTCTGTGCAGATTAGCGCACACACAGAAACACAGGTGGGGGGATGAACACACACACACCAGCTCTGAGCAAATTGCTTTTATGTGAAAACGATCGTGCCGTCCCGGTGTGCGTTGGTCGACGTCTCACGTTGATGCAAGCCTCGCCCGTCAAGGAAAAATAGGCGATATCCTATATAATCCGCAGCCATTACGTGCCTATGTGTGTATTACGTCAACTGCATTCACATGTCTGTGCTTCGCTCCACACGGCACCTGAGCCCGTGATGGAGAACTGCAGTCTGTGAATGTTAACGACGCGGCGCAGGGCGGGCAGAGGGAAAGAACGCTACGCTGCCATTGGTCGCCTTTGCTCCAGAGCGCACCAAGAGAATCACAACACACGGTGGGATAAAAGGAGAGCGGAAACGAAAGAGTGCGGCGCAGAGCCAATCCACTTTTTCACACCCTGTCCCAGACTGCCTGCCGTGGCCGAAGCCGAACTGTTGCTAGGTGGATGCCATCTTCCTTTTATCCTCCTCTTTTTGGAAGGGGAGCTTCAGCAGCGAGAGCGGGATAGGAACAGATGGGAGTTGTCAGAGTCATGACGCATGTATCTGACTGCTTCGATCCTCATGCAGAATGCACAAAAGACCTAAAGAGCACATGAACAGTCCTGGTAGAAGAAGAAAACCCTCACATGATTATAAAGCTTATGATAATGATCAGGTTGTGTTGGAATATACCAGTGGAACGATAAGAAGGAACGCTGACGTAGTTACACAGTCCGTTACACCAGGTTATACGTGTAATAAAGTCAAGAAAAGTGTCCACGTGAAAGGTGAAAAATAGTGTTCAGTGGAGTGATGACTGAAAAGAAATTTGTGACACTCTTAACTGAAAACCAAATATCTCCAGTGTTAATCGAGGAGCCACCACGAACCGACAATCCATTCCAGCCCGGACGTTAGCTCGCTCACCTGCCTGTTAAACACACCTGTTTCCTGTTAACCCTCATTTACTTCCATGCCAGTTGTATCAGTTCACTCACCACCTCTAGTGTGCATTTCTCATTTCTCTGCTGATCTTTAAAAAAAAAAAAAAAAAATTGATTAAAAATCATTATTTAGCTGAGGTTTCATTACAAATCCGTTCACATTCCGTTCCATCCGTACGGAACTATTCTAGATCTGACAAAGCAAATAACATAAAAGGCAAAACTCGTGACCAGAGAATGATAAGGTTCTACCTGCAATTTTGGTTGAAAATAAGTTAACCACGTGCTTTTTTTAAATATAATCTCCAAATGCTAAGATAATCTTATATGAGGTTCTATCTGCCAGCCAATTGCACTGACAGAAGAAAGCAAACTCGGAATGTCTTTATGCTGAGCCAGAGGAAAAAGACGGTTTATGTATGCTTGATTAGAGAAAAACAAAGTGGTTCTGGTCTACTGTACTCGCTCGTCTTACATGAATTTGAATTCATTTATTTCAGGCACATTAGTGCAGCAGAAAGCTAATATTTTAGTCATACAAACATTACAAACACACCTGACTAATCACACTCACTGAACATCCCATTCCAGATTTAGTCCCAATTTGCAGTTATAAAAACCCCCACTCTTCTGGGAAGGCTTTCCACTAGGTTTTAAAACATGGCTTTGTGCTCATTCAGCCACAAGAGCATTAGTGAGGTCAGGCACTGATGTCGGGCGAGCTCGGGTGCAGTTGGTGCTCTCGTTCGGTTTCAGTTTCCAGCGAGACAAGACGTATTATACTTGGTCATTTATTTATTGAGGAAAATGACCCGATATTACATTTCAGTGATTGGCATGAGTATGGGAACCTCTATGATTAGCAGTTTAATTTGAAGGTGAAATTAGAGCCAGGTGTTTTCAATTAATGGGATGACAATCAGGTGTGAGTGAGTGAGCGCCCTGTTTCATTTTAAGAGCAGGCATCCATCAGTGTCTGATCTTCCTAACACGTGTTTGTGGAAGTGTATCATGGGACGAACAAAGGAGATTTCTGAGGACCTCAGACAAAGAGTTGTTGAAGCTCCTCAGGCTGGAAAAGGTTACAAAACCATCTCTAAAAGAGTTTGGACTCCACCAATCTACAGTCACACAGATTGTGTACAAATGGAGGAAATTCAAGTCCATTGTTGGAGTGGTCCATATCCAGGAGTGGTGGACCAACAAAGATCACTCCAAGAGCAGGACGTGTAATAGTCCATGAAGTCACAGAGGAACCCGGGGTGACTTCTAAGCAACTAAAGGCCCCTCTCACATTGGCCAATGTTAATGTTCACGAATCCACCATCAGGAGAACACTGAGCAACAATGGTGTGCATGGCAGGGTTGCAAGGAGAAAGTCATTGCTCTCCAAAAAGAACATTGCTGCAGTTTGCTAAAGATCACGTGGACAAGCCACAAGACTATTGAAGAAATGTTTTGTGGATGGATGAGAGCAAAATAGATCTTTTTGGTTTAAAAGAGAAGCGTTATGTTTGGAGAAAGGAAAACACTGCGTTCCAGCATAAGAACCTTATACCATCTGTGAAACATGCTGGTGGTAGCATCATGGTTTGGATCTGTTTTGCCGCATCTGGGCCAGGACGGCTCGCCATCATTGACGGAACAATGAATTCTTAATTAAATCAGTGAATTCTAAAGGAAAATGTCAGGACTGATTCCTCCAAGCCGACGTGCAGGACTGATCAACAGTTACCGGAAACGTTTGGGTACGGTTATTGCTACACAAAGGGGTTCCACCAGATACTGAAAGCAAAGGTTCACATACTTTTGCCATTCACAGATATGCAATATCGGATAATTGTCCTCAAAAAATAAATGACCAAGTATAATATTTTTGTCTGGTTTGTTTAATTGGGCTCTCTTTGTCTATTTTTTAGACTGTGTGAAATTCTGATGATGTTTGAGGTCATATTAATGCAGAAATGTAGAAAACTCAAGCACCACTGTAAATGTTGCTTTCAATAACAGTGGCACATGTCAGGAAAAGTTCACATTAGAGATTAGCGCTTCTAAGCTATCATGAACAGCCATCAGTTACCCAAGAACTTCAAATCAACGTTACTGATACCCTGACTAACCACAGAGCCATTTCTGTCCATACAATCAGTATGTCTTACAGTAAACTGCCGCCTCCATCTCCGTTTACATATGTAATAAATAGAGGCCTCCTAAAAAAAGATATCAAAATCAATTCTTGAAAAAAAATGAAGTCTATTCTTTACAGTTTCACTCACAGAGAATCTAGTGCTAAAAAAGTCAAACAGATCAAAAACATCACACAGCTAAAAGCAATCAATTCCTATATTATTTTTTTTGCCTGACAGCATCAGCACTCTTCTGTTTAAAGACAAACCCTAACCCTCATAGTCATCTGTCTGCTCAAAGAACAGATTCAGATGGGAGCACTGATGAAGACTGAGGTGGTTAGATGATCTTAAGGAAGTTTGAAAGTTTATTTTACTCTCACAGCTAAGAGTGGAGCTAAAAGAGAAGATTAGTTCAGGTTAAACCTCGATAAACAGACAGCGTATTCCAAAGCTGGATCTGTAAGTAAGACTGATCCTTGCTGGCATGGTTTGGGTCCACTTGTCTTCCCTCCTTAGAACGAAGAGCTAATGCAAATGAATGCAAAGTACTGCTGACTGATCACCTTTATCCTAGGATGATATATTTCTATACTAATGAGAGTGGCCTCTTAGAGCGTGACTCCGCCCCTACCCACAGGGCATGAGTGCTCACTGAATGC